>NW_011495072.1:666823-682080 GCF_000754665.1 Bison bison bison | reverse complement strand
CCCCGGCCTCCGCTCGCAGGCCGGATTAGCTCGGCCTTCTCCGCTTCCCTCTTGGCCTTCTAGCCACAGGCCTTCGCGCGGCCGGCTCATCGAGGAGCGGTTCAGTCCCGGGGCCAATGGCCTGTGGCCGGAATGGTTGAATTCACAGGTAGCAGGGCGCCTGGCGTTTTGTAAAAACCTATCCAGGGTTTGCAGGGAAAATGTAAAGGAATAGCCTTTGGAAATACATTTTTAGCTGACTGTTCAGAGCAAACCAGTGCCTGTTAACATTTGGAAAGGGTGGCTGGAAAAGTGTTAGTCTGTTGTGGTAACTCATTTTGACGCTTGGGCCTAAGACGAAGGGAATCTCAAGGAGTCCAGCGCGGGTTGTTAGGAAGCCGGCGGGGTCCTCAGAAACCAGTGCAGTCCCCTCACTTGATGGATGGGGTCACTGAGGCTGGGTGGGCCTGGGGTCGGGGGCAGCACCTGGCCTGGGGCCCCGGAGGCTTGTGCACGAGCTTGGGTAAGCAGCAGAGGGAGGCTGGGCATGTGGATCCCTGCTCTCCCAGTGCTTGCCTGTAGGGGTGGACCGCTTCACAGTCCACAAGACCCTTTTAAGTGAAAGAGGGAAGTGTTAATGTCGCCTGGGGCAATAGGCATGAATCAAGATTTGCTGTTTGGTCCCTAAGTCACGTCCGACTCTTGCGACCCCACGGAGAGTAGCCTTCCAGGCTCCTCTGTCCGTGGGATTTTCCAGGCAAGGATACTGGAAAGTGAAAGTCGCTCAGTCCTGTCCAACTCTTTGCTACCCCATGAACTATATATAGTCCCTGGAATTCTCCAGGCCAGAATACTGTAGTGGGTAGCCTTTCCCTTCTCCAGGGGAATCTGCCCAACCCAGGTCTACTTGCATTGTGGGCGGATTCTTTACCAGCTCAGCCACAAGGGAAGCCCAAGAATACTGGAGTGGGTAGCCTATCCCTTCTCCAGCGGATCTTCCTGACCCAGGAATCCAACTGGGGTCTTCTGACTTGCAGGCAGATTCTCCTGCCTTGAAGGCAGGAGACCCACAGAATCTGCTTGCAAGACAGGAGACCCCGATTGGATTTCTGGGTCGGGAAGATCTGCTGGAGAAGGGATAGGCTACCCACTCCAGTAGTCTTGGGGTTCCCTGTGGCTGAGCTGGTAAAGAATCCACCTGCAATGTGAGTAGACCCAGGTTCGATCCCTGGGTTGGAAAGATTCCCCTGGAGAAGGGAAAGAATACTGGAGTGGGTAGCAATTCCCTTCTCCAGGGGATGTTCCTGACCAGGGATCAAACCTGCCTTTCCTTCTTTGGCAGGGGGATCTTTATCGCTGAGCCACCAGGGCTAAACGGGATGCAGTATCTGTCTGCTGGACTAGGCCGCCAGAGTCCCGCAGGAAGCCAGAGGGAAGGGGGGCACTTTAGAATCATTCATAGGGGCTTAAGGTGGTTTTGAATTGGGTTTCTATCACTGGCATTTAAGAATCTAATATTAATATGAATAGATATAGGTATGAATAGGTAGTTTTATGGTTAACAGCCAGAGTGATTAAGTCTTCTGAAATATTGCTTGAGAATCCGAACCAACTTCCAGAATGCAGAGGCCTGTTTTAAGACCTTGGAAGCTTAAACTGATCTGCGTTGTACTTTCTGGAAAGTAATCTACCCTTAAGAATTTGGTAGTACAATTGACCTTTGAACAACTAGGGTTTGACCTGCACTGGTCCACTTATATTCTCATTTAAAAAAAAAGATTTAAACACTACCAGTACTGCATAATTGGTGGTTGCATGAATCCTCAGATGCAAAAGTGTAGATAGAGGGGAACCTTGGATTCAGAGAGCCATTAAGTTAGGCTCAGATTTTTCAACTTCTCAAAGGGTAGGTGCCCTTAACTTGTGTTGTTCCAGGGTCAACTGTACTTGTTAATCCCCTGAGGGGAGGTAAAGGGTTATTTTGTGCCTTCATTCCTCACACATTACTGGTGGGAAGGTGAAATGGTGCAGCTGCTTGAGTGTGCGCCAGTATCACCTGGAGGGCTCGTTAAAGCAGATTGCTGGGCCCCACCTCAGAGTATTTGCATTTCTAATAAGCTCCTAGGTGATACTGATGCTGCTAATCTGGAGACCACCTTTGGAGAACTATTCTTTATGAGAAGGAAAAAAAACATTTATTGAGCACTTAGAATGTGCTAAGCCTACTTCATTTTCCTCCCTTAATCTCAAAGATGGAATTCACATTCCCATAAACCTCACTGCTGTAAAAGTCACAAGACAGTGATTAGTGTATTCCCAAAGTTCTGTGACCCTAAACACTCTGTGAAGGAGGGAATCCAACGCCAGGAGGAAGGCAAAGCCCTGATGGGAACAGGCAGAGAGCACAGCACGCTAGGCTGGGAGGTAGCAGCAGAATTCCGGATATTTTCATCATGTCAAAAAGAAACCTCTTAGCTCTTGGCAGTCATTCCTTATACCCCAACCCCTTCCACCCCCACCCCAAGAAATCAGTCTATCTGTATCCTTATAATTTTGCTTATTCTGGACTTTTCCTATTTTGGAGAAGGTGACTGACAACACAGCCTGTGACTGTCACAGCCTCATACCTTATGTTCTGTAAACAACGATGATGCTGACCTTGGTCTGGGCCTGCACGCCTCCTTGGCCGTGGGCCGCTTTTGTCTGTCGTAGTTTATCAGTAGTCTTTGAAGACTCCCAGCTGCCGCTGCCCAGAGAGAATAAACACGCCTGCAGTCCCCGCGGCTCCTCCGAGTCTTCTTCCAGCTTCCCCTGTTGCGCCTGAGCTACCCTGGGTTCAGTGACCAGTGTGAGTGGGAAGACACATATAAAGGAAGTCATACGGTTCATACAGCCTCTTGTGTTTTGCCTCTTTCACTTACTGTAACGGAGTCAATGCTCATCTGTGTTTTAGCCTTCTTTTTTATGGCTGAATAATATTCCGTTGCTTATATATACCACATTTTATTTATCCATGTACCAGTTGGTGGACATGTGGGTTATTTCCCCTTTTTGGCTGTTATGGATAACATGGTTATGAACATCTGTGTGCCAGTTTCTGGGTGAACATGTTTTCAGTTCCCTTGGACCATATGATAAAGCTATGTGTTTGAGGAACTGTAAACTGTTCTCCAAAGCAGTTGCACCATTTCACATTCCCACCAGTAATGTGTGAGGGTTGTAGTTTCTCCATATCTAGTCAACACTTGTTACTATGTTTTTTATTATAGCCACCAAGTAGATATAAAGTAGTATCTCATGTGGTTTGGATTTGCATTTCCCTAGTGGTTTTTGATATTAAGCATCTGTAGGGAGAAGGCAATGGCACCCCACTCCAGTACTCTTGCCTGGAAAATCCCATGGATGGAGGAGCCTGGTGGGCTGCAGTCCATGGGGTCACTAAGAGTCAGACACAACTGAGTGACTTCACTTTCACTTTCCACTTTCATGCATTGGAGAAGGAAATGGCAACCCACTCCAGTGTTCTTGCCTGGAGAATCCCAGGGACGGGGAGCCTGATAGGCTGCCGTCTGTGGGGTCGCACAGAGCCGGACACGACTGAAGCGACTTAGCAGCAGCAGCAGCAGGGAAAGAGCAAATTAGCCAAGATGGCTGTGGTCAGGTTCTCTCAGCCTGGCTCTCTCACTCTTGCCCCACATTTTGTAATAATGATTATTATGTAACAGCTGAGTCATTTATGGCACTGTGCAGGCGTGTCACAAGGTACTCGCTTGGCCATAGGCTACTTTTGTTCCGTAAGCACGTATAAGCTCCAGCTGGAAAGCCCTTGTGGTGGTGTGCGGTCACGTCATGCCATGTCTGCTGCGCCAGCCAGGAGAGAATAAACGCATCTGCAGTTCCTACAGCTCCCTGCACTTTCTTTCAGCCTCTTAGTTCGTGCCTTGCCTACCATGGGTTCAGCAACAGTGCACACAGTGAGATACGGTGAGAGAGCATCTTTTCATGTACTTGATGGTCATTTGTATATCTTCTTTAGAGAAATGTCTATTCAGAGTCTTTGCCCATTTTAATATAATTGTTGAGCTGTAACTGGATATATGATCTTAAGCCTACTTCTTTCATTATTTTAAATCCAATCCCCACTCATTTACCCTGCTGCCTGCCAAGTCGCTTCAGTCGTGTCTGACTCTGTGCGACCCCATGGACTGCAGCCTACCAGGCTTCTCTGTCCATGGGATTCTCCAGGCAAGAACACTGGAGTGGGTTGCCATTTCCTTCTCCAGTGCATGAAAGTGGAAAGTGAAAGTGAAGTCACTCAGTTGTGTCTGACTCTTAGTGACCCCATGGACTGCAGCCCACCAGGCTCCTCCATCTGTGGGATTTTCCGGGCAACAGTACTGGAGTGGGGTGCCATTGCCTTCTCCCCTCATTTACCCTAGAAGATAGGTATTTTGAGGTCAATATTAAAGAGATAAAACTGAAATCCAGACAGGTGATTTGCCAATTTCATACTAATAAGTGCAGAAGTAGTATTAATGTCCACACTTTCCTGGTTCCAACTCTTTTCTACATGTATTGGACATTTGCTGTTTTTGCCCCAACATCCATTTCTTCCTTCCATCATGATTTTGCTGTAGCAACCACGTCTTTCAACTCTCAGCTCCTGTCTTTCAGGTGAAGCTGAATGCACTCGTGGCTGCCAAAGAAGAGCCAATTCTGGCCTTGGCTAATGGCACATTTTACCTCTGTAACCACAGTGGCTCGTTCGGTGATGGCCATGTGCTTCCAACCAAGCCAGTCAGGGTCAAGGAGATACCACTCTGGTCTCCTGGGGAGGCAGACCAGCTCTTGTGCGAACGAGGCTGTAACTAGCAGATGTGTCTTGGTTTCAGTATTTGAGGCCCAAAACATTCCGTAAGTGATATACGCACACTCATGGCATTTTAGCTTTTGGGAGACACTACACTTTTTTTTGACTTAGCATTTGGGCAACACCACACTATTTTTTTACTTATACCAGTTTGGGTTGGGGTTTCAGTCGTTTGCAACCAAGAGAGTCCTCACTGATACAGGTTTCCACCAACAGCACTCCATGTGGCCAATGCATCTTTTTCAATAAGTTTTTATTGAAATGGTTATATTAGCAAATCCTGCACATACAGGTATACACTATTGGCATCTAGGTATATACCATACAATTTCACTACTTAATTATACTTACATCAACTGTACAGGCCTAGAAGTTGTGCTGCCCAGAACATTTTAAAAGTTGCCAAGAAATCAGCTCACATTGTATTTGTAGGTATCTGTGTTCTAGTCAAAGTGACCCTTCCTTATAGTGAGTCCCCAGATTAAGCTAGTGATCAATTTTACTTCTTGGATATTTGATATGTGTTTTTTCTGGTACAAGAGATCCAATGGCGAATTAAACTCAGGTATACAGTCTCCCTTTCATCCCTCAAGGTGGGAAAGTAAGTCGTTGGCTACATGTAGGTATATCCCAAGCCTCCCCCACCCCAAACTACCTGTGCTACAGTTAGAAAAATAGTTTTGTATGCCACCCTCTGAGATGCTGTGCATAGTTTGCAGAAACTCAGAGGAAGAGGCGCTGAGCTCTTTGAATGGCCGAAATATGAAAGCGCTAACTTTAACGTGAGTATAAAAGCTACTGAAGGTAAAAAAACAATTGTGACCTATGTGGCCTAGGACTTGGACCAACATCTCCTCTTGTTTAGGAACAGGATTGTTGTATTAGATGATGGGGTTCCCCATATTCCAAATAGCATTTCCTAGCTTGGAGTCTTTTCCTGTTTTTATAACCACCGGGTCCAGTTTCCTTAGCTAGAGTCACTGCCACTCAGAAGTGGACCCTGCTTTCCATTCTCAGCCCAAGACACCAGCTTCTGGCCCTAAGATTGGGCCAAGTGCGCCGCTCCTCCAGCTGGGTCAGCAAGACAGGCCTGGGCTGCCAGGGAATGAATGGACATGATACCCTCTCACTTCTCCCCAGGATGGCATGTGTCAGCTCAGGCTGGGTACCTAGCAGAGGAGGTGGGACTCTGGCGCTGGTCACACCCACTGGCCTGGTCCTGTGGCATGCTGGTAGGCAGTAGGCAGTGAGTCTTTCTGCTTAGGAACAGCTTGCTCAGCTGGGAAAGAAATGGCCTGAGACGTGATGACCTACCTACTCTACCTCTTCTGTTTCCACAAACATTTGGCTCAGTACTGCCCAGTCACTAGAAAACTCCTTAAATATCACATAGTGTGGATGTGTGTGCATGCTCACTCATGTCCAACTCTGTGCTACCTCATGGGCTGTAGCCTGCCAGGCTCCTCTGTTCATTGAATTCTCCAGGCAAGAATACTAGAATGGGTTGCCATTTTCTTCTCCAAGTGTAAATATACCTGGACATAATTATGGATGAAGGATAATTCCTACAGCAAATTAGAATTCACTTTGTGTTGGGTTAAATTTGTAAAAATAGCTCAGAACAATCATCTGTAAGTCTCCACAGAGGCTGATAGCTCTAAGTTGCTAAGAGCTGGAGAGAGTGATTGTCACCTGAGGGGTAAGGAGCTGATGAAAGCTAGTCAGACTTCCCAGATGACCAGAACGCCTCTTGCCTGCACACAGTCCTGCCCAAGTGGACTATAGCGGACTGGTGAGAAGTGAGCCATTTCGGGCCAGCATTAAATGAGTGGGTGACCCTAGAAGCTGTGTCCCAGCAGGTCAAGACCCCACTGCAGCTGCCAGAAGGGTGCTAATGACGTCCTCCAACTCTTGGCCCTTCCACAGAAGAAGAAGGGGTGCGGTTTGTAAAGGTGCTTACACCTGAGCTGGACGCCACCGTCAGCCTGAGTAGGCACGCTCTGGCTGCTGCCTCTGAGCCACCGGCAGTGCTTCCCCAGGCCTGCCGTTTCTGAGAAAGTTACTCCTTTCAGGCTGCTGAGCCGGGTCTGTGTCACCTCAGACCCCTGTTTTTTTGTGGACATGTGTGTGGGCGATCCAGTGGGAGGAACTAGGAGACCTGGGACAGAGGTCTGAGTGATTCCAGGAGCGCGGAATCCTTCTGAAACATTGATACTCAAGTCTGCATAAAGTTCAGAGTTTCTTTGTTTTCTGTTTGTCACAAAGTGTCTTTCTCTCCAGCAAGTCAAAGTGAAGAAAAAAATGGCTTGAGCTATTGTGAACTGCAAGAGGCAAAACCCCAGTTAAGTCCCAAGTTATGAACCGGGAGCCTCCCAGGGCCTTGTGGGACCATGGGAGTCAAGTCTTGGGCAAATATATTGTTCTTTTAGCACTCGAGACCAACAGCATCGCCTCTCCTCTGTGACCACTGAAGGCTAGTGGGGTGCAGCTCTGGAGAATTCAGGTGACTGCTTTTACCCCATGTCCACTGGAAACCCACTGGACTCTTCTCCAAGGTTCAGCCTTTGGGGATCTTTCAGGGCACCCCTAAGAAAGAGGGCAAACTTCCTGACTTGACTCCCAGAGGAGTGATAGGGGCTGGCCAGCTGGGGACACGGCCTCTTGTGGGAGAAACCCTTCTCCTCTGGTTGTGGGAACTGGCATGCTTTGTTTTTCCTGCTGCTATGTAGGACAGTAAAAAAAAAAAAAAAAAGCACAATTTCATGAAGGAAACACAGGCACCTTACCTCTGTAGCCTTTTTCCCTGAATTTTCTCTGTAACAAAACTTAAAATCTTTAAGGCGTGCTCCAGTCCTGCTGAAAGAATCGTAACCACATCCATGGATGTTCCATGAACATGACATTCATTTCATCCTTTTCCAAATGGACTTTGGAGTGATTTACCAACAAGGCCAAAAGAAAAGGCAAAAGTCGACGCATCTCACTTTTAACAACGGCCTTTAACAGGGAAGACACTTATTTTAAGCTGTGGATGTCATAGCAGTTGCCCCATATATGGAGTTGGGAGTGAATTCTGAGTTTAATAACCCCAAACCCCATCTCTGGGCATTAGTGAGGCTTCTCCTGGCACAGCAGTGAAGTGACTACCACTTTTCTCTTCTTACCACTTTTCTTGAATAGGGAAGTTCTGCTCAGTGGCTTTTTCTAAGTCAGTTGCTGTCTGTAGCCCCTTCTGTCCTCAAATGTCATTGTCCTGGTTCTCAAATCAGTGGGCAATTTTTGCCCTATTCTGGCTTTCATCATCTGAGCTTAGCTTAGGACCCCCAGGCCTGTCTGTACCCACTTTAGGAGACTCTAACCCCAGTGAGTGTGTGTGGGAAGGAGGGGAGGGAGAGATTTGGGGCACGCGAGGACTGGCTGACATGGTGCCTACTTTGGTAGCTCTAGGTAATGTGTCCATTTAACACAGCTTCCCAGTATTCTGATGCCCAGTGGAGCCACACCCTGACCACCCTTGCCTCCCCACACCTCTGCCTGAGGTCCAGGGCTGTATCTCTGTGCCTCCCCTAGAGGTCCTGCCAGCCCTCAGATCTAAACTGTCCCCATGTCTCTCTCCCCCTGTGTCCCACCAACCCCCTGGGTCACTGAGACCAGCACTAGGCTTCCGATTCAATCTGAGGACTCCCTCCTCCCCCACTCTCAGCCAGATGCCAGCACCCAGGCACCGCAGGCCTACCCGGCTCACCCCGCCCCCTCCCAGCTCCTCCTCTTTGCAAAGCTGAGATGTGGGCCCTCCCCACAGCAAAGCTCTCCCTTCCCAGGAGGTGAACTCAAGGCCTTGCTGGTCTCAGCCCCTTGGCCTGCATGGCATCCTCAGCGACCACAGGTCCTGCTGGTGGGGGTCCTGAGCTGCACCACACCCTTCCATCTACGCCCTGAAACCTCTTCATCATTCACCACCATTGCATTTGGGCTCACATCTCGGCTGGCTGATAATGTGCCAGTTTTAGTAACAGCCTAATGGCATCTAGTGAGAACTTCCTACCTTTTCCCTCAATGCTGCTTCCTGGAAATGGTGCTTTTGTTTCATGAAGTTTATGAGCACCAACCATTGTCACAGGTGACCAGATATTAACACCATCTCCTTGTTTTCCTGCAGAATCACCGCTCAGATGATAAAGGCGAACACGAAGCAAGATAGCATTTTGATTTTTTCTCCATTAAAACCAGTTTCATATGACACATAAGTCAAAAAAAGAACTGGATGTGAGGGGTATTAAAATATGAGAAGAGCTTATAAAGCCCACAGTAAATATAAAGTTAGTCAAATTTAGTTATTCTCTTTTGCTTAAACTTTGTGCAGCCCCACCTTTCAGAAGTTGGGCTGTCAGCTTCAGATTGGTGCAGTCTACATCAGGGTGTTCAGGGAAGTGTGTCGTGACACTCCTCTGGGCCAGGCCTTTCTTCAAAAGTGGGACTCACCAGACTTTGTCAAGACAAGCTCCCGGTGGTAAAGCCTGTCTCCCCCTGAGAGGGCAGAGGCGGGCAGCCCTGGATAGACACGCTGCCCACGCACACCGCCAAGCCTAGCCCTTGTACTGTGGACAGCTTGGCTGTTACTGGACCAAGCGCCTCTGCTCTCTCCCTCTCTTTCCTGAAAAGAAAGCAGGGCTTTGGGCAGTTCTTCCCTTAGGAAGTTAAAACCACCAAATTGTCAAGTTTGCATTTTACCTGTCACAACCCAGTTCCTCACAGATCAGCTAACGGATGTGGCTGCTCCAGGCCCAGCTCCACACTTGTCCTGTGGTGCCTGCTGGCTTTTCACCCGGCTCGGCCTGGAGACAGGGTGGAGGCCATGCCCGTCTTTACAGAGGGAGCACTGGGAGCCAGGCTCAGCTCAGAGCAGTCTCCTGAAGGGTCAGAGGGTTTGTGGTGTAAGAAGCTCAGAAGCTCACTCCTCTATCCCTCCCACTCTTCGAATAGTACTCTCTGCCCCCTTCCCCTCAAACTCACAAAAAACAATCAGAGATTATCATATCATTCCTGGCTAATAACCACTGCAGCTGTAAGACTCGCAAAAACTGAGATAGGGCAGAAACACCTCTCTAAACCCCAACTTTCCAAGACACTCTGCTCCCCGAACCTCAAGCTTCTCAGGGCAGGACTGCCTATAGTGAGAAGTGCATTCTCTGCAAGCAGCCTGGGGTCCCGTCCTCTGCCAGGATCCCTGGGGGTGGCGTGGAGGCTGGACAGAGGATTTCCCCTTGGCACAGCTACAGCAAAGAGACAACGTGTTGTTTGGGACAAAAAATGCTACCGTCCCTATTCCTGGAAGATATGACCTTCCTGGAGAAGTTACTGTCTCTCTGGACTAAGGCAGGACATTCTGTAGCTGAGTAGGAAAGTGGCCCCAAGTTTTAGGAAAGAATTGGGATCTGAAGCACTATTCTGAGAGAATTTCCTCGTAAGGAATGCCTCTTTGGTTATTTGACAGTGGATGTGTGCCCTAGATTTACCAGAAATTCAAATATTATATGAATAGGCAGACTTTTAGGGTCTAAATTTTTAGTTTCTTCTCAAGTAATTTCATTTCTTTTCAGTAAAGGAATGTCTGGAGTGAAATTTAACATATATGCTTTCATAATGCACAAATCAGAAGACGCTCCACTGGGATCTAAGTTCTGGTTCAGGAAAACAAGGTCATGGTAGTGACAACATGGTCAGAACTGAGCCACCTTCGCTGGAAGATGGCCAAACGAAACACTAATGCAGGTGCGTGTCTGGAACCTCTGATAGACCAAGTTCTGCTCTCCTTGAGACACATTCTCTCACGTAAAGCCAGGGGGCAGACCCGTCTTTCTAAACAGTACTCTCTTGGAACTGTTTATCAAAAATATTTTTATAGTACAAAGACTAGAGTACAAAGGAAAACCAAATAAAAGCCCTTGCTTAAAGCTCAAAAGAAAAAGCTGTTAACTCTGCACTGCTCCCGCCTCAAATGATAGCATGCTGCCGGTCACTCGGAGGTGACACCGCACCCTGATTCTCTGAGGCGCTGCGTTCCAGGCACCACTGTGTCTGAGGCATCTGAGCAACACATCACAGCAGGAGAAGCCAGCTTCACAGGAGAAATGGCAAGTGTTCCCCTCAAACTCTGTCCTACAGAGTCAATACGAATAACAGGGCAAGTCTGCGTGGCTTGCTCTCGGATCACATTCCAGGCACATGGAACTGAAGTGCCCAGTCTCACACGAGGAGCTGCGGGTTTACAGGTGCATCTCTACACAGCTCATATCCGCAGGAGAACAGGCGGAACTATGGCGTGTTCTTGAGCAGAAAGGACGTGCGGTCGGTTTCATCCGTTAGCTCACTGTGGTTCTGTGCTGGGCACTCTCTGGAGATACATGTTTCTTGATAGGTTAGCTTGAATGTGGGAAGAACACATGTCTCTGATGTCTGCAATGCCGTGAGCTCCTGGGCCAGCTTCGTGCTTCAGCTGAGGCTGACGGGAGGGCACTGGGCTGGGTGGGTAGACTTAAGAGGGGTGCTTATGTGGTATCTCACAGCAAGGAGGTGGTTGGTTTTTCTCAAGAAAGCACTCTGAGCTTTTTGATTCTGACAACCACGGGCCGTCACCCAGGGGTCACAATGCCCAGCTGGCCTCCTGAGCAACCCCTCCCCATACCCCTCAGCAGTTGCCAAGAAGACAGGTCCACCAGCCTCGGGGACAAGACCTTCCGTGTCTCAGTGGTCACAGGAGTACTGCTCACTTTATTGCCACGCTCTTCTAGGGGGGCCAGCAACAACATGAACAGCTGCCCACCCCGCACAGCCTGCGGCTCCGCTGCAGTGCTTGGGGTCAGCCTCAGAGGAGGAACAAAAGACGAGGCTTTCTATTAGGAACCCTTAGAAGGAGGCCCTTTAACAGAAGTAAAGTCAGAGACAGGAAGATACAGAGCAGTCCACGAAGCGGCAACGTGTGCCCTGCACGCGTGGGAAGCAGTGCTGACAGGCTTTAGTATGCTTTATGAGTGGGGAGCACAAAAGTTATCTAAGAACCCCAGCGTCACCCCAACACAGAATAGCATGTGATTATTCAGAGCCCATTGGCAAAGCAATCCTAACCCCTGGGCCCCGCCTCTTCTCTGGAAACAGCCAGGCTTCTCGGGGCCCATGTTCAGTGGCCAGCTTTGGGGAGGTTTTCCGTGCCATGAGGCCACCTGGGCAATAAAGCTGCCCTCAAAGCCTCACCTTGGGGGACTTTGTAACCCTGAGCCCCAACCTGTGCCTGGAAAGCACTGCCATTCTCCCAAAATGGACACTGACAGAAGAATACAAAACAAGAAAGGCGATCATAAATCAAAGGGAAGTGACGGTCCACTTAAAAAAATCAGGTTTTGTTCTCATCATACATGTCCAAAGATGGTTCGATTGTGGAGAATTCACTTTCGTACACCAGGCTTCGAGGGGACAGAGAGTTCCGATGGAAGAAGTGACCACCTGGAAAAGGAGCAAGAAAAATGGACTTAATAGGTCGTCAGGTCTACACTCCCCACCTGGCTTGAAGGAAAAGAACGTGGATTATCTTCAAAGCATCACATTTTCTCAAACATGTCCATTTTGGGCTCTTATGAAAAGAATACAGACATCCCTCAGTGTAAGCACACTTTAAATATATTAATGTCAGTGCTTGGATCCCCAAGAGATTAACCACTGGCGCTCTCCCAGCAAAAGCTGCCTGGTGCTCTTAAAAAGATTCCACTTATACATTTGAAGGCTTCTGTTCTGAGCTAAGCAGGCCGGTGGAGGTAGGAGAGGGCACAGGGTCATCAGTTGGGCAGACTGACAGGTCAGAATGCATGAAAAAGTTTCTGTCTATATCAAAGTTCCTTTACATGATTAGCTCTACACATGTTAAGACCAGTAATTTCCAGTCGTTTCTCAGACAGCCACTGTGAGCTGATCCATATCTCTACATAATATGTATACCTATGGCTGATTCATAATATTGTACAGCAGAAACTAACACAGCATTGTAAAGCAATTATATTCCAATTTTTTTAAAAAGGTGGAAAAAAAAAGAAAAGAAAATCCATCAGTCAATCGGTGTGGTCTTTTTCTGGGCAGTTGAATTGTTTTTTTGGCCGTGGCAGGTCTCGGTGGTGGCGCGTGGGGGTTGTTGCGGCGTGCAGGTGCTCTCACTGTGCCACGCCTCTCACTGTGCCACGCAGGTGTCCTCCACTTGCTGCACGTGACCCCACAGCTCCTGAGCTCAGCAGTTGGGGCGCGTGGGCTCTCTAGCTGTGGCATGCAGACTTAGTTGCCCTGCAGCATGTGGGGTCTTAGTTCCCCGAGGAGGGATTGAACCCATGTCCCCTGCATTGGAAGGTGGATTCTTAACCACTGGGCCACCAGGGAAGTCCTCATTAGTCCATCTTCACACTTACACAACACTGTCCTGATTACTACAGCTCTTTGAGTCTTGAAATAAGGTATTATAATTGCTGTAACTTTGTTCTTATTTTTTAAATGATATGATGGACAGGGAGGAGAGGAAAGATATTATATATAGTTTTAAATGAAAGCATTTCATGATCACTTCTTCTTGTTTAACTTTCCTTATTAAAAACTTCTGTATTTAAAAAACTGGGATGAATTAAAAGATGTGTGCCATCTGTATAAGCAGACCTCTTAAGACGAGTTCCAAGTAAGAGATGGGATATTTGATCTCTGATTGTTGAGTCTCAGCGCTCAGAAGAATCTGCACAGTCCAACTGGGCTTAAAGCTTAAAGATTTAAAAAACAAAACAAAAGAAACTGAGAAAAGAGGAAGTTTTCTGCTCTGCAGGAAGAACTAAAGCCTCCAGAAGTGGAAATGACCTAAGTTTTTTGTGTTAGTGTATTGATCAGCTGACACCAAATCTTTGGTAATAAACCATGGGTCAGAATTTACTTAGTAATCTACCCAGCTATTAACCAGTTTGCTTGAGAAAAATAAAATATCAAGAGAGGAACACACAAGCAGCTGAATTTTAGAGAAAAGCATGATGCTGGCTTTGCCAAGAAAGCATGGTAAATTTTTCAACCCCTGGAAACACCTTGTTTACTGATTAATTGATTCTTATTATCGGCGACATGATGTCACTAGGTAAGCTGTTAATGGAGGTATAACCTGTATACAGATGTGCACAGTGTATAAGTTTACAGCTGGGTGAGTTTTTACAGAGGAGATACCTGTGAAATCACTGGGTCAAGAACCAGAACCCTCCCAGCACTCTACAAGGGCCTCTACTGATCCCAGTCACCAGACCTTCTCTTTTCCTCCGAAGGAAACCACAATTCAGACTTTTCAGACCATGGTTTAGTTTTGCCTGTTTTTAATTCTACATGAATAGAAACAGAGTATATATTCTTTTATGCCTGGATTTTTTCAGACAATATTATGTTGTGACATTCATCTATGTCATTGAATACAGCAGTAGTTTGTTCACTTTTGTTGCTGTGTAATACTCCATGGTATGACTGCCCCACAATTTATTTATCTAATCTTCTATTTAAAAAAAATAAAAATAGAAGATTTTTATTCTTTAATCTGCACTGTGCCTGAATTGTGGCATGTGGGATTTTTAGTTGTGGCAGATCTTTTATTTGTGACATGTGGGATCCAGTTCTCTGATCAGGGATTGAACCTGGGCCCTTGCATTGGTGGCTTGGAGTCTTAGCCATTAGATCACCAGGGCAGTCCCCCAATCTTCTATTAATGGACATGAGCATTGTTTCCATTGGGAGCTATTATGAATACTGCTGTTAGGAATATTTTTGTGTGGGGGCTTCCCAGGTGACACTAGCAGTAAAGAACCTGCCTGCCAATGCAGGAGATGTAAAAGACTTTCATGGGTTAGGAAGATCCCCTGGAGGAGGGCACGACAACCCATTCCAGTATTCTTGCCTGGAGAATCCTATGGACAGAGGAGCCTGAAGGGCTGCAGTCCATACAGCTGCAAAGAGTTGGACGTGACTGAAGTGACCTAGCACACATACACACACATTTTTATGTATCTCTTGCACACATGTGGATCCAGTTCTCGTCAGTTTAATCTAGGGGTGAAATGGCTGGGTCTTAGGTAGATGTATATACTGGCAGTTTTCCAAAGTGGCTGCACCAATTTTTACCCCCAGCAGTGGCTAAGAATTCCAGTTGCTCTATATCTACACTAATTCTTGATGTTTTTCTGACTTAAAAAGTTTTGCAGTTCTGGTGGGTATATAAGGGGTATTTCATTGTGGTTTTAATTTATATCCCCTGATGACTAAAACGGAGAAGGCAATGGCACCCCAATCCAGTACTCTTGCCTGGAAAATCCCATGGGCAGAGGAGCCTGGTGGGCTGCAGTCCATGGGGTCGCTA
>NW_011495072.1:664709-666723 GCF_000754665.1 Bison bison bison | reverse complement strand
TAGGCAGGCAGTCCATGGGGTCGCTAAGAGTTGGACACGACTGAGAGACTTCACTTTCACTTTTCACTTTCATGCATTGGAGAAGGAAATGGCAACCCACTCCAGTGTTCTTGCCTGGAGAATCCCAGGGATGCAGGAGCCTGGTGGGCTGCCGTCTATGGGGTCTCACTGAGTTGGACATGACTGAAGTGACTTAGCAGCAGATGACTAAAAAGGATGAGCACTTTTTTATATGTTTTTAGGCTATTTGTATATCTTGCTCATCCTGAAATGTTTCTTTTGCTCATTTTGTTATCAGGTTGTCAGTCTTTTCCTTTATTCTGAGTGTGAGTCCTTTGTTATGACTTTATGTAAGTAATATATAAATACTACTTATTACTTTGCTATAAATATTATAGGTTTTCTTCTAAAATAGTGTATTATGACAGATAGAATTTCTTAATTTTAGTGTGGATCAATTTATCTATCTTTTATTTTATGGTTGGTGCTCTTTTGACTCCTATGTAAGAAATTGCCTATCTCAAGGTTTTGAAGATATTATCTTTCAGAAGCTCCATTGTTTTACTTTCCACATTTAGATCTATGTTCCACTTCAAATTCACTTTTGAGTATGGTATAAAGTAGGAATTAAGATTCACTTTCTTGTTATAGGGTTTCCCTGGTAGCTCAGTTGGTAAAGAATCTGCCTGCAATGCAGGAGACCCTGGTTGAATTCCTGGGTTGGGAAGATCTGCTGGAGAAGGGATAGGATACCCACTCCAGTATTCCTAGGCTTCCCTGGTGGCTCAGCTGGTAAAGAATCTACCTGCAATGTGGGAGACCTGGGTTGGGAAGATCCCCTGGAGAGGCTACCCACTCCAGTATTCTGGCCTGGAGAATTCCATGGATTGTATAGTCCATGGGGTCTCAAAGAGTCAGACAGGACTGAGCGACTTTTGCTTTTCTTTATAGATATTCAGCTGATGGACAACCACTGATTGAAAAGACCACTCTCATGCTCACTACTATACAGTGCTACCTTCACATGACCAAGTGCCCATAAATGCATGGTTGTTTGGGGACCATATTCTGTACTATTAAGCTATACATCCATCCTTGCATCAATACCTCCCAATCTTAATTACCATACCTTTATAAAGTCTTACCATCTAGTTTTTTATCAGTGAAGAATACTCTATTAGATAAGGAAGAATGGGTGTCGAATTTCAGCAAATGCCTTTTCTGTATTTATTATGATAAAAATATGACTTTTCACTTTCATTCTGTTAATGTGTTGAATCCCACTGATTTTCAACCTTGCATTTTTTAACAAATTTAACTTGGCTGTAATTTTCCCTACTTATATATTGTCAATTCATTTAGCTAATATTTTATTTGGAATATGTGTATCTATATTGATAAAATAAATTAACTTGTAATTTTCCTTTTTGTAATGTCTTAGTCATGCTTGGTGTTAATGTTATGCTGGTCTCATTGCAGGACTTGAGCCCTGCAATGAGGAACTTAGTTTGTTCCTCTTTTTCTATTCTCTGGATAAATTTGTGTAGGATTGTTTTATTTCTTCATGAGATACTATAAATAATTCACCAGTGAAACCATCTAGGTCTAGAGTTCAAATTTTAAAAAAATCATTAAAAAAATTAAAGTATAGTCTGTATTATAACACTCATAATATAATATATATAATATTATATTAGTTTTAGGTATACAACATAGTGATTCAATATTTTCATAGATTATACTCCATTTAAAGTTACTATAAAATGCTGGCTATATTCCTTGTGTTCCATATGTTATATCCTTGTATCTTAGTTTATACATAGCAGTTTGTACTTCTTAGTCTCTTATCCCTGGAGTGTTTGTCTGAGGGAAGAGTTTAAACTATGACTTTATTACTTAGGTTTAGTAATAAATTCTGGAGAAGGAAATGGCAACCCACTCCAGTATTCTTGCCTAGAGAATCCTGTGGACAGAGGAGCCTGGTGGGCTGCTGTCCATGGGGTCGCACAGAGTC
>NW_011495072.1:661983-664544 GCF_000754665.1 Bison bison bison | reverse complement strand
TCAGAGAATTTAGATCTCCTGTTTCAGATTTCCTGTTTCTTCTGTGTCAGTTTTGGTACTTAGTATTTTCAAGGAACCTGTTCATTTAAATTTTAGAGATTATTACCACAAGTTGCCATGATACTCTTTTATTATTGATTTTTTTATTATAGTAAAAAACATAGCATAAAATTTGCCATCTTGACCATTTTAAAGGGTATTGTGCTTGTGCTAAGTCGCTTCAGTTGTGTCCAACTCTTTGTGACCCCGTGGACTGTAGCCCAGTAAGCTCCTCTGTCCATGGGATTTTCCCAGCAAGAATCCTGGAGTGGGTTGCCATTTCCTCCTCCAGGGAATCTTCCCAACCCAGGGATCAAACCCGCTTTCACGTCTCCTGCATTGGCAAGAGGATTCTTTACCAGTGAGCCACCTTATCTATGTTGTGTTACATGGACAGAGGAGCCTGGCAGGCCACAGTCCCTGGGGTCACAAAGAGTGGGACATGACTGAGCAACTTCACTCCAAAAAATTAAACATAGAATTACCATATGACTCATCTATTCCACTTCTAGGTACAAACTTAAAATAATTAAAAGGAGGGGTGCAGGGCTTCCCTGGTGGCTCAGTGGTAAAGAATCCATCTGCCAAAGCAGGGTCCAATCCCTGATCTGGGAAGATCCCACATGCCTTGGAGTAACTACGTCTGTATGCCACAACTATTGAGCCTGTGCTGAAGAGCTGGGGAGTAGCGACTACTGGGCCCACGTGCCACAGCTACTGAAGCCCGAGTGCCCTGGAGCCTGCGCTCCACAACAAGAGCCACTGCCATGAGACGCTGGGGCACCGCAACGAGAGAGCAGCCCTTGCCCTCTGCAAGTAGAGAAAAGCCCCTGCAACAACAAAGACTCAGCACAGCCAAAATTTAATACAATTTTAAAAGTGTACTAAAAAAGAGGGACGCAAACAGGTTCTTTTTTCTTTATTATTTTTGGCTGTGCCGGGTCTTCGTTACTTCGCTCGAGCTGTCTCTAGTTGCAGCAACTGGGGGTTACTCTTCCTTGAAGTGCACTGGCTTCTCATTGTGGTAACTTCTCTTGCTGCAGAGCAAACAGGTTCTGCATACAGGCTCAGGGGCATGCGTGCAGCATGCAGGCTCCGTATCGCGGCATGCGAGCTCTCGGGTGTGCGGGCTTCAGTCCTTGTGGCACGCAGGTGCGGTAGCTGCGGCTGGCAGGCTCTAGAGCACGGGCTCAGTGACTATGGCACATGGGCTTAGTTGCCTCATGGCCTGTGGAGTCTTCCAGGACTAGGGATTGAAACCGTGTCCCCTGCATTGGCAGGCAGATTCTTACCCACTGTGCGGCCAGGGGGGTCTGCAAACAGATTCTTGTATACCAATTCATAGCAGTATTATTTACAACAGCCAAAAGGTAGAAGTAGCCCAAACGTTCAACAGAAGATGAATGGATGAACAAATTGTGACATATATACAACAGACTATTATACTATTACTCAACCATAAAAAGGCATGAAGTACTGATACATGCATACTATGGTGTGGATGGATCCTTGAAACATGCTAAGTAAAAGAAGCTAGACACAAAAGGTCACATATTCCATATGATTCAACTTATATGAATGTCCAGATCAGGTATACGCATGGAGATAGAACACAGATGAGGTGGTTACCAGGGGCTGAAGGGAGAGTGGAATAGGGAGCAAGAACTTAATGTGTAGGGGTTGCCTTTTGGGATGTTTAAAGCTTTTAAAAACCAGACAGAAATGGTGGTTACACAACACCATGAATATACTAACGCCACTGCCCACTTTAAAATCGTTAGTTTTATGTTATGTGAATTTCTTCTCAAAAAGGAAGTATTGATAACTTTTATTCCTCTAACTGCTTTAAAAAATTTTTTTTTGTCTTTTCCCCTCACTTTTACTGTTGGTGTGGTTTTCTTGAATCAGCGGTTTGGTGTCTTTGGTTAGGTTTGGAAAATTCCCAGCCATTATCTCCCCAAATATTGCTCTGCCTCAATCTAGATCCTTTCCTTCTATGATTTGAATTACATGTAAATTAGACTTTTTCAACATGATCTAAACTCTTTTATGCCTTTTTATGTATTTTTCTTTTGCCTTTTTGTGTTTCAGGTTAGCAGCAGCCTGAAATATTTTCTCCTGACCTGTATTTCAGTTCATAAATACTTTCTTCAGTGATGTCTAAGTTAATCACGATGGTGTGATCACTCACCTAGAGCCAGACATCCTGGAATGTGAAGTCAAGTGGGCCTTAGAAAGCATCACTATGAACAAAGCTAGTGGAGGTGATGGAATTCCAGTTGAGCTATTTTTAATCCTAAAAGATGATGCTGTGAAAGTGCTGCATCAAATTTGGAAAACAAATTTGGAAAACTCAGCGGTGGCCACAGGACTGGAAAAGGTCAGTTTTCATTCCAATCCCAAAGAAAGGCAATGCCAAAGAATGCTCAAACTACTGCACAATTACACTCATTTCACACGCTAGTAAAGTAATGCTCAAAATTCTCCAAGCCAGGCTTCAGCAGTACATGAACCATGAACTT
>NW_011495072.1:660615-661883 GCF_000754665.1 Bison bison bison | reverse complement strand
CACACGCTAGTAAAGTAATGCTCAAAATTCTCCAAGCCAGGCTTCAGCAGTACATGAACCATGAACTTCCAGATGTTCAAGGGATTTAGAAAAGGCAGAGGAACCAGAGATCAAATTGCCAACATCTGCTGGATCACGGAAAAAGCAAGAGAGTTCCAGAAAAACATCTATTTCTGCTTTATTGACTATTCCAAAGCCTTTGACTGTGTGGATCACAACAAACTGTGGAAAATTCTGAAAGAAATGGGACTACCAGACCACCTGACCTGCCTCTTGAGAAATCTGTATGCAGGTCAGGAAGCAACAGTTAGAAATGGACATGGAACAATAGACTGGTTCCAAACAGGGAAAGGAGTACGTCAAGGCTGTATATTGTCAGCCTGCTTATTTAACTTATATGCAGAGTACATCATGAGAAATGCTGGACTGGATGAAGCACAAGCTGGAATCAAGATTGCCAGGAGAAAGATCAATAACCTCAGATATGCAGATTACACCACCTTATGGCAGAAAGCGAAGAAGAACTAAAGAGCCTCTTGATGAAAGTAAAAGAGAAGAGTGAAAAAGTTGGCTTAAAGCTCAACATTCAGAAAACTAAGATGGTATCCAGTCCCATCACTTCATGGGAAATAGATGGGGAAACAGTGGAAACAGTGAGAGACTTTGTTTTTTGAGGCTCCAAAATCACTGCAGATGGTGACTGTAGCCATGAAATTAAAAGACGCTTAATCCTTGGAAGTAAAGTTATGACCAACCTAGACAGCATATTAAAAAGCAGAGACATTACTTTGCCAAAAAAGGTTCATATAGTCAAATCTATGGTTTTTCCAGTAGTCATGTATGTATGTGAGTCGGACCATAAAGAAAGCTGAGTGCCAAATAATTAATGCTTTTGAACTGTCGTGTTGCAGAAGACTCTTGAGATTCCCTTGTACTGCAAGGAGATCCAACCAGTCCGTCCTAAAGGAAATCAGTCCTGAATATTCATTGGAAGGACTGATGCTGAAGCTGAAACTCCAATACTGTGGCCACCTGATGCGAAGAACTGACTCATTAGAAAAGACCCTGATACTGGGAAAGATTGAAGGTGGGAGGAGAAGGGGACGACAGAGGATGAGAAGGTTGGATGGCATCACCGACTCAGTGGACATAAGTTTGAGTAAACTCTGGGAGTTGGTGATGGGACAGGGAAGCCTGGCCTGCTGCAGTCTATGGGGTTGCAGAGTCGGACATGACTGAGTGAATGAACTGAAGTTCAATTAAACCTT
>NW_011495072.1:654123-660515 GCF_000754665.1 Bison bison bison | reverse complement strand
TATATATCTTATGGATTTTTTTTTTTGTTTTTTTTTTTTTTTTCTTTCTCTCTTTTTGGTCATTTGGTCTTCTGGCTGGATCTATTCTTTGTTTCTCTCTCTTTCTCTCCCTCTCTGTTTGGTCATTTGGTCTTCTGGCTGGATCTATTCTTTGTTTCTCTCTCTTTCTCTCCCTCTCTGTTTGGTCATTTGGTCTTCTGGCTGGATCTATTCTTTGTTTCTCTCTCTTTCTCTCCCTCTCTGTTTGGTCATTTGGTCTTCTGGTATACCTGCTATTTCTGATGGATTGCTAGAGATATATGAAAAGTATTGTGATACTCTGAGGCTGCTGCTGACAGTACCTTGATCCAGAGTATTTCCTATTGCCTTGGAAGGGGGGAACATCACTTTTAGGGTAAGGGTATATCACTTGAATCCAAATAGAAAATAAGCAAATGCAAAGCTGGGCTCCAATTTTTGAGAAGGCTAGTCAAATTCTGGTTCATCCTCTAGTTGTATAGTGTAGGCCTTTAGGGATTCTAATGGAAGGCCAAGGGTGTTTATCATGGCTCATTCTCCTTGGTAGGTCTTGAACTCCAAGTTTTGTCTACAAACTCAACAGGACTGCTTAAGTTCTCCTTATCTTAGTCTATCAGCCACCACATTTTGGCCAGTTCACAGCTATTGTTTGTGAATTAGCAAATGCCTCAAATGCCCAGTACTGAACTTTCCTTTTCTCTGGGCTTGTGGCTCCCAAAGTCCTCACTGCACTGGTAGCTCTTCAATGTCTTAAAATGCAATGTTTTAAAAATGTTTTTTCCATATTTTCTGGTTGTGCTTGGTTTGATGGTTGGACTGCAAAAAGCTAGTATGACATTACCAGAAGTGGAAACCTGATCAATTTATTATCAATGGCTTAAAGTTCTCTTAGTGCAGATTAAAGTCCTTGGATTAAAGTCCCTTCTAGCCCTTTGAGCCCTGAAACTGATGAATGCAATTTAAATCAAGAGAAGGGTTTGCAGCTTTCTGTGAAATATAAGCACCTGATTCTGTGTGCTGTCCTACTTGCTGCTGTTTTATCTTTCTTCCCCAATTAGACCATAAAACTACTTTTGGATATAAATTAGATATATCTTGTTTCAGTCTCTTCAAATTGTGTCACTAAACACTCTATAAAATTGAGTTGATTGGGATGTATACCATTCCAATGAGCAACCAGTAATTGTTGTTGTTTTTCAGTTGCTCAGGTCGTATCCGACTCTTTGCGACCCCATGGATTGCAGCAGGCCAGGCTTCCCTGTCCATCACCATCTCCCAGAGCTTGCTCAAACTCATTTCCATTGAGTCGGTGATGCCATCCAACCATCTCATCCTCTGTCGTCCCCTTTTCCTCCCACCTTCAATCTTTCCCAGCATCAGGGTCTTTTCTAATGAGTCAGTTATTTGCATCAGGTGGCCTCAGTACTGGAGCTTCAGCCTCAGCATCAGTCTTTCCAATGAATAGTCAGAACTGATGTCCTTTAGGATGGACTGGCTGGATCTCCTTGTAGTCCAGAGGACTCTCAAGAATCTTCTCCAACATCACAGTTCAAAAGCATCAAGTCTTTGGCGCTGAGCTTTCTTATGGTCCAACTCTCACATACATACATGACTACCAGAAAAACCATAGCTTTGACTATATGGACCTTTGTTGGCAAAGTAACGTCTCTGCTTTTTAATACACTGTCTAGGTTTGTCATAGCTTTTCTTCCAAGGAGCAAGTGTCTTTTAATTTCATGGCTGCAATCACCATCTGCAGTGGTTTTGCAGCCCAAGACAATAAGTTCTCTCACTGTTTCCATTGTTTCCCCATCTGTTTGCCATGAAGTGATGGACCGGATGCCATGATCTTAGTTTTTTCAATGTTGAGTTTTAAGCCAGCCTTTTCACTATCCTCTTTCACTCTCATCTAGAGGCTGTTTAGTTCCTCTTTGCTTTCTGCCATAGGGTTGTGTAATCTGCATATCTGAGGTTATTGATGTTTTTCCTGGCAATTTTGATTCCAGCTTGTGCTTCATCCAGCCTGGCATTTCTCATGCCAGGCTCATTAAATAAGCAGGGTGACAATATACAGCCTTTATGCACCATTTCCCAGTTTAGAACCATTCCATTGTTTCATGTCTGGTTCTAATTGTTGCTTCTTGACCTGCATACAGGTTGCTCGTTGTACTCTAGCTGTACAAGAGAATGTTCATACACACAGAAATATTGATGAACAAAGGGCTATTTTGTATGCAAATTATCCTCAAATGCCTCAGAAGGATAATATGTGTGTGTGTGTATGTATGTCTCTGTGTGTGTCTGTGGGTATGGAGAGAAAGAGACCAGAGACAGATAAACATAGTAAAACAATAGAAATCTGGGTTAAGGCTATATTGAAATTCTTTATATTCTTCTTGCAAGCTTTAAGTATAAAATTATGTTAAAAAAAGTTTTGGGGCAAAAATGCAACCCCATACTGACATAAAAAGCAACTTAATTCCAAGTGGATTAGAGATGTCAGTGTCAAAGTTATCTAACTTTGACAATAAGGTAAGGTAGAAAAATGGGCCTCCCTGGTGGCTCAGTGGTAAAGAATCCTCCTGCCGATGCAGGAGACATGGGTTCGATCCCTGGATTCCCTGGAGAAAGAAATGGCAACCCACTGCAGTACTCTTGCCTGGAGAATCCCATGGACAGGGGAGCACGGCAGGCTGCAGTCCATGGAGTTGCAAAGGAGTCGGACACGACTTAGTGACTAAACAGCTAGAGGTTACGCTCTAGGACTCTTACTGGGGCTCGCCAGAAACACGTCACATCTCTGTGTCCACTGCAGATCCTGTAGTCCCGGGGACCTGCTGAGTCTTGTGGGCCAAGCAGCATCTGCCTGCCATGCTGCAAAGGCCTTTCCTTCCCATGGCCCTATTCACAGCCTTCTGTGTCACCTGGTGTATGTGTCTCTGCAGGGTCCCCAGGTATGGAGTGTGCCGCCTCCAAAACCCAGTTTACTCTTCCTTTCATCATGATAGGAGGTGCAAAGTGCAGTAGCCTGTATTTAGCTCCAAGCCAATGTCTGAGATGCCACTGCCTGGTGACCTCACCAAGGGGACAAGCCCCCGACGCTCCGGAGTGCCTGCGTCTCACCAAAGCCTTGAGGTACTCAACACTTCCTGCTCACCAGGTCAATTCACACCAGGTCATCAATATAAGGACTCACAACTCAAGCTGCCAAGAGTCACTTGTCAGTGGAGACACACAGGATTCACTTAATTTTCCCAGCAATGATGACAAACACATGTGGAAAGCTGCCACATGGGGAAACTCATGAGACTCAGCACCAAGGTTTTTGTTAGCAGCAGGTCACACAGGTGCCCTGTGCTGGCATGTACTAAGATTCCAGGCTCCCAAAAAGAAGGCAGGTGTTCAACATAAACCCAAACAATTTTGACACAGTGAGCCATTTTTATCAGTGGTGGGAACCCTCCCCAAATCTAAGTTCCCAGATGCGTTGCAAGCAGGTTGCAAGGACATCAGTCTCAGGACTGTCAGCTGTTTCTCATGCACTGCCAACCACCCCATGTGACCACACTAATGAAGCATGCAGGAACCAGGGAATTGACTCAGGGGTCCTGGACCCAGTGGTTCATGTGAAAAAGACCTGGGCTGGGGCTCTATTTGGGAAGCCAGAGTATGCTTGGATTGTCACCTGACTCCTAGGTTGCCCCCCCTGCTCCAAGAAGGAAGTCAGTGATGGTGCTTCAGGTCCCTGGATGTCAGTGTTAAATCAGCTCTGTGTCCCACTCTCCTCAAAGACCCAAGAGTATGTATCCCCCTTTCCTTAGAGCCTGCCATTTACCAAGGCAACAATGGACGCGCTAGTGCTGGGGGCATAAAGTGAAGTCGCTCAGTTGTGTCCGACTCTTTGCGACCCCATGGACTGTAGCCTATCAGGCTCCTCCGTCCATGAGATTTTCCAGGCAAGAGTGCTGGAGTAGATTGCCATTTCCTTCTCCAGGGGATCTTCCCGACCCAGGAATCGAACCGGGGTCTCCCACATTGCGGGCAGACGCTTTACCATCTGAGCCAAATAAGCGTTGCTCAAAAGCCCATAGTGGCCATCTTCTGCAGTCTGTGTGGGGGACAGGAAGTGACTTTATAGAACTGGGTAGTAGCTCAGATGGTAGAGTCTGCCTGCAGTGATGGAGACCCAGGTTTGATCCCTGGGTTGGGAAGATCCCCTGGAGAAGGAATGGCAATCTACTCCAGCATTCTTGTCTGGAAAATCCCATGGATGGAGGAACCTGACAGCTACAGCCCATGGGGTTGCAGAGTCAGACACGATTGAGAGACTTCACTTTACTTCATGGGAAAGAAGGAAGTAGTAAGAGTCAGAAATAACACAGGCTAGAAATTCAGAAATTTTAAAATAAATGCTTAGTTGAAATAAAAAAAATCAAAGAGGTTAGATGGCAGCACAGAACTGTCAGAAACCACGTGTCACTGATGACCATGATGGTCAGCAAGATCAGGATGCTGGGATCTGGAGGGGCAGCTCACAGAACAATGTTCCTAGTGACAGGAGAGATGGGCTGCTTGACAGCTGCAGCCAAGAAAGATGGACAAGCAGAAAGGTAGGTTAGCTGCCCCAGGAAAATTCATAATCCCTTATCCCATTTCCAGACCTTAATTAGTTCTCAGACCCAGAAACTACTGACTGAAGTCAAGGCCCAGCCCCTGGTGAAAACTGCAATGCCTGGCTAGTCTTTCCTCCATCCTTCCTGAAAGTGAAAGTCGCTCAGTCGTGTCCAACTCTTTGCAACCCCACGGACTATACAGTACATGAAATTCTCCAGGCCAAATACTGGAGTGGGTAGCCTTTCCCTTCTCCAGGGGATCTTCCCAACCCAGGGATTGAACCCAGGTCTCCAGCACTGCAGGCAGATTCTTTACCAGCTGAGCCACAAGGGAAGCCCAAGAATAGTGGAGTGGGTAGCCTATCCCTTCTCCAGGGGATCTTCCCAACCCAGGAATCAAACTGGGGTCTCCCACATTGCAAGCATATTCTCTACCAACTGAGCTATGAGGGAAGCCCATAAGGTAACTGCCCAATTTTTCCAAGGTAAATGTTCTTGCTATCAAGATAGGAAAGTTTTTTTTTTCTTCTAAATATATTGACTCAAAATATTATATTAGTTTTGGGGGTCTAACATAGTGATTCAGTATCTTTAAACATTACATGCGATCCCACGAGAGTTCTTTATATATTCTGGTTACAGATCCTTCATCAAACATATGTTTGCTAATATTTTCCCTGAGTCTATGGATTGCCTTTTAATTCTAGTAGTATGTTTGAGCAAAAATTTTAAATTTTGATGAAGTTTAATTCATTCTTTTCCCCTTACGGATCACTGGTGTTTGTTCTAAGAAACTTTTGCCTAAGCCAAGGTCTCAAAGTCTTTCTCCTGTGTTTTCTTCAAGAAACTTTTACTGCTTTAGGCTTTACAATTAAGAATATGACCCATTTTGATCTACTTCTCAGATATGTGTGAGATATGAATGCAAGTTTGTTTATGCACCTCTGTATGTCCTGTGTCCCAGCAGCATTTGTAGAAAAGGCTGGTCATCTGACACATCAGATAAAGGGCTATTCCCCAAAGTATACCAAGGACTTAAAATGCAACAATAAGAAAGCAACTCAATTGAAAAAAAGGTCAAAAGACCTTAACACACACCTCACCAGACGGCATACATGGCAAATAAGCACATGAAGAGGTGTTCCACATCACATGTCATCAGGGAATGCAAATCAAAATGACAAGAGACCGCTGCAGATCCTCTGGAATAGCCAAAGTCCGGAGTGCTGACACCACTGAATACCGGCCAAGTTGTGGAGCAACAGGAGCTCTCGCCCGTTGTGATGGGCGTGCAGAACGGTACAGCCGCTGTGAGAACAGCTGGTGGGGTTCTGACTAAACTAAATAGACTCTTACCATACGATCCTGCAATCACAGTCTTTGGTATTTACCAAAATGAGCTGAGAACTTACATCTATGCAAAGATCTGCACATAGAATAGATGTTTACAGCAGCCTTATTCATAACTGCTGAAACCTGAAAACGACCAAGATGTCCTTCAGTAGTGAGTGGATAAATAAACTGGTACACCCAGACGATGGAATATAATTCAGCACTGAAAATGAGTGAGCTTCAAATGGGACCTAATTAACCTTAAAAGCTTCTGCACATCAAAGGAAACTATTAGCAAGGTGAAAAGACAGCCTTCAGAATGGGAGAAAATAATAGCAAATGAAGCAACCGACAAACAACTAATCTCAAAAATATACAAGCAACTCCTACAGCTCAACTCCAGAAAAATAAACGACCCAATCAAAAAAT
>NW_011495072.1:650359-653585 GCF_000754665.1 Bison bison bison | reverse complement strand
ATAACCCGGTGTACGAGACAGCAAAAGAGACACTGATGTATAGAACAGTCTTATGGACTCTGTGGGAGAGGGAGAGGGTGGGAAGATTTGGGAGAATGGCAATGAAACATGTAAAATATCATGTAGGAAACGAGTTGCCAGTCCAGGTTCGATGCATGATGCTGGATGCTTGGGGCTGGTGCACTGGGACGGCCCAGAGGGATGGTATGGGGAGGGAGGAGGGAGGAGGGTTCGGGATGGGGAACACATGTATACCTGTGGCGGATTCATTTTGATATTTGGCAAAACTAATACAATTATGTAAAGTTTAAAAATAAAATAAAATTAGAGAAAAAAAAAAAAGAAGGAAAAAAAAAAAAAAACTGAAAATAAGTGAGCTATTAAGTCATGAAAAGACATGGAGGAGCTTTAAATGCATACTACTAAGTGAGAGAAGCCCATCTGAAAAGGCTACTGTGATTCCAATCACATGGCATGGAAAAGATAAAACTGCAGAGATGGCGGACAGTTCCATGGATTCCAGAGGGAGAAAAGAAAGGCCGCCAGGCCACCTGGGTAGCCACTCACTTGCTCATTCATAGTTAGTTATGTTTCTCTGAGCATCTACATCACGTGGGCAGGGCTTGGGGACCAGGCAGAGGACAGTCATCTCCTCCCAGGTACTCCTGGAAGGGTAGGGAGACGGAAATCCAACAAGGAACACAGAAAGGGACAGGGTTGCCAGGGAAGGGTGACAGAGACCCTGGGGGTGCCTAAGGGACCCCAGGTGCCCAAAGAGAATCATGCTGAGAAGGGCCAAGTTCAGAGCCATGAACTGTGAGCCACGAATCTCAGTGTAGAGCATGAGCTGGGAACAAGTGGGTTAAGTCAAGAGCAAGACGTGACATCATCCTGAATGTTATTTCTTTGTGCGTAAAGCTTAGGGTTGTGGTAAGAACTGTGGACACACATCACTTCTGTGGCATTCTTGCCCAAATGAATAACCTCAGTCTAATCATGTGAAGACATCAGAAAGTCCAAACTGAGGGTCATCTACGAAAGAACTCACATTCCACAACAGTGCTGACATGATAAAAGATGAACACACACTGAGGACCCGTCCCGTTGGCTCAGACTGGAGGACACATGGTCCTGGTCCAGAAGAAGGATGTTATGAATGACATGCTGAAACTTGGATAAGGTTTGCAGATTAATTAATAGTCTTGGATCAATGTTAGTCTCCTGGATTTAACCACATTACCACTGTTATGTAACGTGCTAACTTTTGAAGAAGCTAGGGGAAGCGTTTACAAGCGTCCTTTGTACTATTTTTTTTTTAATGCTTTGGCCAAGCTGCACCATGTGGGGTATTAGTTCCCTCACCAGGGATGGAACCTGCACCCCCTGTGGCGGAAGTGTGGCGTCTAAACCACTGGCCCACCTGGAAGCCTCTCTCTTTGTACTGTTTCTTAAAAGCAATTTTAGTGAGGTATAATTTACATACCATAACATTCACCCATCTTAAGTGTGAAATTCAATGCTTTTTGGCAAATTTACTGACTTTTCAAACTTCACCAAGTTCAGTTTTAAAACATTTTCATCATCTGTGTGGATCACAGCAAACTGTGGAAAATTCTTAAAGATATGAGAACACCAGACCACCTTACCTGTCTCCTGTATGTGGGTCAGGAAGCAGCTTTTAGAACCCTACATGGAACAACTGACTGGTTCAAAAGTGGGAAAGGAGTGTGACACAGGTGTATATTGTTATTCTGCTTATTTAACTTCTATCCAGATTACTTTGTGCAAAATGCTGGATTGGATGAATCACAAGCTGGAATCAAGATTGCGAGGAAAAATAACAACTTCATATATGCAGGTAATACCACTCTAATGGCAGAAAGCAAAGAGGAACTCAAGACCTCCTGATGAGGGTAAAAGAGGAGAGAGAAAAAGCTGGCTTAAGCTCAACATTAAAAAAAAAAACCAACACCCAAAAACAAAAAACTAAGATCATAGCATCTGGTCCCATAACTTCATGGAAATTAAAAAGGGAAAAAATAGACACAGTGACAGATTTTCTTTTTGTGGGCCCCAAAACCACTGTAGATGGTGACTGCAGCCATGAAGTTAAAAGATGCTCGCTCCTTGGAAAAAGAGCTATGACAAACCTAAACAGTGCATTCAAAAGCAGAGACATCACTTTGCTGACAAGTTCTGTCTAGTCAAAGCTATGGTTTTGCTAGTAGTCATGTATGGATGTGAATGTTGGGCCATAAAGAAGGCTGAGTACTGAAGAATTGATGCTTTTGAACTGTGGTGTTGGAAAAGACTCTTGAGAGTCACTTGGACTGCAAGGAAATCAAACCAGTCTATCCTAAAGGAAATCAACCTTGAATATTCATTGGAAGGACTGATGCTGAAACTCCAATACTTTGGCCACCTGATGCAAAGAGCTGACTGACTGGCAAAGACCCTGATCCTGGGAAAGATTGAGGACAAAAGTTGAAGAGGGTGGCAGAGGATGATATGGTTAGATAGCATCACTGACTCAGTGGACTATCCAGGAGATAGTGAAAGACAGGGAAGCCTGACATGCTGCAGTCCATGGGGTTGCAAAGAGTCAGAGAGGACTTAGAGACTGAACACCACCATCCCAGTCATGGTCCCAGCCCTAGGCCACCAGTGATCTGTTTTCTGTTTCCACTGATTTCCCTTTTCTGGACATTTTATATAAAGAGAATTGAATGATGTGTGTTTTGAGTCTGCCACGATTTTGCATGTTTTAGAGGTCTTTGTACTATTAATATTTTAGTGGGACACTGGGTGGAACTTGAATAAGATTTGTAAATGGCTGATAGTATTGTATCAATGTTAATTTCTGAGTTTACATAATTGAATTATAATTATATAAGATTTTTACATTAGAGGAAGCTGGGTGATAGGAAATGTGTGCTTTTTTTGGTAAGTAAAATAATTTCAAAGTAAATCTTTTTATAACTTAAGCTTGGGGTCTGAGCTGTGCACTGCTTATGCTTGTCTATGGTACTGAGACTGTGGTTTCTTTTGAACAGAATGGTTTGGCTGGCCTTTCCTTTTCCAGAGGTCCTTGGTGAGCTCAGTTTCCAGGATGTTCTTCAGGGAAAAGTAGGGGCTAGTACAGGGGCATAGGCCTGAGTCACTGAGGCATGGCCTGAAGGGGGTTCAGTTCAGTTAAGTTGCTCGTGTCTGAATCTTTGCAACTGCA
>NW_011495072.1:648637-650259 GCF_000754665.1 Bison bison bison | reverse complement strand
CTTCATTTGCTATTATTTTCTCCCATTCTGAAGGCTGTCTTTTCACCTTGCTTATAGTTTTTTTTTGTTTGTGCAGAAGCTTTTAATTTTAATTAGATCCCATTTGCTTATTTTTGCTTTTATTTCCAATATTCTGGGAGGTGGGTCGTAGAGGATCCTGCTGTGATGTATGTTGGAGAGTGTTTTGCCTATGTTCTCCTCTAAGATTTTTATAGTTTCTGGTCTTATGTTTAGATCTTTAATCCATTTTGAGTTTATTTTTGTGTATGGTGTTAGAAAGTGCTCTAGTTTCATTCTTTTACAAGTGCTTGACCAGTTTTCCCAGCACCACTTGTTAAAGAGATTGTCTTTTCTCCACTGTATGTTCTTGCCTCCTTTCATGGAGGAGCTTTAAATGCATACTACTAAGTGAGAGAAGCCCATCTGGAAAGGCTACTGTGATTCCAATCACATGGCATGGAAATGATAAAACTGTAGAGATGGAGGAAAGTTCCATGGATTCCAGGGGGAGAACAGAAAGGCAGCCAGGCCACCTGGGTAGCCACTCACTTGCTCATTCACAGTTAGTTATGTTTCTCTGAGCATCTACATCACGTGGACAGGGCTTGGGGACCAGGCAGAGGAGAGTCATCTCCTCCCAGGTACTCCTGAAAGGATACGGAGACAGAAATCCAACAAGGAACACAGAAAGGGACAGGGTTGCCAGGGAAGGGTGACAGAGACCCTGGGGGTGCCTAAGGGACCCCAGGTGCCCAAACAGAGTCACGCTGAGAAGGGCCAAGTTCATAGCCATGAACTGTGAGCCACGAATCTCAGTGTAGAGCATGAGCTGGGAACAAGTGGGTTAAGTCAAGAGCAAGACGTGACATCATCCTGAATGTTATTTCTTTGTGCGTAAAGCTTAGGGATGTGGTAAGAACTGTGGACACACATCACTTCTGTGGCATTCTTGCCCAAATGAATAACCTCAGTCTAATCATGTGAAGACATCAGAAAGTCCAAACTGAGGGTCATCTACGAAAGAACTCACATTCCACAACAGTGCTGACATGATAAAAGATGAACACACACTGAGGACCCGTCCCGTTGGCTCAGACTGGAGGACACATGGTCCTGGTCCAGAAGAAGGATGTTAGGGAATGACATGCTGAAACTTGGATAAGGTCTGTAGATTAATTGTCAGTTCTAGATCAATGTTAGTCTCCTGGATTTAACCACATTACCATTGTTATGTAATGTGCTAACTTTTGAAGAAGCTAGGGGAAGCGTTTACAAGCGTCCTTTGTACTATTTTTTTTTTTAATGCTTTGGCCAAGCTGCACCATGTGGGGTATTAGTTCCCTCACCAGGGATGGAACCTGCACCCCCTGTGGTGGAAGTGTGGCATCTAAACCACTGGCCCACCTGGAAGCTCCTCTCTTTGTACTGTTTTTTAAAAGCAATTTTAGTGAGGTATAATTTACATACCATAACATTCACCCATCTTAAGTGTGAAATTCAATGCTTTTTGGCAAATTTACCGACTTTTCAGACTTCACCAAGTTCAGTTTTAGAACATTTTCATCATCTGTGTGGATCACAGCAAACTGTGGAAAATTCTTAAAGATATGAGAACACCAGAC
>NW_011495072.1:639701-646567 GCF_000754665.1 Bison bison bison | reverse complement strand
GACCATAAGGGTGGTGTCATCTGCATATCTGAGGTTATTGATATTTCTCCCGGCAATCTTGATTCCAGCTTGTGCTTCTTCCAGTCCAGCGTTTCTCATGATGTACTCTGCATAGAAGTTAAATAAGCAGGGTGACAATACACAGCCTTGACGTACTCTTTTTCCTATTTGGAACCAGTCTGTTGTTCCATGTCTAGTTCTAACTGTCCAGTCCCCTATTATAAAAAGGACATCTTTTATTTTTTTTAGGACATCTGTTTTTGGTGTTAGTTCTAGAAGGTCTTGTCGGTCTTCATAGAATTGTTCAGCTTCTTTGGCATTAGTGGCTGGGGCATAGATTTGGATTACTGTGACATTGAATGGTTTGCCTTAGAAATGAACAGAAATCATTCTGTCATTTTTGAGATTTTGCTTGAGGCTAGTGTTGAAATAATTTTAACTTGGAATTATTTCAGCATGAAATAAAGAAGGCCTTCACACTAATAAATAATGAAAAAGCCAGAAATTAAACCAGTTGCTATTTCTGTTTATCATTGATTTTTGGCAGTTATATGACATTCATAAAGGTTATGAAGATTTTAAGTAACTAAATGTTCATCAGTTGAGAACGGATTCATTACACGATGCACTTTTTCATATTAAAGAAAATAAAGCAGTCAGATCTATATGCACTGATGTGGGATAATCTCCAAATATTGGGGGAGAAGAGTTTTATGGTCTGTGTATCTTTTCTGGATTGTTTCCTATATAATATTGTTTCCTATATTTTTGGTCTCAAATTTTAAGTATATGTTTTCTGATTCAGTTCTAGCAAACAGCCTTGACATTGGAAGCTTTTGTAAAAAGGAATTCGGATAGTTAAGGAATAGTTGAGGCAGATGCAAAAATGAAACAGTATCCTGTAGAGTCATTTAGGGGGCACTACAAGTATTAAAATGAAGACAGGAGACATTCACGAAAGTTGAAGTCCTAATTGCTTACAAATGAAACCATGAGAGAGTCTTGTGAAAGTATTTGTGAGTCCCTTTCTGAGATTTCTGGACTTCAAAGGTATAAAGTTTTCTTTGGGGATGTTAACATTTAATTTTTGAAACATCCTATGCTAATTTGTCATGTAACTCTCTTTTGTGGATATAAGTAAGATAGGAATTCTTTTGTTTGACAGAAAGCCCTAGAAATGTACTTTTTTTCCCTTTAGGGCTAAAGGTGGGAAGCTCCCCTGGGGAGGGTATGGCAACCCACTCCAGTATTCTTGCCTGGAGAATCCATGGACAGAGGAGCTACAGTCTGTGGGGGCACAGAGTCAGACACGACTGAGCGACCTAGCACAGGGCTGAAGGCAAATTAACAGATTGGTGACTGATAGATAATGTATTTAAAACTACGTGTAGGAGAGATTTTTGGGGGACGGACAATGCATATATGATGCTAATAACTGTCTTAAAAAGGTACATGTGAAGGAATAGGCTTCTACCTGCATGAACTCTCTCTGGAACTGTACATGTAGGCAACAGAAACCTTTGGATGAGGCCCGGGGCACTGGGAGGCAGGGAGACGTACTTTTCACCTTATACCCTTCTGTACTTTTTCGACTTCTTAAAAGCCAAGTACATATTTACTTAGAAAAATAATTTAAGATGATTTCTAAGTACAAGAGATAGGGGATAAAAGGAAAAACAACATTTATATACAATTTCATAACAAGCTAACAAGATAGATAAGTTATTCTTATTTCATAGAGAGGGAAACTAAGGCTCAGAGAGATTAAGAAACTTGCTCAGAACCATACAGCTAGAAGTTGAATACAAGTAAATCTGAATCCAAAATGAAGTTTCTTTCAGTTTTGTACTCTTAAAACATAACTTAGAATATAATTATGATCAAACTGCAGAAAATATTTAAAAGAAATTTAAAGATCCCTAGTTGCAACACCATCAACTGATTTGTTTCTTATGCTGCATAAGAAATGGCAATAGAAAATGAGAAGGTATAGTTTTTCTGAGGCTATAAAAATTTTGAAATTAAACTTCAAAAACTTCCCAAGGCCTTTACAAAGGCCTCCACAAACTTCCCAAGGCCCTGGTAACAACTTGGATTTAAAAAGTACAATATTCCTATTTCTCTTTCAAGAAATTAAAAAAAGAACATAGTGAAGGCACAAGTTTTCAGCACTCAGTGCTGTAATAGAGTCAGACTACAAAGTAACTAAAGGACCTGGCAAGTTTTAAGAATCCCTTTCACTGTGGAAACCTCACATTCTTATAATGTAACAATGTAATCTACAAACTTTATCTTGTGTCTTCTTAAAGAAATTAGTCAATGCTCAAGTCTACCTCACCGGGAGGCATCAGAGTTCACTCGGAGTGAGGCTAACTGCTTACACTGCCTGTGGATGTGTAAGCTACTGTGGATGAGGGTTACTACAATCTTCTTCCCTTCTCTCCTATTTTATCTGTATCATTTCTAGCCTAACAGTGGGCCCCATTTCTAGATCAGATGCAAATATTTGCTCACAAGCAGCAAAGCTCCAGGTTTAATGGTGGCTGTACCTGTTGAAAAATGACAAATGATCAGAATTTTCACATAAAGCTTTCCTTGTGTAAAACAGACATCACTGCTGGAAGTGAGACAGCTTTTCCCAGAGACCTTTCTGAGGGCTGCATGAGTTCCTCCCTGGACCTGGGGCCCCTGTTCTTTGATGAAGATGACCATGGGTGGACAAGAGGGAGAGGCAGAGGCGCCTGACGGACTCAAGCATAGAAGAGAAGACCAGTCCTAAAACCTCGGGAGTGTGGGGCCTTTCCTGGTCTGAAGGATGCCTGAGCAAGGCCCTCCTATCATCAATACTAGGAAGGACTTTTATGGATCAGTCCATCTTTCCATACGAAGAAGGAAGAAACACACATTATTGGGTGACACTATATGCCAGGCACGTTCACAAATTTATTTCTCACAGCCCTGTGTGGCTACCGTAACTTCCATTCCCCCGCTGAGAAACTGAGGCTGTGAGGCTAAGTGACTGACCCAGGCACAAAGGGGCTGGCCTGGGATTCACACCTCAGTTGCCTGACTACATATTTGAATGTGTGGATCCCATCAGTCCATGGGACCGAGGAGGTGCGCTTTGGGTGTTCAGTTAACTTAGCTGGTTGTGAAAGTCAAGTACTCAAGGTCAATAAAATTCAAACTGTTTCAACCAAAGCTTATCACTGTTCTTGGACAGGAACCTAAATACTATTTTCTGCTGCTGTGACCTTTTCGGTCTGTCCTAGAATGCACACGAATACTTCTGTTGAAGAGGATTCCAGCCCGGTTTAGAGAGTGGGAGCCTGAGTTTCAACTTGCATTTATACTCAATCAACAAAAAATGCCAGAAGTGAAAGGGGGAAGAGGAAGGGGGAAGAGAGAACACTTAATAGTGGGGATGAGTCAGCCTGTCACCCCACACCAGGAGTGTCTGCCCGCCGGGAGACTGACAGAGTCTCGGACTCTGATGCTTCTTCAGTAAGCTTCAATCTTCTGTATCCCTTGTCAGCATGTCACTGGGATTTGAGAGGTTTTCCCAAATGTAGTTTGAGTGACACTTTTTTTGCCTTTATAAACTACCCCTACCCTCTAAGACACAACTTCCCTATATTATAGTTATGATATGTGTGTGACCGGAAGCAAAATCCTAGAAAACTCTCTTTTCTGGGACATAAGAGAAATGAAATCATTTGTAAATCCACAAACAATAAATGCTGAAGAGGGTGTCGAAAGAAGGGAATCCGCCTACATTGTTGGTGGGAATGTAAATTGGTAGTCTCTATGGAGAACAGCATAGAGGTTCCTTATAAAACTAAAAATAGGGCTACCATATGACCTTCCTGGGCATACACCCAGAGAAAAACATGACCCGAAAAGATACAGGCATACCAATGTTCACTGCAGCACGGTTTAAAGTAGCCAAGACACGCAAGCCACCAAACATCCATCAATAGAGGAACGGATAAAGATGCGGTACGTACATACAACGGGATATCACTCAGACATTAAGAAGAATAATGCCACTTGCAGCGACATGGATGGACCAAGTGTCACACTGAGTGAAGTAAGTCAGAGGAGAAGTGTCATATCTGTTTTATGTGGAGTCTAAAAAGACATGATACAAATGATCTTACTTACAAAACAGACTCACAGACTTTGAGGAGTTTATGGCTGCTGGGGGAAGGGTGGGGGGAAGGGATAGTTATGGAGTTTCGGGTGGAAATGTACACACTGCTATATTTAAAATGGATAACCAGAAAGGACCTACTGTATAGCACAATGCTACATGCCAGCCTGGATGGGGAAGGGAGTTTGGGGGGGAACGGACTCAGGTATATGTACGGCTGCGTCCCTCTGCTGTTCACCTGAAACTATCACAGCACTGTTTGTTAATTGGCTATACCTCAATACAAAATAAAAGGTTAAAAAAAATGAAAGCACCTGCTCCTTGATTTCTGAATGATTCTTCATTGTCCGTGTGTGTAAGTTGTTCTTGTTTTAGTCATGTGTGGCAGCGTGCTTGTGTGGAGGTCACGAGGAGAGAAGCCTTCTGGAGGAAGGGTCAGGGTGGGCCCCGCTCTGGCCAGGCGCCCAACCTCTCCATGAGTGTTAGCGGCAGCCTGAAGGCGCAGGCGCCTCCTGGAGGCAGAGGGCAGTGGTGCCTTAGCTTCCCCACTCAGGATGAGAAAGACCACCCAACAACTTCCCCAAAAGGAACTTTAATGAAAAACTTTTAAGTATTACTTAAAAGAAAAAATGAAAACAAGAGTAAAGGAGTTGAATAATTTTAACAGATTTACTAGATTTCTTCTGTTTTCTGAAGCCTCATTAAAGAATGGCCAAGCTGTTGCCGCCAATACAGCACACCCATCCTGGGCATCTTTTCCTCACGTGGGTTTGCCATTACCCTACCTATACTCAGGCCAAACTCAGGTTCAGCTGCTGCCCTAGCTCCTGATACTTACATCTGCTTTTAGTGTGTGTGTGTGTGTGTGTGTGTGAGTCGCTCAGGCATGTCTGACTCTTTGCGACCCCATGAACTGTAGCCTGCCAGGCTTCCCTGTCCATGGAATTCTCCAGGCAAGAATACTGGAGTGGACTGCCATTCCCTTCTCCAGAGGATCTTCCTGACCCAGGGATCGAACCTTGGTCTCCTGCATTGCAGGCAGATTCTTTACCGTTTGAGCTATAGGGAAGTACGACCTGTTTTTAGACTCCTCAATAAAGAAAGTATTTCCCCAAGACAATTTCAAAACTTCTCTTTGAGCAGTACTGTTGAGAGGGCATATATACACTGATAAAGCTCTGCTGTACAGAGTGAATTCTTCCTAAAGGTCTCTTTACTTATGAGGCTTCTAGAATCTTCCCCACATCACTGACTCAACAGTTTTCATCCCATTTCTTATCGGCTAGCTGTTTCTAAGCTGGTAATGTTCTAAATCGACAACTTTAGCTGCTTTCTTTAGTGACCTCATTATTTTAACTTCAGGAGCCAGGCTGCATCTAATTCACACCTTCTAAAATGCACAAACCTTTTCATACTCTCCCCGTTGAAAAGCTCGCACTCCGTGCAGAGCATCACCATCTAGCTTGAGGAAGCCTCTCGCACCAATTCTGCTTGTGTCTCAAATCCAAGCCCATCACACTTTTCAGCATTTCCTACTTTGCACACACGGGTCCAGTGGTCAGCACGCCCTGTAGTCTGCCTTCCACTTGGCAAGCTTCTCTAAGCGACAAAAACAGAAAGGGGGTTAGCCCACAGATACTGGAGCCAGACTGTCTGCTGCAACTGCATACTAACATTTTAGCTTTGGCAAGTTGTTGGATTTCTCTAAGCTTCTTTCCTCACCTGTAAAATGGGGTTAATAGTAGGATTGTTGCAAGGATTAAATAAGTTAACATATGCAAAATATTTAGAAGAGTGCCTGTCACATAGTAAGCACTACAGGTTAGCTATTGTTATTGTGTTATTACGGATTAAAGGGGGGAGGTGGTCAGCAGCTAGGAACAATGACCGGGGTTGCCAGGGTCTCATTTCTGACCTTGCCACTTAATAGGTGAGCAATCTTGGTCACTTGACCTCTACGCTGCAGTTTCTTAAAGAGAAAAATTTCTAAGAGAAAAAAGAGCTATCCTTTCTTTCATTGGGATGCTGCCAAGATGAAAATTATAACGCACCTAAACCATTCAGCATGGTATTCGGCACGTCCTGCGATCTGAACTGCTAGCTATTGTTAAGTCTTCTCCTATCTGGATTCATAGCAGAGATCTAGAATGACAGTTTCTATTTCAACTGGACTCTCTGTATGATTTGTTGCCATTAAGTTCTATTCTTAAACTGTCTTGGTAAGGAATTTAGAATAACCAAATAATTTGGTAGATAAAAAGTCAAGGAACCGTCAGGACTTTTTTTCTCAACTACTAAAAAGTTTAAAGTTACAACCCAGCTGGCCAAAGAGAAACCAGATTTAATTTCTTCAGGACTGAAGTTGTTGGGTAGGATCAAGTGAGCTACATTCCTGTTGGAGGCTCTTTGGACTAAATTCTTACCCACTTTCGGTCTATTGTAAACACTGAGGCTTCCTTGAAATAAAATACTCCTGAAAAATACTATGGGTGTGTGTATAAAAAATGAAACCACCCATGCTTCACACATCACAAGTTTGTCCAAGAACAGTTTAAAAACTCTGACATGCCATATTTATTCCAGACTAACAGAAGCAGAAGATATTAAGAAGAGGTGGCAAGAATACACAGAAGAACTGTACAAAAAAGATCTTCACAACCCAGATAATCACAATGGTGTGATCACTCACCTAGAGCAGTCATCCTGGAGTGTG
>NW_011495072.1:639101-639596 GCF_000754665.1 Bison bison bison | reverse complement strand
TGTCTGTGGAAATCCTGGTTTAAGTCAGCACTGCTGGCTTTTTCCTTCCCTTCTTACCAGCGTTTCTGCTTTCCTCTTTTCTTATTATCTAGCTTTTCTTTTCTATTACCGGTTATTTGGAACGAACAAAATGGTTTAATCCCGTAATTTTTAAAGCTGTGTAAGTTGAGTGTTCTCTGTCCCTTTAACCTTAGTTATAAATGGATTTCTCTTATGTCAGGGTCCTTAAGTGTTCCCTTGTAGGTTTGCCGATCTAAAACAAAGTGTCTGGTTCCCTGTGGAGCACTGTAATGAAGGAAAACAAAGACCAACTGTTCTCTAGGGACAAGCTGGGAAAGAAAGCCTCTCTTCCTTAGCTAACTCAAAATCAGAAAGCTTTTTTGTTTTTTCTCCATGAAAACCCCTTTCCTTTAGGCTATCTGCCCAGCCTATGGCTTTGCCACCCTCAGTCGCCACCCCAGCCAGCAAGCTGCCCCTTCCTCCCTCCCTCCCAAA
>NW_011495072.1:638814-639001 GCF_000754665.1 Bison bison bison | reverse complement strand
CTATGGACCAGTGAGGGTTTGGTCCGCGTTGGCAGAGATGGGGGGCTGGGGAGGTGCTCTCAGCCAGTTCGATGCAGTGTGGACAGTGGACTTGGGCCAGCTGGCAGATGACAGAAGGCTGTGTGACCTCTGGTGCAGCTGCTGTGGTGTTGGGGAGCTGACCTGAACCAGCTGTCTGTGGAAATCC
>NW_011495072.1:634471-638714 GCF_000754665.1 Bison bison bison | reverse complement strand
ACCCTGCTTATTTAACTTCTATGCAGATACATCATGGAAATGCTGGGCTGGAAGAAGCACAAGCTGGAATCAAGATTGCCAGGAGAAATATCAATAACCTCAGATATGCAGATGACACCACTCTTATGGCAGAAAGTGAAGAGGAACTAAAAAGCCTCTTGTTGAAAGTGAAAGAGGAAAGTGAAAACTAAGATCATGGTATCTGGTCCTATCACTTCATGGGAAATAGATGGGGAAAGAGTGGAAACAGTGGCTGACTTTGTTTTTTGAGGCTCCAAAATCACTGCAGATGGTGACTGCAGCCATGAAATTTTTTAAAAGACGCTTACTCCTTGCAAGGAAAGTTATGACCAACCTAGATCGCAATTTAAAAGCAGAGATATTACTTAGCCAACAAAGGTCCATCTAGTCAAGGCTATGGTTTTTCCAGTGGTCATGTATGGATGTGAGAGTTGGACTGTGAAGAAAGTTGAGCACCGAAGAATTGATGCTTTTGAACTGTGGTGTTGGAGAAGACTCTTGAGAGTCTCTTGGACTGCAAGGAGATCCAACAAGTCCATCCTAAAGGAGATTGGTCCTGGGTGTTCACTGGAAGGACTGATGCTGAAGCTGAAACTCCAATACTTTGGCCATCTCATGTGAAGAGTTGACTCATTGGAAAAGACCGTGATGCTGGGAAAGTTTGAGGGCAGGAGGAGAAGGGAACGACAAAGGATGAAATGGCTGGATGGCATCACCGACTTGATGGACATGAGTTTGAGTAAACTCCGGGAGTTGATGATGGACAGGGAGGCCTGGCGTGCTGTGATTCATGAGGTCGCAAAGAGTCGGACATGACTGAAGAGACTGAACTGAACTGAATCTCCAATCACTCAATAATTTTTAAAACAGTAAACAAGAAATTATTCAATTTCATACATTGTTTTAACCATAAAGTTGATTTCTTAGTTGATAGCACCATGCCCATGAAGCATAAGCAATTGCATTTTGATGCTAATTCTAACTCTGGTTCTAAGGAATAGATCCCATGCTTTAAAAAAGAGCACTGAGACCATGAATACTTGAGACGTAAAAACTTGATGATGTCAGTTCAATCTCAGAGCCACAATACAGCAGGTTTAAATTTCAATGGATGATGACAAATTTTCTCTAAGATTAATGGAAAGCCATATCCTAGTAATTCACTCATTTTGTTTCTTTTGTAAAAATTTTATATTAGGCCAAAACAGCACAACTTTTTTTAGTCCTACTCTCTGCTAGAACTTGAAATAATGTGAAAAGGGTGAAAGGACAGTAATAAAACAGTAACACTGGCATTAAACAGTCCTACATCTTCTGATTGTTGATGAAGGAAAATAATTCACCATAAATGGGAAATAGAGGAGAGGGAACGATTCATTTGATGTCCATTGGATAAAGGAAGGTGGGGAGAAACTATACTATTGATTTACGAAAATACTACTAAGTGAAAACAATTTTGTAGGTATTGAGGAAAATGTCTTGGCAACAGAGCCCATTCTGGAGGGTAAGGTGAAACACACTCAGCAAACACACTCTAATATTTAGAGTTAGCTAGAAATATCAGGAGGACCACTGAACCAGTGAAGCTCAATGAACAAAAAAGATGTAATGAATAATGCGTGCAGCTTTTAAAACTCTTCTAACTCCATATGCACTTAACATCAGAGCCCTGAAACACATGAAGCAAAATTAGACACAATCAAAGGGAAAAATAAACAGTTCAACAGTAATCACTGGAGACTTTAATACCTTACTTTCAATAACTGACAGAACAACTAGATAGAAGATGGAGAAGGAAACAGAGGATTTGCATAAAACTATTTCCCAACTAGACCTAGAGCACGCACTCAGAAAGAGCAAAATACACGTTCTTCTCGAGTGTATACGCAGCATTCTCCAGGACAGACCATATGTTAGGTTATAAAACAAGCCTCAATATACTTAATATGATTGAAATCATACAAAATATGTTGTCCAACCAAAATGAAAGAAGTTAGAACTCTACAACAGAAGGAAATTTGAGAAATTACTAAATACGTGGGATTTAAACAACACAGTCCAAAATAGCCAATGGGTCAAAAGAAAAACCGTAATGGAAACTAGAAAATATTCCTAAGATGAATGATATACAAGCCAAACGTACCAAAACTTATGGATGGGTGAAACTGTGCTTCAGAGAAATTTATAGCTAAAATGTATACATTAAAAAGGAAAGATCTGAAATCAATAACATAATCTTCACTTTAAGAGAAGAAAAAATTAAGCCCAAAGTAAGCAGAAAGGAGAAAAGAATAAAGATGTGAGTGAAAATTAATAAAATAGAGTAGAAAAATAGACAAAGCAATAAAACCAAAAGTTGGTTCCTTGAAAAGATCAAAATTTACAAACCTTTATCTAGGCATAACTAGCTAAACCATGCATAAATGTTCAGTGCATATGCTTTTGACCAGGAAAAAAGAACTCGAGCTACTAAAATCAGAAATGAAAGAGGTGACATTACTATCAACATTGAAGAAATAAAAAGGATTATAAGGGAATCTTATGGACAACTTTATGCCAGGTAATCTAATTTCATCTAGATAACCTAGATGAAATGGACAAATTCCTAGAGACACAAATTACTGAAACTGAGTTACCGAGAATAGAACACCTGAATAGGCCTAAAAGAAGAGAGTATATCAGTAATGAAAAAACTTCCCACAAAGCAAAGACCACGATCAGATGGCTTTACCAGTGAATTCTACCCGTTAAGAATTAACACCAATTCTTTTCAAACACTTTCAAAAAACAAGAGAGAAGGAAACACTTCGTAATTAAGGCTAGCATCACACTGATAACAAGTCAGAGAAAGACATCACAAGAAAATTACAGACCAATATCCCTCATTGAATGTAGACACAAAAATGCTCAGCAATATACTAGCAACTTGAATTCTGAAATTTATAAAAACATAATCCCATTATGACCAGCTGGGATTTATCTCAGGAATGTACGGTTGGTTCAACATATGAAAATCAACTAATGTAATATGCCATATTAATAAAATAAAAGACAAAAACCACACAATCATCTTAACAGGCATAGGAAAAGTAAACTTGTGTTATGTTATGATGAAATGTTAATGTTTATCAATGTTATGATAAAAACATTCAACAAGCTAGAAGCAACAGGGAACTTTTCAACCTGATAAAAGGATGTCAACGAAAATCCCACAGCTAACATCATCCTCAACGATGACAGGGTGAAAGCTTTTCCCTTAAGATCAGGAACAAAACACGGATGTCTGCTTGTATCACTTCTACTCAACATTCCACTGATGAAGGCTCTAGCCGGGAGCAATTAAACAAGAAAACGAAATAACAGGCAGCCTGACTGGAAATGAAAAACTAAAACGATCTCTCTTTGCAGATACAATCTTGTACATAGAAAATTCTAAGGCATCCACTGGAAAACTATTAGCCCTAGTAACTGAGTTTAGCAAGGTTGCAAGGATAAAGGTGGCTAAGATGACTCTACCACCTGAAAATGACTTGCAAATTAAGGTAATCCCTATCAACATCCCAGGTGGTTGTTTTTGTTTTTTTCTTTTGGCAGATATTAAAAACTGTTGTAAATTCATATGAAAATGCAAGGAAATGCAATGTTCTGAACAGCCAAAACAATCTTGGGGAAAAAAAAAAAAACAGAAAACAAGTTGGAGGACTCACACTTCCCAATTTCTAACTTACTGCAAAGTAACAATAATCAATACCACGTGATCCTGGCACAAGGACAGGCATAGGGACCAATAAAATAGAACCCAGAGTCCAGAAATAAATTCATGTATTACGCTTAACTGACTTTTGACAAGAGTGCCTCGACTCATCTGGGAAAAAAGAATAATCTCTTCAACAAATGGTACTGGGACAATAAATATCCAACATGCAAAAAAAAAAAAGAAGTTGGACCTCTACCTCACACCATATACATATATTAACTCAAAAAGGATGAGAGAACTAAATATAAGTGCTATAACACTCTTGGAAGTCTCTGTGACCTTGAATTAGGCAATGGTTTCTTAGATATGACTCCCAAAACACAAACCAAACAAAAAATAGACTGATTGGAGTCCCCCACAGAAACCCCCAAAACAAAAACACTTGTACTTCAAAAGATACTATCAAGCAAGTGAATAGAGAACTCACAGGAGAAAAATATCTGCAAACCATATATTTGATAAGGG
>NW_011495072.1:619981-634371 GCF_000754665.1 Bison bison bison | reverse complement strand
CTGTAGCCTACCAGGCTCCTCTGTCCATGGGATTCTCCAGGCAAGAATACCAGAGTGGGCTGCCATGCCCTCCTCCAGGGTATCTATCTTCCCAACTAAGGGATTGAACCCAGGTCTCCCACATGGCAGGTGGATTCTTTACCATCTGAGCAAGGAAGCCTGATAAGGGCCTTGGATCTGGATTTTATAAAGAACTCTTAGAACACAATAATAAAAAGACAAATAATTCAATTAAAAATGGGCAAAGGACTTGAATAGACATTTCTCCAAAGAAGATATTCAAGTAGCCAACAGGCACATGAGAGATGTTCAATGTCCTTAGAATTTTTCATGCGTGCGTGCTCAGTCACTTCAGCTGTCTCTGACTCTTTGAGACCCTACAGACTGTAGCCCGCTAGGCTCCTCTGTCCATGGGACTCTCCAGTATTCTTGCCAGGGAGAAAAATGCAAATCAAAGCCACAATGAGGTGCCACTTCAAACCCACTAGACATGGCAAAATTTTTTAGAAAAATGAAAATATGCACTGGTGAGGAGGCAGAGAAACAGGAGCACCTGTATATTGCTGGCAGGAAAGTGAGATTATACAGCTGCCTGGAGGTCAGTCTGGTTGTTTTTCAACAAGTTAAACCTAGAGTTAACATATACTCCAGCAATTCTACTCCTAGGGATATATCCAAGAGAATTAAAGGTACATTCACACGAAAATCTGAGTACACATATTGATAGAACCATTCATAAAAGACCAAATGTGGAAACAACCCACAACATCCATCAATGGATGGATGAACAAAATGCAGTATCTATCTACCTATCTATTCATCCACACAATGAAATGGGGCTTTTCTGGTGGCTTGATGGTAAAGAATCTGCTTGCAATGCAGGAGAGCCAGGTTCCATCCCTGTGTTGGGAAGGTCCCCTGGAGAAGGAAATGGCAACCCACTCCAGTATACTTGCCTGGAGAATGCCATGGACAGAGGAGCCTGGCGGGCCATAGTCCATGGGGTCACAAAGGGTTGGACACGACTGAGCAACTAACACGTTCACACAATGGAATATTATTCAGTTACAAAAAAGAACAAAGTATTGATACATGCTGCAAATGGATGAACTTTGAAACATTATAGGAAGTGAAAGAACCCAAATACTGAACCCACAGAGTGAATGATTCTATTTATACAAAATGCCTAGAACAGGCAAACCCTTAGAGACAGAGTAGATTAGTGGTTTCTGGGCTGTCAGGGGTGAAAGGGTATGAGGCTTTTTTCTGGGATGATAAAAATGTTCTGGAATTAAGACAGTTGTGATGGTTGTACAACTTTGTGACTATGCTAAAAAAACACGGAAATAGCTTACCTTTAAAAAGGTAAATTTCATGGTATGTGAATTACATCTTAATAAAAAAAAGAATCTTCAGCCCCCTACTGATGTAAGTATGACTGCTCTAGTGGGTCTGTAACTAATGGGAATACTCTCAACTGAGGTATGCTGAGGTGGAAGGTTGGGAACTGACTGCTCAAAACAGCTACACATTCTGATAATCCCTTCAAGTTTATCATATTGATTCATATAACAAAGTATGTCAACAGCTTCCTTACAAATAATGCAAAAAATTACATTTACACATGTAAAATTATTCTCATCCAACTTTAGAATTTACTGTTACAGGACATCCCCAGTGGTCCAATGGTTAAGAATTTGCCAGCCAAAACAGGGGACACAAGTTTGACCCCGGATGCAGGAAGATTCCGCATGCTGCAGAGCAACTAAGCCGTGGGCCACAACTACTGAGCCTGAGATCTAGAGCCTGGGCTCTGCATCAGGAGAAAGAAAGCAGTGAGAAGCCCGGGGACTGCAACGCCGAGTCCCTGCTCACCACGACCAGAGCGTGCCACTGTGCAGCCACAGATGAAGCGCAGCACGCCCGCCTGCACAGAACACTGCGTAAACTAGGGAAAAAATCTCGGACAGATACAATTTATTACTAACAGCACGGATTTCGGAAAATTTTTTGTACACTCATCCTTTCATCTCATCAAGTATTTATTGAGCACTTACTATGTGCAAAGCACATTACTAGGTACCAGGGCTACAGCGGGAAGAGACACAGTTGAATGTCCCTGTGGCTGTGGAGCTGACATGCTGGAGGAGGCAGATCGACCATAAACAATTAAGAAAGTATCAGAGAGTGAATGGCAGTCTTGAAGAAAATAAAATGGAGTAAGTCATTTCAAGGCCCGAGGGGGCATCGCTACACAGGGTGTCCCCACACCTGGGTCCTATCTGGAAAGTGCAGGAGCCAACATAAAAATATCAAAAGAAATAGCATTGCTGTTCCTCCCCTGGAGAGTATGAGCACCTTCTGTCTCTGAGACACACACAAATGAAATGGGTCTGTGATCTCCCAGTCAGCCTTCCAAACACAAGTGGCTGAATAATACTCGACAACACAGCTTTTTAATTTTATTATTTATTTATTTTAATACAAAGCTTTGGCATTAGCAATTTTATGAAAAAATAAAATGTACTAAAAATAAATGCTTGTGTGGCATGATTGGTAAATGATGCACAAAAATAGGTTCTTTTTTCCTTCAAGGCAATCAGTCAGAAAGCAGTGTTTTTCTTTCTTCAAAACCATTCTACCCTATGGAATAAAAGGAGAAAAAGAGAGGTCAAGAATTAGTTAAAGGGTATTTGTCAAATTTTTAAAACAGAAAGTAATTCTAACTGAATGGTGGGCTGGGTTGTCCCCAAGTATTTCCCAGAGCAGATTGGTCAAGCCAGTAAGCCATCAGCATTTCCTGAACTCAGCAGCTTCAGATCTGCGGTTAAGTGGCTCAATCACTTAAAAGTGTGTTAGTACTTCCAAAAGGAAGGCAGGGGAAAGTACAGGTTAATAGCATTTTGTTTAAAAAATGTGGGGACAATTATAAAATTTACAACTTGTCCTGGTTTGAACACGTGTTCTAAACGCCGAAGGCCCTGAGATCTGTAGCTGCTGTCTTTAAAATACGCTCTCCCTTTATACCTCAAACAAACATGTCTTTATTTATTTTGAAATAAGATTTGAGGAGTACGGACTCCCAGGGGTGTAAGGCTTTCTTACAGGAACTCACGGATTTAATGTGCATGTATTTTGTGTGTGTGTGTGTGTGTCCCCCTAAACCAGGTGCCTGAAGGTACTTGACATCTGAAGTGTCCTGCATTACCCTCAGGCTAAAGCTGTCCCTCTGTAGCCTGGCGGTGTGGGACTGCTCTGGCTTCCTCAACCCTTCTAGAGTCTGGATCATTGCTCTGGTTTCTATATACCTTATTTTCAATGCTGCTCTCTTTTCTGCCTGTTGAGTTCCAGATCCACACTCTGGATCCAAATCACTTACTCTTTGGTCATCATACAGCTCTCCAGCATTTCCTGTTTTCTCTCTTCCCCATCGTCCTGACTTTCTCCTTCAGCTCCGTATTTTTACCTAACCTACCTTCTTGCTTTTGGTCTCTACCATGCCAAAGCAATTTCTCAGTCATTAGCAATTTTCTTTTTACTGAAAAGCCTTAGACATAACCTGCTGGTTACCAAAAAAACAAAAAACAAAAAAGACCCACAGTCCAAGTTCCATAGTCTGCCTACTTCTGCCATCACCTACAGTAGACACATCAAACCACACAACTCCTTGAACCTGCAGTGCTTTCCCCTCACCTTTGTTTTAATGATGCCTGGCCTGGTTTCTAAGTCACTTCCTCCAGGAAGCCTTTTTGCCTCCCTCAGGGGAGGAGCGGGAGCTCCTCTGCTTCTGTGTGGTACTCATGCCATACTGCCCTGGCACAGATACAGCACTGGGTACAGAGAGCGCTGCAGCCTGTCACCCCAGGGCTCCTGCAGGGCAGGCCTGGTGCCTCAAGCTGGGAGATGGTGCCTCACGAATGGAAGGAAGGCTTAGGGTTAGGGTCATTCACAGAAACTGTGAATGAGGCTCTACACTTGTTTATTACAGTTTATATTTAATATGACACGTTGTTTTTTATAATATTTCCTCAGTAGGCATAGGGACTTTTAATGGGTGAGTCAAGATTTTTAAACTTATTTTTTTTTGCTGCCTTTCTAAGTAATTATGGGGCTTCCCTGGTGGTTCAGACAGTAAGGAATCTACCTGCAATGCGGGAGACCCAGGTTCATTCCCGGGTTGGGAAGATACCCTGGAGAAGGGAATGGCACCTCACTCCAGTATGCTTGTCTGGAGAATTTCATGGACAGAGGAGTTGGGTGGGCTACAGTCCATGGAGTTGCAAAGGGTTGGACACGACTGAATGACTAACACATGTAAGTATTTAAAAAAAACCCGACGAAGCCAAACATTAAAGGCACTTCTGAAAAATAAAAAGACCGACAAAGACAGAAACCCAATCAAAGGTTCTGCTGCTTTAATCTTCTTTTTTGTCACTGAGTTTTTAGAAAACCAAATTTATCTTTTTCGACCATATTATTTGGAACCCTTAAATGGCCCTCTGGAGTAGTCAAAGAAAAGAAGTATAAAGACTTGGAACCAGAAGTACTGGGCTGGAATCCCAGGCCCTTCCTCCCATGGCATTTCTTGGAGGTCACTCAGCCCCCCTGGGCCTCAGGTTACTCCTTTGTGTTCGTATCTCGGGCTTACTGTGGCTAAAAGGAGAACTAAATGCTCAAAGAAAGAAGAGTATTCATGGTGAGGCTGGGGACAAGTATTTGCTGACACTCCTACAAAAAAAGCTGTCTCAGGAAAATAAACAATCAGATATGTGTGCCAGTGTGAGCAAGTTATTAGGTTGAGGACTTCCCAGATGGCCCAGTGGTTAAAAGTCTGCCTGCTCAGAATGTAAAGGGAACCCACAACCCTGGCATCAAAGGAATGTGCTGTTGTTGTGTAGTCACTATGTCGTGTCCAACTCCTCGCAACCCCATGGACTGCAGCACACCAGGCTTCCCTGTCCTTCACTATCTCCCAGAGTTTGCTCAAACTCATGTCTGCTGAGTCGGTGATGCCATCCAACCATCTCATCCTCTGTTGTCCCCTTCTCCTCCTGCCCTCAGTCTTTCCCAGCAACAGGGTCTTTTCCAATGTAAAAAAATGTAGATCTCAGGTGATGCTGGGAAGAGCAAAATAAAAGAATTAAAAAAGAAGAAAAGAATCTGCCTGCCAATGCAGGGGACATGGGTTTGATCCCCAGGCTGGGAAGATTCCACGCGTAACTAAGTCCACGCACCTCAACTGCTGAGCCTGTGCTCTAGAGCCTGGGAGCCACAACTACTGAAGCCTGGGCCCTAAAGCCTGTGCTCTGCAACAAGAAAAGCCGCTGCAAGAAGTAGCCTGTGTACCACAGTCAGAGAGTAGCCCCTGCTTGCTGCGACTAGAGAAAGCCTGCACACAGTAACCAAGACCTAGCACAGTCAAAAAAAAAAAGACGTTATTAGACTGAGAAGTAAAAATTCAAAATCCTTCAGCTTAGTGTTTCTCAAATTGCAGGCAGCAACCTATTAATGGATCATAAAATCAATGCAGGAGTTTGTGACCCATATTAACAACAAGAAACCACAGAGAAGAAAAGATCTGTGTGTAGAAGGAAAACTGTGGAACTTCTGTCTCAGTCATACATGTGGGAGTACTGGGTCACAATAGAAAATGTATTTCGTACAGTAGGAGATGATTTTAAAAAGTTTTAAAAACACTGCTTGACCCTGAAGATTCGATAAGGGGTAGCCAGCTGAGACCGTTGTTTTGATCTCTCCCAGGAAGGGATCATTTAGGACAGACAATTCAAGAGGAACTCTGAGAACTAGAAGGAGTCTTAGAACGTCTGTCTGACTCAAACTGCAGCTGCTGCTAAGCCGCTTCAGTCGTGTCCGACCCCATAGACGGCAGCCCACCAGGCTCCGCCGTCCCTGGGATTCGATAGGCAAAAACACTGGAGTGGGTTGCCATTTCCTTCTTCAATGCATGAAAGTGAAAAGTGAAAGTGAAGTCGCTCAGTCGTGCCCGACTCTTTGCGACCCCATGGACTGCAGCCCACCAGGCTCCTCTGTCCGTGGGATTTTCCAGGCAAGAGTACTGGAGTGCCACTGTCTTTGCCAATCTGACTCAAGATCTGCCTCCATACAGCTCCTGCCTTATAGTTTCCGTCTGAATAAGCAACTCCTGGCAAGCTCATTAGCTTTTAAGACAGCTCATTTTCATGGAGGGAAAATTCTTACTGGCAGGAAGTTCTTCCTTACATTAAATGGAAACCTACCTCCCTGTAGATGCCTCCAGAGCTACATAGGAAGTATTACCCTCTGTAGGCACTGGTTAGTCACCTTGGGACTACTACAAGTATTAACTGGGGGCAATGTGGGTAATAACGGAGTCCCACAAAGGAGTAAGGTCTTGGTAGGCGCACAATCAACAGTAGCTGTTCTCACCTTTGAAAGTCCCGCAAATACTTGAGAACACCTCTTACTTCACCTCAGTCTCCTCTTTTCTAAGGTAAATATCCCCAAAGTATGAAATGATTAAGTTTTCAGATACTTTTATATTGAAATATGTCAATGTTCCTCTTAAAAAAGCTTGAGCAAAACAATTCAGAAATACTGAAATACTCTTAGTAGAGAGTAAAACAGAAACATTAATTCCTTTGACCTGGCCTATATATTTCTACCACAACAACTCAGAGGAGGATCGCTCAAAAAGAACACTGAAGCCCAATGGACTTGCTGCAGAGCTAGGACTTCTTGGTCTTCAATTATGCTACAGGATTTCAAATTTGCTCCCATTCTTTCAACAAGTCAAGCACATCAGATTCATTTCCTCCCGCTGAGACTGTCTGAATCTTAAATGCTAGTCTACACCCCTCTGCAAATCTCAGAACATGATTTCTATGCATCAGAATCCAGGAACTAAGAAAGGGCTGTAGAGAATACCTAGCTGAACTGCCCAGTCAACTCAAAATCTCTCCTACATCATCCACATCTTATAACTTATTCCTCAAATAAAAACATTTCAAATAAATATTTACTTATGTTGAGGGAAAAATAGATTTATGTAAACGTAAGCTGATAAACGTTGAGATTTAACAAGGTTTACTTAAATAAAACATAGCAGAAAACATACTTTGGGAATTGAAGTTCAATATAACTTGTTCAGTTGCTCACTTGTGTCTGACTTTTGCGACGCATGGCCTGCAACACGGCAGGCTTCCCTGTCCTTCACTATCTCCCGAAGCTTGCTCAAACCCATGTCCATTGAGCTGATGATGCCATCCAACCATCTCATCCTGCCCCTCCTTCTCCCCCTGTCCTCAGTCTTTCCTAGCATCAGGATCTTTTCCAATGAATTTGCTCTTCGTATCAGGTGACCAAAGTATTCGAGCTTTAGCTTCAGCATCAGTCCTTCCAATAAAGAGTCAGGGTTGATTTCCTTTAGGATTGACTGTTTGGATCTCCTTGCAGTCCAAGGAAGTCTGAAGAGTCTTCTCCAGCATCAGAGTTCAAAAGCCATCAATTCTTCGGTGCTCAACCTTCATGGTCCAACTCTCATATCTGTACATAACTACTGGAAAAACCATAGCTTTGACTATATGGGAACTTTGTTGGCAAAGTGATGTATGTTTTTTAATATGCTGTCTAGGTTTGTCATAGCTTTCCTTCCAAGTAGCAAGCATTTTTTAATTTCACGGCTGCAGTCACTGTCACCAGTGATTTTGGAGCCAAAGAAAATGAAATCTGTCACTGTTTCTGATTTTTCCCTATCTATTTGCCATGAAGCGATGGGACCAGACATCATAGTCTTAGTTTTTGAATGCCGAGTTTTAAGCTAGTTTTTTCACTCTCCTCTTTCACCTTCATCAAGAGGCTCTTTAGTTCCTCTTTGCTTTCTGCCATTAGAGTGGTTATCATCTGCATATCTGAGGCTGTTGACACTTCTCCCAGAAATCTTGATTCCAGCTTGTGATTCATCCAGCCCAGCATTTCCCATGATGTGTACTCTGCATAGAAGTCAAAGAAGCAAGGTGACAATATACAGCCTTCACGTACTCCTTTCCCAATTTGAACCAGTTCATCATTTCATGTCTGGTTCTAACTGTTGCTTCTTGACCTGCATACAGGTTTCTCAGGAAGCAGGTAAAGTGGTCTGGTATTCCCATCCCTTTAAGAATTTTCCACTGTTTGTTGTGATCCACATAGTCAAAAGGCTTTAGTGTAGTCAACGAAGCATAAGTTTTTCTGTAATTCCCTTGCTTTTTCTATGATCCAATGGATGTTGGCAATTTGATCTCTGGTTCCTTTGCCTTTTCTAAATCCAACTTGTACATCTTCAAGTTCTCGGTTCATGTACTGTTGAAGTCTATCTTGAAGGATTTTGAGCTTGCTAGCATGTGAAATCGGAGAAGGCAATGGCACCCCACTCCAGTACTCTTGCCTGGAAAATCCCACGGATGGAGGAGCCTGGTAGGCTGCAGTCCATGGGGTCGCGAAGAGTCGGACACAACTGAGCGACTTCACTTTCACTTTTCACTTTCATGCACTGGAGAAGGAGATGGCAACCCACTCCAGTGTTCTTGCCTGGAGAATCCCAGGGACGGCGGAGCCTGGTGGGCTGCCGTCTATGGGGTCGCACAGGGTCGGACACGACTGAAGTGACTTAGCAGCAGCAGCAGCAGCAGCATGTGAAATGAGTGCAATTGTGCAGTAGTCTGAACATTTTTTGGCATTGCCTTTCTTTGGGATGGAATGAAAACTGACGCTTTCCAGTCCTGCAGCCACAGCTGAGTTTTCCAAATTTTTCCAAATTTGCTAGCATATTGAGTGTAGCACTTTAACAGCATCATCTTTTAGGATCTGAAGTAGCACAGCTGCAATTCCAATACCTCCAACTAGCTTTGTTTTTAGTGATGCTTCCTAAGGCCACTCGACTTCATACTCCACGATGTCTGGCTCTAGGTGAGTGATCACACCACCATGGCTATCTGGGTCATGAAGATCTTTTTTGTATAGCTCTTCTGTATATTCCTGCCACTTTGTCTTAGTATCTTCTGCTTCTGTTAGGTTTATATCATTTCTGTTCTGTACTGTGTTCATCTCTGCATGAAATATTCCTTTGGCATCTCTAATTTTCTTGAAGCCATCTCTAGTCTTTCCCATTCTATTGCTTTCCTCTGTTTCTTTGCATTGTTCACTTAAGATACCTTTATTATTTCTTCCTGCTCTTCTTTGGAACTCTGCATTCAAACGGGTATATCTTTCCTTTTCTCCCTTGCCTTTCACTCCTCTTATTTTCTCAGCTATTTGTAAGGCCTCCTCAGAGCCTTACTCAGGCACAACAAATGTTTGGGAAGCTAATATATAAAAATACATTTACCATGCATTTATTTACTTCTTTGACTACTATCCTGTTTATATTTGTCAAGTTTCAAAATCCACTAGATCTGCTTATAGTATTAAAAAAGTAAAGCACAATTAGTCATGATTGAGTACTTATATAGTATTTCATCACAATAGAAGGTGGTGCTCCCAGATACATGGACTTTTGATTAACTTGAGTTAAGTCACTATCGTCAAGCCTTGGGTGAACTTGCAGAGTGTGGTAAGGGAGGCAGAGTGCTTTCAACCCCAGGTGAGCAGCAGTCCATGACCCATGGAGGCCTGGGCCTGCCTGGGTTCCACAGCTCTGCTTTTGTATCTGGCCACAGATCTTGCTCACTGCTTGATCTTGCTCACAGGGTCTCACCAGTGGCTAGACTGGGTCAGTCTTACTGACATCACAGTACACAAGTTCAGTGTAACACTGTTAGAAGAGCAAACTATAATAGTAGGTAGATGGTATAAGGTGGAATTTACTAGTAATATCCAGACAAATCATTAACATGTGAAAAGACAGAATCTACTCATATAGAAGACCATCTTAGAAATGGAGGAGGGTACCCAAAAAACTGAAACAGAGCAATTAAATTGAAAAGGCAATCTCATTTTGACTGCAATTTTTTGGTAAAAGTGAAACGGGAAATAAGAGAGATTTCAAAGAATTAATGGAGAATAATTATAATTTATTTGCTAAAATAAACTTTTCAGAATTAAAATCACATAGGAATTTTTCATCAATATTCTTAGAAGGAGACATTGAATAAGAGTGGGTATTTATTTATTTATTTTTGGCTGCACTGAATGGCTTGTAGATCTTAGTTTCCAGACAAGGGATCGAACCCAGGCCCCCAACAGTGGAAGTGTGGAGTCCTAACCACTGGACTGCTGGGGAATTTCCAACCATTATCTTTTTTTCCAATCCCCTAGAATTAAAATGGACTTAAAAAAATTAAGTACTGTTACAAAAAGTTAACACAGAAAAGCATATAGGAGAGAAAAACATCATCCAAAATTTTACTAAATTAAGAAAATCACCATTAATAATTTGGTCACCATCCTTTTATCCATCCATATGTGTGTACACACACACACACACACACATACACACACACACTCTCTCTCTCTCAACTTCTCTAAATGGAATTATGGAAATTGTCATTCAGAGTGGTTTTGACTAAGACATAGAAATAATAGTCAAATGAATAACTGTACTAACAACCCTCTACAAAGGCTGATGGGAGAAGGGATGGACTAAGACATGGATCTAAGATCTATGACTCAGATTCTGAGTCATGCACGCATTTATGAATGGAACTCTAACTTAAAACAGGTTGTCTATTGAGCATTCTCTAAAATATGTAAAACATGAACTGAGCACCTGGCCAATTCTGAGTGGCAGCAAGGTGACTATTAAATTACTTAACAATTCCCTAAAAGTACCCAGTGTGCAGCTACTTGCTTGGTTTTTGCTCATTTGAGAAATTTTAAGAAGTGGGCTTACATTATCATCTTGTCTGATGGGTTGGTATGGGAGTCAGCAAAAGAGGTGACTTCAGGAGAAATAAATATTTCCCTCCAAACAGAGGGTTGATTACAGGCACTCGTGAGCTCTTATGATTCTATTTCATGGAAGAAAATTAAATTCATTTGCCAAGTGATAAAGACAGATGGCCATCTTATTCATACAACTTTGAAAGAATCTCAGAGGAATTGTTTTGGCTAACATTTATTGAGCACTTATTATGTACGAGGCACTGTGCTAAGCACTTTATATGCTGATACTTACAACAATCCTATGATGTACTCCTACCATTATTCTTGTTTTATGGATGACTAAAATGAACTTCAGATAAATATTATATAGGTCTCACAAGAAAAATATGGAGGAGCAGGTAGTCATATCCAGGTATGTGTGACTCTAGAGTCTGAGCTATTAACACTGTGCTATGTTGAAGTAAAACTGCATCAGGTGGGCCCAAGAGAAGCAGCCAGCTGGTGACCTACTGGATGAGGTTGAGACTACTCATCTGAAGACTGCCAAGTGACCATGACATCCTCTCAATATGTAATACGTCAAGGATGCCAAAGGGTACTTCTTGTAAGTATCTAGCCAAAAGATCAGGTTAGAAGTAATAATATCACGTCATTGGAAACGGAAGTGTCTTGCCCATTGTTTCTACAGTTGGACTATAAGCATTTAATTAAATCAATTACATGAGTGTGGTTGGTTGTTACTAATCAACTAAAGTGCCAGGACATAACAGAATACAGAAAGCACAGGAACTCCACCAATTCAAGTTCAAATTTCAGCAGTGTTCCAGGGATGCTTTCATCTTGAATAAGTTTTCATGAATATTGCTTAAAAGAAAGGACTGAATAATATCCTAATGTAAATGCCCCAAGTTTAATGCAAAACAAATAAAGCCGCCCCCATGGAAACAAGCTACCCCCATGGAAAGCTACTTTTGGAAAACCACTGGATCAAACTGGACCTCAACAGTTATCCAGCCCAAATTTTCCATCCAACAGCTCTGACAAGTAAAACTCAGCTTCTGCCTGCATTCCTGGTCCAGGGCACTCCCTACCCCCACAGCAAACCATCTCACTGGTTCTTCCTTTTACCAAGGTGAAATTTTGCCTATCTGTAACCTGGTCTTCATTTTGTCCTATGAAAATACAGTCTATGCTTATTTATTTTTTTTCCTGATCGTCTTTCTAATATTTAGAAGTCATAGATCTTTCTGATTGCTTCTTTCTTGCAGGTTAAATGTCCATGTTCCTGTAACCATAGGTCAGCGTGCCAGTTCTCCACTGAAAGCTAAGTATATAAAACTCCAGGTAAAGTTTGATGAGCACGCGGGGCTCGTCCCCTAGGGCTAATCCCATCAATGATCAGGACGTGGGGATTCTCTACATACTACAACTGTACTGCTTTTCTTGGCATTTGTTCCATTGTTGATTTATTCTAACCTTGTGGCTAATGAAAGCCCCGAAATCTTTTCTAAAGTGAACAAAGTGAACTCCCAATCAGTGTTACTGTTTGTGAAATAAACTGTTTTGTTAGGTATGATCCCATCAGGATCAGTATGAAATTGGTGGAAGCCAGTTCTCATGATCTTTACGAAAATGACATATTTTCCTGGGATCATTTGGCACATGCAATCCAAAAAACAATTTGTTACTTACTCATTAGCATTCAAGCTAGCTGTGGCTCTGATGATCATGTAGCAGAGTGTGAGGGCACTGAGGAGGCCAAAACTGGCAATAATAAACCATTCTTCTGTTGACAAAGGAAAGGGAGGAAATCACTCTGGGGAGAAGACTTAAGTCAAATCGATGTCAACATTTCCCTCAAATGCAACGAAGCAGACGTCAACGAAGGTGTAAGCCAAGACTGGCACAAGGAAATGAAGCAGGAGGAGGTTTGCCAGAGAGATACTAAGTGCAGAAGGTTAGTGGAAGTAGTGGTGAAAGCTGCAAGGGAGAAAGGAAAGCATGGCCCAAACATTTCTTCCAGTTAAGGTCCTGAGGTCTGTGAGAGGTGTGGCCACCAAAATGTGTGCAGAAAAAAGATGTATATAAAATGGCACACGGACACATTTTTAAAATTGTTAATTTAAATGACAGTAAAGTGGACCAGCCATACTTATAACCTCTTTTTCTTCATCTGTCACTTCTGCATGCTTGTGTCATTCATTCCTAAAGAAAGGCTTAGAAAGATGGAGCAGTGGTCCCCAAAGGTCTCGTGGGTACTCCAAGCAGTTCGCAGGCTGGCCTCCATGGCATTCTCATCTATATTCTTTTTGTCTATGAGTGGGTTTACTTAAGAGTCTTTTTTTAAAAAGGACATCTTATTGGTGTCTCCTGCAAAGAAGAAGACTACCCTTCACGACTCCACCACTAAGAAGCAGCACTGGCTGTTAAGGCTTTATTAAGCAGAAGTAGAAAGGGAAGCTTATTCACAAGAGACTTGGCCCATCAAAGAGATGAAAACCTCTGGTACACAGAACTCTAAAGGTTTTTTATCTAGTCCCTTTCTAGATCTAGGAAATCAGTTAATATTTTCTCTTGACTTTTCAAACTCTGTATCATCAGGGTAATATTTCAAAAACAGTATTTACTGAGAACCATAAAAACAACCTGAGAATCAATCTGACTTCCTAAAAAGTTTTAACTATATTTCCTAAAGTATACACAAACTAGGACTATTTAACAAAGTTTTACACAGTAAAATTCCCTATACACTTGCAATAATGCAGAGAGAAGAAATTTATACTTGGAATGCCAAACGTTTACATGTGAAAGCTATGTGTAACATGGGTGTTTCTAATCTGCTTCCCATGGATCTTACAGCTATGCAACACTGTGTGTGCCCACTAATTCTTCTAGAAAAAGGCTATTATACTTTCATCGAATTTTAAAGCTGGTGATCTTCAAAAGGTTAAGAAGAACTGTTCTTCAGGATTCCAGAATGCTGAGTTGTTCTACAAGCATTTCTCTGCCCATCTTGGTTTACATTATTAAAATGCACAGCAAGCTCTTTCTTTTTAGATAACAGTGCAGCCACTGCTTCTTGGAATACAAATTCTTCATCAACAGAGTGAATTTATAAGGTTTTTCTTTAAGTCAAAATAACAAACATTCAAGAACCCATGCAAAAATCCACCATTTTTAACCCCATATATTTTAAATTAGAAAAAATAAATGTTGGTCATCAATTTCAAGAAGCTTAATATAGCATTCTTTATTTTTTTCTTCTTAAGACTTTTTTATGCATGATAAGCCCACTAACTTCAATTACATCTATGTTTCCAATTTTGAATATAGCATCCAGACATGCATGGCATTTCAGTTATAAAAATTAGTAACCAAAAAGAAGTAAACACCGTCACAATAACACCCGATGGGCCCAGAGGCACGTTAGCACCGACCCGCTGCAGGCAGGGTCTCGTCAGCTCTGTCCTCCCCAGTGTGTGTTTAGCACGGTGCCTTGCGGACAGTGGCTGCTGGCTGAGCGCACTGTAGTT
>NW_011495072.1:617072-619881 GCF_000754665.1 Bison bison bison | reverse complement strand
TACTACGGCACTACAGAGCTTTGAGCTTAAAGGAGAAGCAGCTTCGGTCTAATTTAACCACATGAATTTCATTTTAACATGTACAAATTTGCTAAAGGTGATTAATTTGACACATGAAGTAATATTTTTATCATCAAAATGTAAGAGTTTGAGAGGATATTTCTATATAAAATATAATGCAATAATTACTTAATGTAGTAGTAGGTGCTCAATAAATGTTGATCAATGAAAGACCTACCAATAATTCATTAATAAACAGGCAACCTTTGTCTCCTTTATTACATCATTTTAAAAAAATCTAGCCCATAAAACCTAAATGTCAAAGCAGGAAAACATGAAATGCTGTTAAAACAAACCACTGGGAAATGGTAAGGAATTAGCCAAAATGTATCAAAGAGTAGTTTTACTGATTCTATAACTTAACGAACTCTCCTTGAGTTTAAACAAATGAGAATAAAACCTGCAAAATCATTTTCTAACAATTTCTGGTTGGCTAAAAACATGTATAAATCAATTGAATAGACCACCCAAGTCTTACTACTTAAGGGGAAAGTCTTTTTGTAATAGTTTTATCCATTTTACTGACTCCCAGAAGTTGAGAGGAGTCCCATTAGGGTTAGGGCTTGAAGCTATAGGGAAGCACAGCATATACTGAAAAAGGCAGTACCAGAGTGGTGATGAGGAAGATGGGGTGAAAGGTTGTTAGAAGAGAATAACACAAAGAATGGATTGAAAACAGCTGGCTTGTTACCGGGTGAATGTCCACTCACACGCCTGCCAGCCCACTCATACTTTGGAAAGGCCATCAAAGCATTCAGAGCATTTTTTTTTTTCTTGTCAACATTTCAACAATCATGACATTCATAACTAGCCCAGAACATTTTTTAAAAGTAGATTAGCTTATGGCTTTTCTCACACCTCTTGTACAATTAAAGAAAGATGCCAAATTTCATAAAAGTATAAAATACAGTGAGCAGCAACTGGCTATCTCAACTGTTCTTAAAGTTGTGAGTTTTAGGTTCAAATTCTGGATGAGTGTTTTACTAAGTTTCCTGCAGCACAGGAACTAGAGACCATTGGGGCTCACAGTTACACAGCACACCTGTGACACTGCGGACGTCCCACCTCACATCCCTGCGTGCAACACCACCACTTCAAAACAGGCTGATAACGCAGCTATTAAGACAGACCTCTGATCAACTGCTCATCAAATGGCAACTATAATCATTACTCAAATAAAAATACACAAGTTTCTTACTAGAAAGGAAGTTTCATGATTACAAATATCTGTTTTAACAAAAGCACCCATGACTTTCTCAGTTACAGACTTAAGTCACTGGCCCCGGTGGCCGATCGCCTCAACTCTTCACCACACGTCAAATATCAGCAGCAAGCCAGTCCCACGCCCTGGGCACAGGGCCCACTTACTTGTTACTGCGATGTTGATCTCTCCTGTTCGAGGAGTGAGCTCGCCATCCTGAGGAAGAGGCGAGATCCCCGAAGTGCGAAGTGGCTCAAGGCCAAGGGAGTTGTCGCTGGCGAGCTCACCTAGGGCCGATCTTCGGTTAACCGCTTGGGTTCTGGTGAGCCTTTCCATATCAAATGCTACATTATCAGTACACGGTAAATTTGGCTGCAAAATATTTCCAGGTTAAAAGTGCTTGTAAGATTAACAGATCCTTTTATCAAATTCTAAATGCTTGACATCCTGTTGAAAAGATTTTATCAGTTTTTTCCATGTGATTTCCTTTCATTTCTTCCCGCCCCATTTACACTTTCCATTCTTGTTCCAGAGTTTTTATTTAAAAGAAACAGATGATTTCTTCCCCAAAATGATACAAAGGAAAGCCAAAATCCACTGTAGAACTGAGAAAATTGGATACTTCATCTTTATAAAGGACAACTTTTTGTGAACATGGCTCACAGGCAAAGAGATTCATTATCATTATTATAAAGTTGACAATCAGTGCAGTGTATCACTTTGGTGCATGTGTTAACACAGATAACATAAAATATCCCTTTCACCCTATTAACTGTTCTGTAACACCTCATCTTTTGCTAGTCAGGTTTTAAATATATTTCACCTTTAAAACATAAAGCATACAACCAAGAGTAGATCAACAGTGAAAAGTCTTCTGACTCTAAAAAAACCTGTTTCAAAATTTAAGCATCTAATGCTAAGGGAGAGGAACAGAGTGCTGTGGGGCTAAAGGCTACTATCATCCACTAAATAGTGGATATGGAAGGCCAGGGATGCTGCCAGACAGCCTCAAGGACGGCCCTCACCAGAAGGGATTATCTAGGCCAGTGTCAAATTAAGAGGTAAAGAAACTACAAATCACTGACATGACCTTTGAAGATGGGAGGATAAATGGGGCACTACTACCTAACTGGATTGCTTCTAAAATGTCATCTGATAGCATATTTTAAATAGGATTAATCAGATCTGCAAAGCTAAAATGAGGAATTCATCTGTTGGGTCAACATAAACTTTCTCCTCTATATGGAGATAATTCAATCACTCTTGAAAGAACTCCAGGGTCCTCAGGTAGTCAATGCTGGCTCACCTGGCTATGGCTGAAGTGCTCTATGTGGCTGGCACCCAACCAAAGCCCCTACCCAGCTGTCAGAGATCTGCTCAGGGCTGGCACTGCCTACCCTCACTGACTGCAATTACCAACATCTGGGAGAGCAAAGCCCAGAGAAGGGAATGGCACCCCACTCCAGTACTCTTGCCTGGAAAATCCCATGGGCAGAGGAGCCTGGTGGGCTGCAGTCCATGGGGTCGCTAAGAGTTGGACACGACTGA
>NW_011495072.1:599940-616972 GCF_000754665.1 Bison bison bison | reverse complement strand
AGTACTCTTGCCTGGAAAATCCCATGGGCAGAGGAGCCTGGTGGGCTGCAGTCCATGGGGTCGCTAAGAGTTGGACACGACTGAGCGACTTCACTTTCACTTTTCACTTTCATGCACTGGAGAAGGAAATGGCAACCCACTCCAGTGTTCTTGCCTGGAGAATCCCGGGGAGGGGGGAGCCTGGTGGGCTGCCGTCTATGGGGTTGCACAGAGTTGGACACGACTGAAGTGACTTAGCAGCAGCAGGAGAGCAAAGCCAAATTCAAGAGGAAGAAACATAAGTAATGACACGGTTTTATACCATGTTGAATGCAGAAAAAATTACTACTGGACTACAGTTAAAAATCCACATTCTACTCCTTAAAAAAAAAAAGATATTGGAATATAGAAAAATCACATCCTTCTTTCTACCTTAGTTCTTCATCACACACCTACCACCCAACAGAAGCATGCTTTAAAGTAGACTGGCACAGTTCTTCAGCTGCCCTTCCATGAGTTCTCCGATGGGGGCTGGACTGTGATGTGGGAAAAATGTAGTAATGGACCAACAAGACTATCTGGCAGAGAAAGCCTATGTTATGTTATGCTTAGAGGTAAAACGACAGACGTATTAACAAAATAGGAAACATACCACAATGCCCAGGGCCTTCAAAATATTAAGTTTGCACATAGGACAGGTACAATGTTCACTAAGCCAGGGATCCACGCAGGATTTGTGGAAAACATGCCTATAAAAAAACAGAGAATTATATCACAAATTATATCCTGAAAAACTCTTAGGCCAAAATGTAAAGAAACGAAATTTTTAGTTAGTCTGTTTGGTCCCAAGAGACAAATAGTGAGGATGTACTAAAACAGAGCTGGCAGAAAATCTCCTAAATCCAATCTTATATGTTAACAGCACTGTATAATGAGAACTGATAAGTAGTGTTTGGCTGTTTGGTTTTATTCCATCAAATCCCAAATAAAGATTTGAGGAAAAGTAGGAAATTTACTAAGAATGAAGATAACTATATTTTATAAATCAGTTGTTTCCAATATCTAAAGCAGAAAAATAGAATTTCAAAAAATACTAACCAGGAGTTAAATATTAACCAGGAGTTTAAACTCTATATAATTAGTTTCATGGACTTCTGTTCAAACGTTGTTTAAAACATTATTTAAAGAGTTCTTGTAAAACAGATAGACAGGGAGCCCAGCCTGGCACTCTGTGAGTACCTAGATGGGTGGCGGGGGGGGGAGGGGAGGGATGCTCAAGAGGGAAGTGGTATATGTCTGATTATGGCTGATTTATGTTGTTGTATAGCAGAAACCAACACAACATTGTAAAGCAATTTTCCTCCAATTAAAAAAAATAAACCAAAGGTAAAAACAAACAAATAAGTAAATGAAATGAAAAAAACAAGACTTCTAAGCAACCCAAGTTAAATGATTGTAAAGTTACAGGGTAGTTGGGACTATTTTTAGGGATGAGCTGTGCTTAGGGATCAGATAACATTTAACCAGCAGTTTTTAGCTGAAATGTTGAAGGGAGAGAGGATGGGCGATTTTTATTCCAGAGAGTGGACAGTCACATCCTTGTGACTGGAAATAAGTCATGGAGGGTTTTGCATTCTTGAAGAAGGTCCCTGTGCCCTATGGAAAGGGGAAAAGACAGTGAGGGAGCTGTTGGAATCATTTCTCAAGCTCCTGTGCCTCCCTGTGGTAGCTCTGAGAGCCTGAAATGAGGCCACAAGGAAGCCCCCGAGTCCTGGCCCATGGGGCAGGGGCAGAGACAGGGGCCAGGACAGGCACCATTATCTAATCACAGTCTCGGGACAAGATAAAAGAAATTTTGAGAAAGATACCAAATTGAACCATCATATGCTTTTTAAATGTTGTTTATTTGTACTTTATATATTAGCTTGTAAGTAGTTATGTATACCTTTTCAAAATGTATATACCTGTTTTAAAACGTAGCTTCGATTTAAAAAAGTAAGAGACTTAGAAAATTCACTGTTTTAATTGGGATTTGGAAGAAACATTCATGCTTACAGTTTCAACCCAAATAACCGATCATCACTCGGTAGCCTTGTGCCCACTTTTTGGGGGAAGAATCAAGATGTGTGTGCGTGCTTAGCCGTGTCCGACTCTGCCCAGATCTCCTGCATGACAGGCGGATTCTCTACCCACTTCGTCACCTGAGAAGCCCAAGAATTAAGACATTGGCAACTAAATGGTAGTAAAGGACCTGCCCGCCAGTGCAGGAGACATGAGATGAGAATTCCATCCCTGGGTTGCGAATCTCCCCTGGAGGAGGGCTTGGCAACCCACTCCAGTATTCTTGCCTGAAGAATCCCATGGACAGAAGAGCCTGGTGGGCTACAGTCCATAGGGTCACAGTCAGTCAGACACGACTGAAGTGACTTAGTACACACAGTCTGAAACTTAGATAACGCAATGAATCAGAACCTCATCAACCCTGAAGGTTTTCACTTAAAGGGTCAAAGTCATCGAACCATAGGCAAGACCTAAACTCATTTAGCATACATAACACATTGTCATGTCTGTTTACTGTTCCTTGCATCTGGAGTGTACTCTGAAAGGGAGATAAAGGCTTGCCCCAGAATTCCGCTGAGGGTATTCTCAGAGGTGGGGATTATTCCCCAGCAGCTGTGACGGTGTTGGCTGTGGCCTAAGAAAGATAAGAACAAGGCCTCCAGTCCTTTTTTCAGATACAGACCCCTTTAGGTCTGACATAAATGACAGCTCCTCCTCACTGCAAGGGTGCATCTGCCTTTATTTGGCAATGTTTCTGGGAGGTCTATGGACCAGTGAGGGTTTGGTCAGCGTTGGCAGAGATGGGGGGCTGGGTCCTTAAGTGTTCCCTTGTAGGTTTGCCGATCTAAAACAAAGTGTCTGGTTCCCTGTGGAGCACTGTAATGAAGGAAAACAAAGACCAACTGTTCTCTAGGGACAAGCTGGGAAAGAAAGCCTCTCTTCCTTAGCTAACTCAAAATCAGAAAGCTTTTTTGTTTTTTCTCCATGAAAACCCCTTTCCTTTAGGCTATCTGCCCAGCCTATGGCTTTGCCACCCTCAGTCGCCACCCCAGCCAGCAAGCTGCCCCTTCCTCCCTCCCTCCCAAACGTCTTCCTCCAGTCACGCTCTTTCCAGGATTACAACAGTATAGCTCCTGCACCTGGCCCAGGAAACATCAGTCTAATTCCCACAGCACAGCTCTCTCTCTTCACCTGCTGGCCCTTCTGATACAAGCCGTCACTCTCCCTCAGGCCACTGACAGCACTGTCGTGAAGAGCTGCCCTGTATTCGCCGATCTCTTCTTCGTCACCTGTTTTCTTTACCTCTTGCTTCTGTCTCCTCAGGTCTACTGTTTTACCAAACTCCACACGGCCTTCCCTTCCTCCTGGGCAAAGTTCTGCTCCTACCACAGCCTGAGCCGTAACAAACAGCCCTTTCTGACTACCAGCTGTCTCATCTGAACACTGCGGGGGAGAAGCACAATGGGGTGCTGCCTGCCATCTACCTCATGAGGCTGTTTGGAGCAGTAAGTGAAAAACTTAGAAAAGGCACCAAGGATATGCCAATAAAAGGTATTATTAAACATACAACCAGGCAGAGTAATGCCAGTATTTCACACAACTCCTGCTACACGGTCAGAACACTTCAGCGTGCCTCAGGTCTCTGCACGCCCGCACCAGAGTGACCTCTTACAGGCTTGCAGATGTATGAAAGGCATCCACAGACACCTCAGAGGGGCACGTGGGGCCAGTCAGACCTGGAAAGAACTCCTTCCCACTGTTCTAAAAAGACCCGAATAATAAAAACGCACACAAACACAGAAAAGGGCCCCACACACTTAGGGCTGAGCGGTGCACACGGACGGAAAGCGGGTGATGCGTTGGGGAACAATGAAACATGTAAAGGACAAGTGTATCAGAGCTTCAGAAAAGTCCTTTATTCCTATTAGAAATACTTTGGGATACAGAAGTACTTTGGGATATATGGAAGTATAGAACAGAATAGGGAACAAAACCAGTAACATTAAAACACAACGCCTTCCCGCTCTCCTACTTCCCAACGCACTGTAAGCTAGAGTGATCAGAACAATGGCTGGGGAGGGGCGTGAGGCGTCTACACTGAAGGCGAGTTGTTTTCACAGCTCTGCAGCCTCTTGGTGCCGTGCAACAACCTGGCAAATATAAAAGGATCCAGGATTACTAAAGGTCAGAGACAAGAACTCCTCTTTTCCCCGAACTAGGACTGGCAGTAGACACTGTTTAAATAGGCTTTCCCTCTGAGGAGGGGCATCACAGCAGTGCCTCTGCCAGCCGCCAGGCGACTGACCCACTTTAGCTTCCAAGGTGGCATTTTAGACATACAATGAGCCGAGCCGCAGCACTCTACTTCTGAAAAGTGTTTTTAACCACTAAAAATTCTGTGGCTGACCTTTAAATAGAAGAGCTGCAAAGCAGGGTGCCAGTCTTCCAGTTTCTAAGTTGTGTTGGCTACCATCCAGAGGACGGCCGACGGTGTTCAGCTGACACAAGGAGGAGGTCCCAGTGCGGGGCTGACTGCCATCTGTCCTCAGGGAATTAATGTGACAAAGGTAAAGAGTAAAGGCCACGCAAGAAGCCCATCCACAAGAGGTTTGCTCTCTGTAGAAAGTTTTAGTTCAGTCTTGGGATAGGTATGTTAAAAGGAAGGACAGACAGACATAAAGGCACCTGTACTTTCTTCCTGCCTTACTCAGGGGAAGAAGAGACAGTGAGTGCAGATGCTTTTCAGAATCTGGCTGTAAAGGGGAGAAGCTGTAGGGTGGCACAGCTTCGGAGCTGGGTTTAAAAGAGAGTTATAAAAACTGGAGAGGAAATGCTTGAGCGTGATGAAATGCTGGTGGGCAGACACAGAAGAACAAGAACTGGAGGGAGCAAAGAGTCAAGAGCCGTCTCAAGGATGGGAAGGTGTTGGCACACAGAGGCCCAGGTTGAAAAAGCACATTAGAACCAAGGAGGCGGTCCTCTGTCCTGATGGGAGGCAAGGTTGCAAGGGTGGGTGTGAAGGCAGGTACGCGTGAAGGCTTAGGATCAGTAAGCCAGGAGAATTTCAACTAACAGCCTTGGTTTCTGTGAAGATAATGGTGACGTATCTGACGAGAGTGAGGAATAAAGGGATGAGTGAAGATGTTTAAGGAGAATAGATACCCCTGGATGTGCTGCTTGAGGAGAAGGGAGAAATGACCAGGGAAAAAGAGGGGCTCTGGGCAGTGCTTCAGGCCCAGCTAGCCTTCCAGGCACCAGAGCTGTCCGACCAGAGCTAAAGGAAGACATAGGCGAGTCACACATCAGACCAGTTTTAATGACCCACAGACTACAGAGGGAAGGGAGAGTATCTGAGAGAGAGAGAGACCAGAGCAAGTAGCACACAAGAGTTGTTAATTCAAAGGTACTTGAAAGGGATCCATGGGAAAACAGAGGCTTGGAGAAGATGTGGAATAAAGATGAGTATTTGTGTGGAGCCATTCTCTAGATCAGGCGTCCTCAACTGGAGGCATTTGTGGTTGTCAATGGCCATGTGCGGGGGGTGTTACTGGCACCTACTAAGTGGAGCCAAAGATACTGCTAAATAACTCGCAATGCAGGGGGAGCCCTTCAAACCTGCCCAACAAAGAAATGTCTGGTCCCGAATGTCAACAGTGCCCAGGTGGAAAGACCTTGCTCTAGGTCAAAAACTGTCAACTTGGGTCATACAAAATGTTGCTTGACTGCAAAGTTAGTTTTACTGCGCCTCAGAATCATGCTGTTGTCACCATCTCAGTTAGAGGAAATGTTTTGTGAGCAGGCTGTGCAGCACAGAGAAAGCTACAACCAGCTTCAAAGTAAAAGGGGGAGTGTCATCTAGACAAGGATCTAGGAATAGAAGACAACCCTGTGAGCAGTGTCCCAATCACAGGTGCAAAAAAACACTAAGTTTGTCAAACTCTAATACTCGAAAGCAGACAACAAATACAAAGGTTGAGATCCCCTCCTTTGGTGGTAGGTCAAATTCTAAGAAATTTCTAAGATCAAGCACAGCTCTACATTTCAATAGATGGCGTGGCCTTGCAGCATCAGAGTCACCCCTGGCACTTAATAAAAACGAACAAGCCCGGGGCTCCCCTCAGTATATATTTCTGAAAACTCCCCATTGATTCTTGACTTTTGGAAGGAAAAAAGAGAACTAGGAATGAAACTCTAGAAAAGCCAATTCTTGGAAGGACAGAAAGAATATGGAACAAATTTCCCAGCACAATCTAGTTTCAGCTGAGGCTCCCCTGAGGAAAACACTGTCATCTTACTAATTACCATTAACAGCTTTGGAAGCCTTCATTCTTAGGTCCCAGACAGTCCTAGGGGCCCCTGGACTGAGACAGGGAGACAGAGAATCTGCAAAGACTTGACTTCTTCCTGGCTATTCCAGTTTCAAAAGAAACCTGTGCAGGTAAAAACAGTTTTTAAAAGCAAGTAAGAGTGGATTATACTTTATAAAGTATCCTATTACTGTTTCCCCTGATTTGTATAGCTGATCCTTGAACAAATGTGGAGGGGCAGTGGTTAGGGGGTGCTGACACCCACTGAAGTTGAAAATTTACATATAACCTTACAGTCAGCCCTCTGTATTCGTGGGCTTCCCTGCTGGCTCAGATGGTAAAGAATATGTCTGCAATGCAGGAAACCCAGGTTCGATCCCTGGGTTGGGAAGATCCCCTGGACAAGGGAATGGCTACCCACTCCTGCGAAATCCCACAGAGAGAGGAGCCTGGCGGGCTACAGTCCAAGGGGTTGCAGAGTCATACACAACTGAGTGACCAGCACTTCCACTTTCTTTTTTTCTGTATTGATGGTTCTGTACATTCAACCATCAGCTGATCACCTATTACTACAGTATTTACTATTGAAATAAGTCAAATGGTACAATTCAAACCTGTGTTGTACAGGGGTCAACTGTGTTTGTGTGTGTATTTCCTTTAGCTTCATGGTTTTAGATCTGAAAAACTATAATTAGATAATTTAATTTTCTACAGGACAGCTGACATTTAGTTTTATAGTTTCCTTAATATGTAAACTGAATGACGTGACTTCCAGAATACTGGTTTTTCCGTTTCAATATATGGAATTATTCATAAATTATGATTTAGTGAAACCCAGATCTCTCTGGATTCAAAATGTATACCTTTGTGAGTAAGTAAATTAACACCCGTAGCCTCGTGGAGATAATCACCACAGATTATTTTATTCATTCACATGTTCCATATTATTAGAAGGTAAGAGTTATGTGAATCAGTTTTAAATGAGAATGGAGAAGGCTTTTGATTTAAGGCTTCTCAGTAGGTGACTTCATATTTCTTCCAATCAATGCTCAGACTGTATATCTTAATGTTTCATACTCCTGAGCTTGGCGTAGCACCATGGTAGAAATCCACATGCTCTTTTGTGGGCATCAAAGTGCAGGCAAACATCCTCCTTTCTGAGGGAGGCATGTGGCCCTATGTAAAGAGCAGAAATAATGCAGAAGGACATTTTTACACCAGCGCTGCCATTTCTGAGTTGTGTGACCCTGACCCTGGAAGCTCCACTACCGGCTTCCCCACACCTCACTGGACAGCGGGGAGACAGCAGATGCAAACTGCACAGAGCAGAGTGCCTGACCTGGGGCAGGCACACAGCACACAGCAGTCCCCCCACTTCACACAGCCAAGGCCAGTCAAAGACTTAACCCAAGCCCTAGACTTCTGGTTGTTGCTCAGTTGCCCACTCACGTCTGACTCTTTGTGACCCCATGAACTGCAGCATGCCAGGCCTCCCTGTCTCTCACCATCTCCCAAAGTTTTCCCAAGTTCATGTTCACTGCATGGGTGATGCCATCCAACCATGTCATCCTCTGATGCTCTTGTCTCCTTCTGCCCTCGATCTTTCCTAGCATCAGGGACTTTCCCAATGAGTCGTCTGTGTGCATCAGATGACCAAAATATTGAAGCTTCAGCGTTAGCATCAGTCTTTCCAGTGAATAGTCAGGATTGATCTACCTTAAGATTGACTGGTTTGATTTCCTCGATGTCCAAGGAACTTCCAGGAGTCTTTTCCAGCACCACAGTTCAAAGGCATAAATTCTTTGGCATTCTGCCTTCTTTATGGTCCAGCTTTCACAATCATACCTGCCCACTGGGAAGACCATAACTTTGACTATACGGACTCCTGTCGGCAGAGTAATATCCCTGCTTTTCAACACACTGTCTCGGTTTGTCAATCGCTTTCCTGCCAAGAAGCAAAAGTCTTCTGATTTCGTGGCTGCAGTCACCATCTGCAGTGATTTTGGAGCCCAAGAAGAGAAATCTGTCACTACTTCCATCTTTTTCCTTCCTATCTGGCATACGGTAATGGAGCCAGATGCCATGATCTTAACTTAATATTTAGTCTTAAGCTGGCTCTTTCACTTTCCTCCTTAACCGTTATCAAGAGGTTCTTTAGTTCCTCTTCACTTTCTGCCATGTGGCCTAGTGGTAAAGAAGCCACCTGCCAATGCAGCGTTCTGGTACCCAGTACCAAGTGGACTGAGGCGTTACTGGAGAGACTAGTGATGAACCCTTGGTCTGAGAAGGAGAGGATCAGTGGCTAGATCTGAAATCTACAGAAATGAAATCCACAGAAAGCACAGAAATAAAAATTCTTGACCTTACTGCTTTTAGGCTACTGATGCACCCCACCCATTTTTCTCTTAACTAGAGAAGGTTTGCAATCAGTTCTTGCTGAAGTCTGCAGTAGAGCTGCCAGGGCCACACGACTCAGAAATGGCAGGGCCAGCGTAAAGATGTCCTTCTGTATTATTTCTGTTTACCACCACATTCAGTGTGCAGCCAGGCCTCTTCCCACCAGAAAAGTTGTGGCTAAGAATGGCTCTCAAAAGCAAATGGATACCCACTCCAAAAGGGAGATACACCAATCACATTAGTACCATTCTATTTTAAACAAAGAAAGCCGACATACTTGCAGGGCAGAATCCGGACAACATCATTCTGTTTATAGCTTTCTATGCACACTGCACAATGATCGAAGTCTGGGTCTGTTTCCTGAAACACAAAGCATGGGAACAAAAGTTACACACTACTCCTAAAAGTACCTAAATGGAGGACATACAATCCAGCTAAAATTTCTCCTGTGGCAACTATGGTAAACAGGCGATTATAGAATGAAAGGTTATAAAAAAACGTAGTATGTTTCCAACTGCTTAACTGTGTCAACCCAAATTGTATGCGGGCCAATCTATTTTGCTTTTAAACTACAGTATAACAATTATTACTAATTCTGTTTGTGAAATATCTTAGAAATCAGAATAATAACATTTTTCAAGATATAAAAACCAGCCATCACCTTGGACCATCTTCTCCCCACTACGGCTGCGTCAGTATTCTGAGTATGTTTTCCTTATCAGGACACTCATCTCACCACAAAATTAAGTACCGGCAGGAAAGATGGTGAGCCACCACAAGACCTGGCCCAAGGATGGGAGATCTGGGACAGAGAACAGCCATGGATTCGACTCTACACTAGGTCTTGATCAAGGTTCAGGAAGTCTGCCAGGTGTTTGGTCAACAAGGGTAACTGATCTCTGCCTCCTCTGGACTGGGGAAGGGTTCCCCTGCCTGGTCATGAAACAGAGCACTACCAGGAAAGGCAGCACTGTTTGTTGCGTCACTGCCCCTTGGACTGAAACTCAGCAGGACAGCTGTTGACAGGTGTAGGAGACACAAACTAAGAAAAGTGTTGGCTTTAATAAGGAAAGATGGTTAGCATGGGGGACAAAGTAGGATGGATAAGCTGAATGAGCTCCAGAGAAATTCAAATTAATGTGGCAGCTGAAGGCTATCAGATCAAAAAAGCATTTATATGGGCAATCACTCCTCTGGCATGAAGTACAGTTGTTGAGATGCTGCATATATTTTCTGCAAGTATTTTTAATTTTTTCCTTCGTGTACCATGAAGTTCACTGAAAATATTTCTACCTTTTGGAGCTGTGACAAGGGAAACTAGATGTAGGGTGTCAAGGAAGTGGGAATAAAAATGAGTAAAGTCAAGAAAGTGGTAAAACTTAAGAGGATGGAGAATTATCTGTAATTATCCTTCCAGAGTTCTTTGATAAAAAATTAGAGTTGGTTTTTAGCAGAAGACAGGTTTGGTTTTTATGCCTTCAGAGACACAATTTTTAAATTCTAGATAGCCTTGAATATATTGAATATAGGGTCTCACATTAAGTTGCTATTTTTTCCACAGAAAGCAGAAGCAGGACTCCACCAAGTTTTGCGATCTGACTGAAGAACTGGGGTTAGCAATTTCAGCCACAGATAGCTTCTATCACTGCCTCTATGATTTATTCCCTGTAAGCTTCCAGGCCCAACTCTAGTAAACTGTGCCCTTCTTTCAAACTGCTTAGCCACCTGTACAGGAAGTGCCATGTTAACCACCACCCCCTGAATGTGGGTCTCCAGTTCTCCACGAACTGTGAAGAATTAAAACATAAAAGAGAGATGCAAAGTCTTAGAAAGCACAGGAAGAGAATGCACATTCCTGGCTCTTTACAGAAGAACCCCAAAGTACGCTAGGTTTTAGCAGAAGAAAAGTGTTGAAGAGCACAGCTAGGGAAATTATAAGTAGTCCAGTGAAGCTAATGATGATAAGACCATTAAAAGTGCAGGAAAACTAGAAAATTGTAAGGAGGATCTCCAGATGACAGGCATACTAAGAATAAGATTTCCAAGAGAAGTTAGTTTACAATAAAGCATTAGATAGTATGCTTGAAGTAAAAGGAAAACCTAATGGAGGAGACACAAATGGTCAGTATGTATTGTCACCTACCAAATAAAAAGCAAAATACTTCACTGTTTTTACAGTGCTAAAGAGGTTTCATTACTGTACCTTATCACCCTTTTTCACTGTTCTGGTTGTCAATTTGCTGATGGCTTTCTTGGCTGCATCTCCAAGACGACGCTATGAAAATAGCAAAGAAAAACAGATGTTAAGTGCAAAATCTCTGGATTTTTCTTATTTCAGCAAACTTTATTAAAATTTTTACTGAGTTATAATAGATATACACATTATATTAATTTCAGGTATGCAACACAATGATCCAATACTTGTATTATGTTTTGAAATGATCACAATAACTCAATATCCATCACCAGACAGACCTTTTTCCTTCTTGTGATAACTTTGAAGATATACTCTAGATGATATGGCACCCCACTCCAGAACTCTTGCCTGGAGAATCCCACGGAGGGAGGAGCCTGGTAGGTGACAGTCCATGGGGTTGCAAAGAGTCGGACACGACTGAGCGACTTCACTTTTACTTCACTTCACTAGATGATATTCTTTACTTTAAAATAAATATATAAAGTCCTATTATCCTACATTACTTTCCAAGTCATATCATATGAAAGGATTCCAAGAAAGCAGTTAAAAAGTTAGAAAAACTGGCAGTTTCTCCACAGATTTAGCACTCTGGTAAAAAAGTGTATATAGTTAAAAAAAAAAAAAAAGCCAAGTGTCATAATCACCAATGCATTTTGTATCTAACAAACATTTCTAACATTATCAGTATCTAGTTCTTACACACGTCAGAGCTACTGCCACTGTTCCAATAGCTTTCTTATTCTGCTCCAAGGGTGACACACTAATTATTAGACACACAAGCTCTGTCTTTGTGAAAGGATATCTCAAAAACTCCTTAAAACTGCTTATCAAGATCAGTGTGTGGGGGAAGGGATGCAGTCATGAGCTCTGCTTCTGACTGCCACTGCTATGCTCCACGATTTAGGAAGGTACATTCACCTTTCTGAGTTTGAGTTTTTCTCATTTATTTAAGAGAGTTAAATCAGGCAAATCTCTAAGGCTTGGAAAAGAGTAGGAAGGAGTTAGATGAAGAAAGCATTGGGACAGGAAGGGGGATTCTGGACCAAGGACTAGTCCAGTAAAGACAAACAGGTAAGAGGCACAGGTATGTGAGGGAAATTACAGACTGATATAACTGTAACTATGGTGAGCATATATTTTTATTACTCATATTAGAATGTTCTGAGAGTGAGAGGACCCTGTTAATAATTATACTGGGACAACAGGTGCAAACCAAGACTGCAGGCACACTGGGACAGATGGTCACCTTGCATATGCTGCTGCTGCTGCTGCTAAGTCGCTTCAGTCGTGTCCGACTCTGTGCGACCCCAGAGACGGCAGCCCAGCAGGCTCCCCTGTCCCTGGGATTCTCCAGGCAAGAACACTGGAGTGGGCCGCCATTTCCTCCTCCAATGCATGAAAGTGAAAAGTGAAAGTGAAGTCGCTCAGTCGTGTCGGACTCTTCGCGACCCCATGGACTGCAGCCCACCAGGCTCCTCCATCCATGGGATTTTCCAGGCAAGAGTACTGGAGTGGGGTGCCATGGCCTCCTCCCCACCTTGCATATAACCAGATCCTAAACTGTGATAGGAGGCAGATGATGGGGCTGTAGTGGTATGACAGAGGCTAAAACAAGGGAGACCTTGGATTTTATCCTGAGGATGAAACAAAAACAACAGAAAATTTTAGGACGAACTTCAAAGTACACAAAAGAAAAAAGAATTTAATGGACCTTTAAAGTACTCATCACTGAGTTTCAATTATCAATATTTCACTATATTTTTCATCTATTCCCCTCTCATTACTGTCCTAGAGGATTTCAAAGGCACATCACAAACACTGTATGCTTTCACCCATAAACTCATACCAAGTGAACTATGTCTAACAGACATGGGCTTTTGTTTGGTGCTACTGTCTTACCTAACAAAAGTAACAATAATTAATCAACATAATCTAACACTCAAACTATTTCCTCAAGTGTCTCCAGAATGTCATACTATAGTTGGCTTGCTTGAATCAGGATACAGCAAAGTCTAAACATGGCATTTGCTTGCTATGTCTCTCAAGTCTCCTTTAATCTATAAGTCCCCTCAATCACATACATGCATTCATACATACACATGCATACATACACATATTTCAAAAACAGCCTTATGGAAATATAACTGACTTAAATTGCATAAAGTGTACAATTTGAAGTTTTAACTTGACCCATGAAAGCATTACAATAATCAACAGTCTATCACCCTTCCCAAATTTCCTTGTGTCTCTTCCTAATTCCTTCTTCCTGCCATCCTTTCACTTCATCCCCTATGACTTACTTTCTGCTACTATGGTTTATATTTTTGAGAGTTTTATGTAAATGGAACGATAGTGTATACTATTTTCTGTATGCTTTCGTTCACTCAGCATAATTACCCTGAGATTAACCCATGTTGCCGCATGCATCAATAGTTCACTTCTTTCTTATGCTATGTAGTATCCCATTGTACCACAACTTATTTACCCTTTTCCCTGTTGATGAGGCAGTTTTGGTGGTAATAAATAAAGCTAAAAACAAACAATATACTTTATATTCAAACAGTACACAGGTCTTTGTAAGGATCTGTGCTTCCTTTCTGCTGGGTCAAACAGCTATGCAGCAGGGAAGACTGGCTAATATGGCAGGCATGTCTGACTTTTTAAAAATTAATTAATTTTCTTACTGAAGGATAATTGCTTTACAGAATTTTGTTGTTTTCTGTCAAACCTCAACATGAATCAGCCATAGGTATACATATATTCCCCTCCCTTTTGAACCTCTCTCCCTATCCCACCCTTCTAGGTTGATACAGAGCCCCTGTTTGAGTTTCCTGAGCCATATAGCAAATTCCCGTTGGCTATCTATTTTACATATGGTAACGTAAGTTTCCATGGTACTCTTTCCATACACCTCACCTGCTCCTCCCCTCTCCCCATGTCCATGTCTGTTCTCTATGTCTGTTTCTCCACTGCTGCCCTGTAAGTAACTCTTCAGTTACAATTTTTCTAGATTCCATATATATGCATTAGAACATGATATTAATCTTTCTCTTTCTGACTTACTTCACTCTGTATAATAGGTTCTAGGTTCATCCACCTCATTAGAACTGACTCAAAGGCGTTCCTTTTAATGGCTGAGTAATATTCCATTGTGTATACGTACCACAACTTCTTTATCCATTCATCTGTCAATAGAAATCTAGGTTGCTTCCATGTTCTACTATTGTAAACAGTGCTACAACGAACAATGGGATACATGTGTCTTTTTCAATTTTGGTTTCCTCAGGGTATATGCCTAGGAGTGGGATTGCTGGGTCATATGATTTTATTCCTAGTTTTTAAAGGAATCTCCATACTGTCTTCCATAGTGGTTGTATCAATTTACATTCCCACCAACAGTGCAAGAGGGCTCCCTTTTCTCCACACCCTCGCCAGCATTTATTGTTTATAGACTTTTTGATGTTGCCATTCTGATCAGTGTGAGGTGATATCTCATTGTAGTTTTGATTTGCATTTCTCTAATGAGTGATGTTGAGCATCTTTTCATGTGTTTGCTAGCCATCTGTATGTCTTCTTTGGAGAAATGTCTGTTTAGGTCTTTTTCCCACTTTTTGATTGGGTTGTTTGTTTTCCTGGTATTGAGTTGTATGAGCTGCATGTATATCTTGGGAATGAATCCTTTGTTAGCTGTTTCATTTGCTATTATTTTCTCCCATTCTGAGGGTTGTCTTTTCACCTTGCTTATAGTTTCCTTTGCTGTGCAAAAGCTTTTAAGTTTAATCAGGTTCCACTTGTTTACTTTTGTTTTTACTTCTGTTACACTAGGAGGTGGGTCATAGAGGATCTTGCTTTGAATATGTCATCAAGTGTTCTACGTTTTCCTCTCAGAGTTTTATAGTTTCTGGCCTTACGTTTAGGTCTTTAGTCCACTTTGAGTCTATCTTTGTATATGGCATTAGGAAGTGTTCTAATTTCATCCTTCTACATGGAGCTGTCCAGTGTTCCCAGCACCATTTACTGAAGGGGCTGTCTTTGCCCCATAATATATTCTTGCCTCCTTTGTCAAAAATAAGGTACCCACAGGTGCATGGGTTTATTTCTGGGCTTTCTATCTTGTTTCATTGATCAATATTTCTGTTTTTGTGCCAGTACCATACTGTCTTGATGACTGTAGTTTTATGGTATAATCTGAAGTCAGGAAGGTTGATTCCTTCAGCTTCACTCTTCTTTCTCAAGACTGCTTTGGCTATTTGGGGTCTCTTGTGTTTCCATGTAAATTGTGAAATTTTTTGTTCTAGTTCTGTGGAAAATGTCATTGGTAATTTGATAGAGATTGCACTGAATCTGTATCATTTGGTAAAATAGTCATTTTCACAATATTGATTCTTTCTACAGGAACATGGAATATCTCTTCATCTGTTTCTGTCATCTTTGATTTCTTTCATTAGTGTCTTATAATTTTCTGTTTACAGTTCTTTTTGTCTCCTTAGGTGAGTTTATTCCTAGATATTTAATTCTTTTTGATGCAATGGTGAATTGATTAAGAATTGATTCCTTAATTTCTCTGATTTTTCATTGTTAGTATATAGAAATGCAAGGGATTTCTACGTATTGATTTTGTATCCTGCAACATTGCTAAATTCACTGATTAGCTCTAGTAACTTTCTGAAACTTTCTTTAGGGTTTTCTATGTATAATATCATGTCATATTCAAACAGTGAGAGCTTGACTTCTTCTTTTCTGATTTGGATTCCTTTTATTTATTTTTCTTCTCTGATTGCTGTAGCTAGGACTTTCAGAACTATGCTGAATAACAGTCATAAAAGTGGACACCCTTGTCTTGTTCCTGATCTTAGGGGGAATGCTTTCAGTTTTTCACCATTGAGAATAATGTTTGCTCTAGGCTTATCATATATGGCCTTTGCTATGTTGAGGTAGGTTCTAGGTTCCCATTTTTTTGAAGAGTTTTAAACAATAGAATGGGAAAGACTAGAGATCTCTTGAAGGAAATTAGAGATACCAAGAGAACATTTCATGCAAAGATGAGCACAATAAAGGACAGAAATGGTATGGACCTAACAGAAGCAGAAGATATTAAGAAGAGGTGGCAAGAATACACAGAAGAACTATACAAAAAAAGATCTTCACGACCTAGATAATCATGATAGGATGATCACTCACCTCGAGCCAGAAATCTTGGACTGTGAAGTCAAGTGGGCCTTAGGAAGTATCACTATAAACAAAGCTAGTGGAGGTGATGAAATTTCAGTTGAGCTATTTCAAATCCTAAAAGATAATGTTGTGAAAGTGCTGCACTCAATATGCCAGCAAATTTGGAAAACTCAGTAGTGGCCACGGGACAGGAAAAGGTCAGTTTTCATTCCAATCCCAAAGAAAGGCAATGCCAAAGAATGCTCAAACTACCACACAATTGCACTCATTTCACATGCTAGTAAAGTAATGCTCAAAACCCTCCAAGCAAGGCTTTAGCAATATGTGAACCATGAACTTCCAGATGTTCAAGCTGGATTTAGAGAAGGCACAGGAACCAGAGGTCAAATTGCCAACATCCACTGGATTATCGAAATAGCAAAAGAGTTTCAGAAAAACATCTATTTCTGCTTTATTGACTATTCCAAAGCCTTTGACTGTGTGGATCACAATAAACTGTGGAAAATTCTGAAAGAGATGGGAATACCACACCACCTGACCTGCCTCTTGAGAAATCTGTATGCAGGTCAGGAAGCAACAGTTAGAACTGGACATGGAACAAAAGACTGGTTCCAAACAGGGAAAGGAGTGTGTCAAGGCTGTATATTGTCACCCTGCTTATTTAACTTATATGCAGAGGACATCATGAGAAATGCTGGACTGGATGAAGCATAAGCTGGAATCCAGACTGCCAGGAGAAATACCAATAACCTCAGATATGCAGATAACTCCACTCTAATAGCAGAAAGCAAAGAAGAACTAAAGAGCCTCTTGATGAAAGTGAAAGAGGAGAGTGAAAAAGTTGGCTTAAAACTCAACATTCAGAAAACTAAGATTATGGCATCCAGTCCCATCATTTCATGGCAAATAGATGGGGAAA
>NW_011495072.1:585881-599840 GCF_000754665.1 Bison bison bison | reverse complement strand
TCAAAGCTATGATTTTTCCAGTAGTTGTGTATGGATATGAGAGTTGGACCATAAACAAAGCTGAGCACTGAAGAATTGATGCTTTTGAACTGTGGTGTTGGAGAAGACTCTTGAGAGTCCCTTGGACTACAAGGAGATCCAACCAGTCCATCTAAAAGAAATCAGTTCTGAATATTCATTGCAAGGACTGATGCTGAAGCTGAAACTCCAATACTTCGGCCACCTGATGAGAAGAACTGATTCATTTGAAAAGACCCTGATGCTGGGAAAGATTGCAGGCGGGAGAAGGGGATGACAGAGGATGAGATGGTTGGATGGCATCACCGACTGTATGGAAATGAGTTTGAGTAAACTCCAGGTGATAGACAGGGAGGCCTGGCGTGCCACAGTCCATAGGGTCCCAAAGAGTCGGACATGACTGAGCGACTGACTGAAATGAACTGAATCATAAATGGATTTGAATTTTATCAAAGGCTTTTTCTTTATCTATTATCATATGGTTTTTATCTTTCAGTTTAATATGGTATCACATTGATTAATTTGCATATATTGAAGAATCCTTCCATCCCTGGAATAAACCCAACTTGATCATGGTGTCTGAACTTTTTGATTTGTTGCTGAATTCTGTTTGCTAATATTCTGTTGAGGATTTCTGCATCTATGGTCATCAATGATACTGGCCTGTAGCCTTCTTTTTTTTGCGTTGTCTTTGTCTGGTGTTGGTATCAGGGTGATGGTGGCCTTGTAGAATGAGTTTGGAAGTGTTCCTTCCTCTGCACTTTTTCGAAAGCTCTTTTCTAAATGTGTGACAGAATTCTCTCCTGTGAAGCCATCTGGTATTTTGGTAGATTTTTGACCACAGCTTCAATTTCAGTGCTTGTTACTGAGTTGTTCATAATTTCTATTTCTTTGTGGTTCAGTCTTGGAAGATCGAACATTTCTAAGAATCTGTCCATTTCTTCCAGGTTATCCATTTTACTGCCATATAGTTGTTCATAATAGTCTCTTATAATCCTCTGTATTTTTGCATTGCCTGTTGTAACCTCTTTTTCATTTCTAATTTTGTTGATTCTTCTCTATTTTTTTCTTAATGATCCTGGCTAAAAGTTTGTCAATTTTGTTTATCTGATCAAAGAACCAGCTTTTAGTTTTATTAATCTTTACTATTGTTTCTTTCATTTCTTTCTGCTCGGACATTTATGATTTCTTTCCTTTTACTAATTTTTTTTTTTTCTTTTTTCCAGTTGTTTTAGGTGTAAAGTTAGGTTGTCTGTTCGATGTTTTTCTTGTGTCTTGAGGTAGGATTGTGTTGCTGTAAACTTTCCTCTTAGGACTGCTTTTGCTGCATCCCATAGGTTTTGAGTTGCTGTGTTTTCATTGTCATTTGAGTCGAGAAATTTTTTGATTTCCCTTTTGATTTCTTCAGTAACCTGTTGGTTATTTAGAGATGTATTGTTTAATCTCCATGTGTTTGTGTTTCTTACAGTTTTTTTCTTGTAATTGATACCTAGTCTCATAGCATTGTGGTCAGAGAAGATGCTTGAACGAATTCAATTTTCTTAAACTTACTGAGGTTTGATTTGTGACTCAAGATGTGGTCTATCCTGGAGAATGTTTCATGTGCACTTGAGAAAAAGGTATATTCTTCTGCATTTGGGTGAAATGTCCTGAAAATATCAATGAGATCCATCTCATCTAATGTATCATTTAAGACCTGTGTTTCCTTATTAACATTCTGTTTTGATGATCTGTCCATTGGTGTGAATGGAGTGTTAAAATCTCCTACAATTTTTGTGTTACTGTACATTTCTCCTTTTATGTGTTGGTGTTTGTCTTATGTATTGAGGTGCTCCTATGTTGGGTGCATAGATATGTACAATTTTTATGTCTTCCTCCTGGATTGATCTCTTGATTATTATCTAGTGCCCTTCCTTATCTCTTGTAATCTTCTTTAAGGTCTATTTTATCTGATATGAGGATTGCTACTCCAGCTTTCTTTTGCTTCCCATTTGCATGGAATATATTTTCCCATCCTCTCACTTTCAGTCTGTATGTGTCTTGAGGTCTGAAGTGGGTTTCTTGTAGACAGCATATATATGTATCTTGTTTTTGTACCCATTCAGTCAGTCTGTGTCTTTTGGTTGGGGAATTTAATCCATTTACATTTAAAGTAATTATTGATATATATGTTCCTATCGCCATTTTCTTGTTTGGGGTTGATTTTATAGATCTTTTTCCTTCTTTTGTATTTCTTGACTATATAAGTCCCTTTAACATTTGTTGTAAAGCTGGTTTGGTAGGACTGAATTCTCTTAACTTTTGCTTGTCTGAAAAGCTTTTTATTTTTCCATCAATTTTGAATGAGATCCTTGCTGGGTACAGTAATCTTGGTTGTATATTTTTCCCTTTCAGTACTTTAATTATATCCAGCCATTCCCTTCTGGCCTGCAAAGTTTCTGCTGAAAGATCAGCTCTTAAATGTATGCGGTTTCCCTTGTACGTTACTTGTTGCTTTTCCCTTGCTGCTTTTAGTATTCTTTCTTTGAGTTTAGTCTTTGTTAGTTTGATTAGTATGTGTCTTGGTGTTTCTTCTTGGGCTTATCCTGTATGGGACTCTGTGCCTCTTGGAGTTGATTGACTATTTTCTTTTCCATGTTGGGGAAAATTTCAACTATAATCTCTTCAAAAATTTTCTCATACCCTTTTTCTCTTCCTCTTCTGGGACCCCTGTTAATTCAAATGTTGGTGTGTTTGACATTGTCTCAGAGGTCTCTGAGACTATCCTCAGTTCTTTTCATTCTTTTTAGTTTATTCTGCTCTTCACAAGTTATTTCCACCATTCTATCTTCCAGCTCACTGATTTGTTCTTCTGCTTCAGATATTCTGCTATTGATTCCTTCCAGAGTATTTTTTTTTAAATTTTATTTTTAAACTTTACATAATTGTATTAGTTTTGCCAAATATCAAAATGAATCCGCCACAGGTATACATGTGTTCCCCATCCTGAACCCTCCTCCCTCCTCATACCATCCCTCTGGGTCATCCCAGTGCACTAGCCCCAAGCATCCAGTATCGTGCATTGAACCTGGACTGGCAACTTGTTTCTTACATGATATTTCACATGTTTCAATGCCATTCTCCCAAATCTTCCCACCCTCTCCCTCTCCCACAGAGTCCATAAGACTGTTAACTGTGTTGTTTGTCTCTGTATGTTTATTCTTTAATTCTTCTAGGTCTTTGCTAATTGATTCTTGCATTTTTTCCATTTTGTTTTCAAGGTTTTTGATCATATTTACTATCACTATTTTGAATTCTTTTTCATGTAGTTTGCCTATTTCCTCTTCATTTATTTGGACTTCTATGTTTCTAATTTGCTTCTTCATTTGTGTAGTATTTCTCTGCCTTTTCATTATTATTATTATTTTAACTTACTGTGTTTGAGCTCTTCTTTTCCCAGGCTTCAATGTTGAAGTCTTTCTTCCTGTAGGTTTCTGCCCTCCTAAGGTTGGTGCAGTGATTTGTGTTGAGCCGCTATTTTTTAACAGTACATTCAGATGCTTCCAGTTACTCCAGTGATGATTATCTGGTTGGTGGATATTCCATGGCCTCTCCATACCTACTGCGGTACTTTTGGCCTGTCCCTCACTCTGTTAGTACTGAACATATACAATGAAAAATTTCAAGAAAAATATATTCAGTGTATCCTCTGTTTAATTTCCAAGTGTATCAAGAGTGGCCAAGGAGACTCCTGAAGTGGACACCAGAAACACCACTGAGAAGGGAAGACATAAACACTGATGCCTCTGGGTTCCTGATTACCTATTCAGCCCCCAGGGGGCTCGAGTCCCTCCCTAGCGCAAGGTAGGCAGTGAGCCCTGCTCACCAAGGTCTCTGGTGGTGGCAGTGTGGGCAGCAGTCCAGGGCATGGGGAACAGTGGTGAGTCTCGCTGGGACACAAGGTGTCTCCTCCAGTCTCGGTGGCAGTTGTTCCAGAAGTTCTGGATGCCCCAGGCTTTGGCTGCATGGAGAGCCAGTCTCACATGTCTGACTTTTTAAGAGACTGACAAAATGTTTTCCAAAGTGAGTGTACCATTTCACATTTCCATCAGCAGTGTATGAAAATCCCAATTTCTCCTCCTCCTCACCAACACTTGGTGTGGCCAGTCTTTTTCATTTGATTCTAACAGGTGTGCAGTGGTATCTCACTGAGGTTTTAATTTGCATTTCCATAATGACTAATGAAGTTGAGCATCCTTTCATGTAGTCATTTTCCACCTGCATATTTTCTCTGGGGAAGTGTCTGCTAGAATCTTTGGTCAATTTTTCTGTTGTTCAGTTGCTAAGTAGTGTCCGACTCTTTGTGACCCCATGGACTGCAGCATGCCAAGCTCCTCTGTCCTCCACTATCTCCTAGAGTTTTCTCAAATTCATGTCCATTGAGTCAGTGATGCTATTTAATCCTCTGCTGCCCAATTCTCCTTTTGTCTTCAGTCTTTCCCAGTATTACAGTCTTTCCCAATAACTCATCTCTTCACATCAGGTGGCCAAAGTACTGGAGCTTCAGCTTCAGAATCAGTCCTATCAATGAATATTCAGGACTGATTTCCTTTAGGATTGACAGGTTGGCTCTCCTTGCTGTCCAAGGGCTCTTAAGAATCTAACACCACAGTTCAAAAGCATCAAATTTTTGGCACTCTACCTTCTTTATGGTCCAACTCTCATCTGTATATGACTACTGGAAAAACCATAGCTTTGACTATATGTACCTTTGTTGGCAAAGTGATGTCTCTGTTTTTTAATATGCTGTCCAGGTTTGTCATAGTTTTCCTTCCAAGGAGCAAGTGTCTTTTAGTTTCATGGTTGCAGTCACCGTCTGCAGTGATTCTGGAGCCCAAGAAAATAAAGTCTGTCATAATCTCCACTGCTTCCCCATCTATTTTCCATGAAGTGATAGGATCGGATGCCATGATCTTATTTTTCTGAATGTGGAGCTTTAAGCCAGCTTTTTCACTCTCCTCTTTCACCCTCATCAAGAGGCTCTTTAGTTCTTTGCTTTCTGCACATTAGAGCTTTATCATCTGCATATCTGAGGCTACTGATATTTCTCCTGGTAATCTTGATTCCAGTTTGAGCTTCATCCAGCCCAGCATTTAGCATGATGTACTCTGCAGAGAAGTTAAATAAAAGGGTGACAATATACACCTTTGTCATACTCCTTTCCCAATTTTGTACCTGTCAGTTGTTCCATGTCTGGTTCTAACTGTTGCTTCTTGACCTGCATACAGGTTTCTCAGGAGGCAGGTAAGGTGGTCTGGTACTCCTATTTCTTTAAGAACTTTTCACAGTTTGTTGTGATCCACTGTATAATCATTTAAGAGATTTGATTTAGGTCTTACCATTCAGGTGGTTTTCTCTACTTTCTTCAATTTAAACCTGAATTTTGCAATAAGGAGCTCATGATCTGAGTCACATTCAGCTCCTGTTTTTGCTGAGTGTATACAGCTTCTCCATCTTTGACTGCAAAGAACATAATCAACCTGACTTTTGCAACCTGAATTTTGCAATAAGGAGCTCATGATCTGAGTCACACTCAGTCTTGTTTTTGCTGAGTGTATACAGCTTCTCCATCTTTGACTGCAAAGAACATAGTCAAGCTGACTTTAGTTTGACCAACTGGTGATGTCCATATGCAGAGTCACCTCTTGCGTTGTTGGAAAAGGGTGTTTGCTATCACCAGCATGTTCTCTTGACAAAATTGTTAGCCTTTGTCCTGTTTCATTTTATACTCCAAGGTCAAACCTGCCTGTTATTCTGGATATCTCTTAACTTTCTACTTTTGCATTCCAATCCCCTATGGAGAGAACATCTTTTTTTGGTCTTAGTTCTGGAAGATGTTGTAGGTCTTCAAAGAACCAGTCAACTTTAGCTTCTTTGGCATTAGTGGTTGGGGCACAGACTTGGATTACTGTGATACTGAATGATTTGCCTTGGAAACAAATGGAGGTCATTCTCTGGTTTCTGAGGTTGCACCCAAGTAGTATATTTTGGACTCTTTTGTTGACTATGAGGGTTAATTACTCCATGGCTTCTAAGGTATTCTTGCCCACAGTAGTAGATATAATGGTCATCTGAATTGAATTTGCCCATTTCCGTCCATTTTAGTTCATTGATTCCTAAGATGTCAATGTTTCCACTCTTGCCATCTCCAGCTTGATCACATCCAGTTTACTCATGGACCTAACATTCCCGGTTCCTATGCAATAGTGTTCTTTACAGCACTGTACTTTCCTTTCACCACCAGACACGTCCACAACTGAGCGTCGTTTCCTCTTTGGCCCAGCTGCTTCATTCTTTCTGGAGCTATTAGTAATTGTTCTCCATGCTTCCCAAGTACTTATATTGGACATCTTTCTGCCTGGGGGGGCTCATCTTCTGGTTTCTGGTCGTTTTGCTTTTTATCCTGTTCAGGGGGTTCTTGCAGCAAGAATACTGGAGTGGGTTGCCCTTTCCTCCTCCAGTGGACCACATTTTGTCAGTACTCTTCACTATGACTTATTTGTCTTGAGTGGCCCTGCATGGTATAGCTCATAGCTTCATTGAATTACACAAGCCCCTTCGCCATGACAAGGCTGTGATCCATGAAGGGGCCCGTTTGTCTAGAGTTTATTGTTTATTATTGGCTTGAGAGTATTTTACATACGCTAAAAGTTCAATGTGCTATCCACTGCACTACAGAGCTATCTAGAGATTACTTTACATACTCTAAATAGAATTCGTTTTCCATATATTTTCTCTAACTCTGGTGAAAGTGTTAGTTGCTCACTCATGTCAGACTCTTTGTGACCCCATGGACTGTAGCTCACCATGGCTACAGTCTGTAGCCCACCATGGCTTCTCTGTCCATGGAGTTCTCCAAGAAAGAATACTGAAGTGAGTTACCATTTCCTTCTCCAGGGTATCTTCCTGACCCAGGGACTGAAGCTGGGTCTCTTGTATTGCAGGCAGATTCTTTATCATCTGAGCCACCAGGGAAACTTTTAATTTTGATGATGTCAGTTTATCAATGTTACATTTGTCAGTTGTATTCTGGTGTCATATCTAAGTAATCTTTGCCTATCCCAATGTTACAAGAGTTTCCTCTATTTCTTTCTAGAAGTTTATATGTAGGCCTTTAATATGAAGCTCGCTGATTCATTTTAGTTACTTTTTATATGGATCAAGGTATGGATCAAAGTTTTTTTGGTTTTATTGTTTTCACATGACACATAATTGTTCTAGCCCCACCTGCCCTTCCTCCACTGAACTGCTTTTTACATTTGGCAAAAATCAGTTGACCATATATGTGTGGGTCTATATCTGAATACTGTTTTGTACCATATATCTATTTGTCTATCATTAAGCAAATACCACAGGGTGACGATTTCTTAGCATTGTAACAAATCTGAAGTCAACTCCAACTTTTTTCTTCTTTTCCTATATCTTTTGGTTGTTGTTGATCTTTTGCTTTCCCATATCATTTTAGGTTCATCTCATCAGTTTCTATTAAAAACAAAAGCCTTCTGGGATCCACAATGAGATTGCTCTAAATGTATAGATCAACTGGGAGAGAAATGACATTTTAATACTGAGTCTTCCCCCCAAAACTGTATATCTCTCCATCGATTTAACTTTTATTTCTCTCAACAATATTCTACAGTTTTCACTGTATAGGCTTGCATGTCTTTTGTGAGCTCTCTAAGAATTCTCTGTTTATGCTATTTCTTGTTGATGCTAACAGAATGGCATTTTAAACATTCAATTCCCATTCATTGCTTGTACAGAAAATTCATTAATGTATCTGATACTTTGCAACCTTGTTAAACCCGTCTGTTAGTTCCAGTATCTTTTTAATGAGCTCCATCAAATTTTCTTCACAAATAATAATGTTATCTGCAAATGAATAGTTTTACTTCATTTCTAATACAGATACATTTCTTTTCTCATTCCTTACTGAACTGGCTAGAACCTCCAGTATAGTGTGGAAACAGTCTTCAGAGCACACATCTATCTCTTGCTCCTAAGGAAAAACCATTTAGTTTTTCTCCTTTAAATATGATCATGTGTGTGTGCTAAGTCACTTCGGTTGTGTTTGACTCTGTAACGCTATGGACCGTAGCCCGCCAGGCTCCTCTGTCCATGGGATTCTCCAGGCAAGAATACTGGAGTGGGTTGCCATGCCCTCCTCCAGAGGATCATCCAAACCCAGGAATAGAATCTGTGTCTCTTGTGTCTCCTGCACTGGCAGGTGGTTCTTTACCACCAGCACCACCTGAGTCAGTTTTTCGTAGATGTTCCTCATCAGTTTAAGGACGTTACCTTTTATGTTTACTTTGCTAAGAGATTTTAAAAATGTCACTTAACTTTTACTGTAAAAAAAAAACAAAAAAACAAGAAATAAAAACAATGGTAATAGTGTATAAGATGATCATAAAAACATATCCATAACCTGTAAGTACTGGAAACAAGTCATAAAGACAGCAGGATGGTTCTTTTGTAGCTTTTGTCCCCCAAGGAGGCACAGGGTCCCTGATGATGAATGATGATGAAATTCGCTCAGTCGAGTCCAACTCTTTGTGACCCCATGGACTCTATAGTCCATGGAATTCTCCATGCCAGAATACTGGAGTGGGTAGCCTTTCCCTTCTCCAGGGGATCTTCCCAATGCAGGGATCGAAGCCAGGTCTCCCACATTGCAGGTGGATTCTTTACCACCTGAGCCACAAGGGAAGCCCAAGAATACTGGAGTAAGCAGCCTATCCCTTCTCCAGTGGATCTTCCCAACTCAGGACTAGAACTGGGGTCTCCTGCATTGCAGGCGGATTCTTTACCAACTGAGCTATGGGGGAAGCCACAGTGTCCATACTAGTCCTCAAAAATGAGAGAAAGTCTCATATGTTGAAACAGGGGTTTTAAATGAATTTGACTTTAAGAAGTCAAATTCTTGTAAATCAAGTGGCTTTGCCTACTGACATTTGCTGTTTACCAACAGTAACATTTATGTATGGCCAGATCTTAACACCCGCTTTCACTTGATTCTAATGGCAAACCTGTGCCTGTGGTCTTGGCCTCACTGCTCACCGAGGTACTAGCTGTTCTACAAGAGCTTGTAAAATACCGCAGGTGCTCAAAAACCCGTGGAATGAACAGCTGTCTGCTCAAGACCATTTTTTTAAAGTCTGTTGGTAGGCTGGTAGGTAATATGGAAAAACAATAGAGGAATCCCAAATCCTCTGAGAGTGGAGATGGAGATAATCAAGGATTAGAAATCATTTGCTGTAGTACAGATGCAATGAACAGACCTGAGGTCAGCTCTGGGAGGAAAAACCCTCCCTGATTCTAGTCACTTCCCAAGGGAAGGGACTCTCGTAACTATTAGTCTGTCTTTCTCGAAACCAGGCCCTCTGTCTGCCTCAGGAACAAGGACAGTCTCAGATAGGTGGTTCCCATATGCTGAGCCTGCCATCAGGGAGGCTTCATCCTCTTGGGTAGTCTTGGGTGAGGGCTGGGGAAATAAGGATACGGCAAGTCTGTCAACTCTTGGCCAGCTGTCCTCCAGGCCCTGTGCACTGCCCTCCATGAACCCTACATCATCCCAGAAACTTGCTAAGACATTTTAATCAGGAATACATGCTGGATTTTGGCTATTTTCTTGCATCTACTGGCTCAGATGGTAAAGAATCTGTCTGCAATGCAGGAGACCTAGGTTCGATCCCTAGATTGGCAAGATCCCCTGGAGAAGGGAATGGCTACCCATTCCAATATTCTTGCCTGCAGAATCCCAGGGACAAGAGGAGCCTGGGAGGCTACAGTCCATGGGGTTGCAAAGAGTCAGACAAGACTGAGGGACTAAGCATGCACTGAGATCATAGGTTTTCCCTTTTTTGGTCTGTTAATATGATAAATTATATTGAGTGTTAAGTCAACCTGAATTCTTGGGATAAATGCCACTTGGTCATGATGAATTATCCTTTTTACATATTGTTGGATATGATTTGCTAAAATTTGTTTAGAACTTTTGAATCTATGCTTCAAGAGGGATTCTGGCCTGTACTTTTCTGTTTTGTAATGTTTTTGGTCTGGTTTTGCTATCAGGATGATTCTGGCTTCATAGAATGAAATGGGAAGTATACCCATCTTTTCAATTTTCTGGAGTTTGTATTGAATTATTATCTCTTCCTTAAATTTTTGTTAGAACTCATCAGAAACCATATCGTACTTGGAGTTTTCTTTTTTGGATAATTTTAAATGCAATTTTGTTAATAAAAATAGGGCTATTCATCAAATCATCTGGAATTTGTCTATTTCATAGAAGTTATCAAATTTACTGGCATAAACCTGTTTCTTTTGGTTGCTAAGTTGTGTCCTACTCTTTGTGACCCCATGGACCACAGTCCACCAGGCTCCTCTGTCCATGGGATTTCCCAGGCAAGAACACTGGAGTGGGTTTCATTTCCTTCTCCACAAAACGTGTTCATAAGATTTCCTTATTATCTTCATAATCTGTAGTGATGTCATCTCTCTCATTTTTAATACTGTTAATCTGTGCCTTCTCTTTTGCTCCTGATCAGTTTGGCCAGAGGGTTGGCAATTCTAGTTCTTTGAGTAATTTTCTCTACTGTTTTTCTGTTGGCTGGTTTGCCAACTGCTGCTCTGATCTTTCTTATTACCTTTCTTCTGCCTACTTTTGGTTTAATTTGTTCTTCTTTCTCCGACTGAAGTGTAAGCTCAGAGTATTGATTTTAGACATTCTTCTCTAATACAGAAATTGCTGTAGTGGCATCTTTAAAATTTTGATATATTGTATTTTCATTCAGTTCAAATGATATTCTAATTTACCTTTTGATTTCTTCATCTCATGGGTCATTTAGACATTAGACATTAGGGGGTTTTCCAGAGATTTTTGTTATTAATTTCTAATTTAACTCCAAGAGGTCAGAGAATGTATTTTGTATGGCTTGAATTCTTTCAAAATTTATTGAGACTTGTTTTATAGTGCTTCAAAAAAATCTATGTTCTGCTTTTGTTGGATGGAGTGTTCCATTAACATCAATCAGGTAAAATTAGTTGATTCAAGTCTTTTATATATGCAATGACTTTCTGTCTACTTATTCTTTTAATTATTGAGAGAGAGGTAATCAAATCTCTGACAATAATTACAGGTTTGTTTACTTCTCACTGAAGGTTTACACTTCGTATTTTTTTTTAGCTTTGATATTGTGTGTGTGTTAGTCACTCAGTCATGTCCAACTCTGTGACCCCATGGACTGTAACTCGCCAGGCTCCTCTGTCCATGGAATTCTCCAGGGAAGAATACTGGAGTGAGTGCCATTCCCTTCTCCAGGGGATCTGCATGAATGTTTAAATGTAATGTTCCTAACTGACCATAATAAATTGACCATTTATTATTAAGAAGTGACTTATCCCTAGCAATAGGTTTGCTCTGCAATCCTGTGATATTAATAGCCTCTTCAATTTTATTTTGATTTGTGTTGGTATTGTGTAGCTTTCTTCATCCATTTGACATAGGTTTCTTATAAAGAGCATATGGTTGGGTATTGATTTTTTTTTTTTTTGGTCCAATCTGTTAAGTCTCTGCTTTTAATTCAGTGTTTAGATCGTACATTTTAATGCTTACAATAGTATTCTTTCATTTCATCCCTCTCAGCTTTTGTGCTATTGTTGTCATCCACTTATCCTATACAACTCCATAATACGTTATCATATCTTTAAACATATAAATATCTTACAGAGTAAACAATTTTTAAATTGTGGTAAAAACATGTAACATAAAACTTAACATCCTAAACATCTCTGAGTGTACACTTTTATTAGTGTTAAGTAAATTCACATTTTTATGCATCAAATCTCCAAAATACATTCATCTCACAAAACTGAAATTCTGTATCCATTAAACGTTCCTTCCTTCCCCCTACCCCTCTGCCAGTCCCTGGCAACCACTATTTTACTATCTTTGAATTTGATTACTCTACATATCTCATATAAGAGGAATCATACAGTATTTTGTCTTTTTTATGACTAGTTTGTTTCACTTGCCATAATGTCCTCAAGGTTCATCCACAATGTAGCATGTGTCAGAATTTTCTTCTTTTTTAAAGCTGAATAAGGCTTAATAATATTTAAAGCTGAATAATATTGCATGTATACATCATATTTCCTTTATACATTCATCTGTTTATGGACACCCAGGCTGCTTCCACTTTTGGTTATTGTGAATAATGGTGCTATTGAACATGGGTACAAAATAATCTCACTGAGATCCTGTTTTAAATTCTTTTGGTAAATATCCAAAAATGAAATTGCCAGGTCACATGGTACTTAGAAGTTTTGAGGAACTGCTATACTGTCTTAAAAGTGGCTGTACCATTTTTTTTTTTTCCCCCAAGAAAGGTAACCTTTATTTGCACCTTCTCTCTGAATGGAATTCATTTAACAAATATTTACTGGGCATGTGCCCTCCCTCTTCTGGACACAAACTGCATCCTCAACTACAAACTCCCTGGCTGTTAGAGCCAGGGGCTGAGGTCTTGGCTGGTCACTAAGTACTGCTCTTTACCTGTGTTAAGTGAGGAGAGCAGACTGCTGCTGCTGCTAAGTCACTTCAGTCGTGTCCAACTCTGTGCGACCCCATAGACTGCAGCCCACCAGGCTCCCCCGTCCCTGGGATTCTCCAGGCAAGAACAGGAGTGGGTTGCCATTTCCTTCTCCAATGCATGAAAGTGAAAGGGAAGTCGCTCAGTCGTGTCCGACTCCCAGCGACCCCATGGACTGCAGCATACCAGGCTCCTCCGTCTGTGGGATTTTCCAGGCAAGAGTACTGGAGTGGGGTGCCATTGCCTTCTCCATGGCTGTACCATTTTGCAGTATATAAAAGGTTCTAACTTCTCCTCATCCAAGAAATATTTATTTTCTGTTTCCTGAAATATTAGTTCTAATGATTGTGAAACAATACCTCAATTGTGGTTTTGATTTGCATTTCCCAAATGATTAGCATGTTGAATATCTTTTCACGTGGTTATTGGCTGTCTGTATCTCTCTATTTGAGAAATGTCTTTTTAAGTTTTTTCCATTTAAAAAATCAGGGTTTTTTTTGTTGTTGTTGCTGATGCTGAGTTGTAGTTCTTTATATATCTTGGATAGGGACTGCACAGACTTTTGATGCATATTCTAAATTTTGATATCTTCCAATTTATTTATAATTTTTATTACTTGTACTTTTAACATCATATCCAACAAATCACTGTCAAACCATACTCTGTTTTATAGTTTTACTCTTATGCTAAGGTCTCTGACTTATTTCAAGTTAATTTTTGTATACAGTGTAAGGTAATGGTCCAAATTCATTCTTTTGTATGAGGATATCCAGTTTTCCCAGCATCATTTGTTGAAAAGACTGTCTGTTCCTCATTAATGGTCTTGGCACCATGTCAAAAATCATTTGAACATATATGTGATGGTTTATCTCTGGGCTCTCAATTCTACTCCACTGGTCTGTCTTTATGCCAGCACTATACTGTTTTGATTACTGTAGCTTTGTAATAAGTTCTTTATATATATATCAGATCAGATCAGTCGCTCAGTCGTGTCCGACTCTTTGCGACCTCATGAATTGCGGCACACCAGGCCTCCCTGTCCAACACCAACTCCCGGAGTTCACTGAGGCTCACGTCCATCGAGTCAGTGATGCCATCCAGCCATCTCATCCTCTGTTGTCCCCTTCTCCTCCTGCCCCCAATCCCTCCCAGCATTAGAGTCTTTTCCAATGAGTCAACGCTTTGCATGAGATGGCCAAAGTACTGGAGTTTCAGCTTTAGCATCATTCCTTCCAAAGAACACCCAGGGCTGATCTCCTTCAGAATGGACTGGTTGGATCTCCTTGCAGTCCAAAGGACTCTCAAAAGC
>NW_011495072.1:585396-585617 GCF_000754665.1 Bison bison bison | reverse complement strand
TTGGAACTCTGCATTCAAATGGGTATATCTTTCCTTTTCTCCTTTGCTTTTCACTTCTCTTCTTTTCACAGCTATTTGTAAGGCCTCCTCATGCAGTCATTTTGCTCTTTTGCACTTGTTTTCCTTGGGGATGGTCTTGATCCCTGTTTCCTGTACAATGTCACGAACCTCAGTCCATAGTTCATCAGGCACTCTATCTATCAGATCTAGTCCCTTAAATC
>NW_011495072.1:583152-585296 GCF_000754665.1 Bison bison bison | reverse complement strand
TTTCCAGGCAAGAGTACTGGAGTGGGGTGCCATAGCCTTCTCCAATATATGTGTGTGTGTATATATATATATATGTGTGTGTGTGTGTACATATATATATATGTATATATGTATGTATGTATGTATGTATTTGGCTGCATCTTAGCTGCAGCACGTGGGATCTAGTTCCCTGACCACAGACTGAACCTGGGCCCCCTGCATTGGAAGTATGGAGTCCCTGCAATAAGTTCTTAAATTAAGAAGTTTGAGATCTTTAATTTTGTTCTTCTTTTTCAAGGTTGTTTTGGCTATTTGGATCTCTTCAGATTCTATATGAATTTTAAAATAGATTTTTCTCTCTGCAAAAAAGTAATGGGAATTTTGATAGGGAGTGTACTGACTTTGTACATCACTTTAGGTGCTATTATCATCTGAACAATATTAAGTCTTCTAATCCATGAATACAGTATGACTTTCCATTTATTTGTATCTTTAATTTCTTTCAGCAACATTTGGTAGTTTTCAGTGTAATATAAGTCTTTTATCTCCTTGGTTAAGTTTATTCTTTTCTTTTTAGTATCTATTTATTTGGCTGCACTGGGTCTTAGCTGTGGCATGTGGGATCCAGTTCCCTGACCAGGGATTAAACCCAGGCCCCTGCACTGAGAGCTCAGAGTCTTAGCAACTGGACCACCAGGGAAGTCCTGGTTAAGTTTATTCTTAAGTATTTTACTCTTTTATTTCACTGCTGTTGTAAATGGAATTGTTTCCTTAATTTCCTTTTTAGATTGTTCAGTGTTAGTATATAGGACATATTTTGAAGGCAGATCTGAGATAACGGATAGATTAAATGTGGAATATGGGAGAAAGAAATGGGTCAAAAGATGATCCTGAGTAGCTCAGAGAATATAATCACCATTTAATGACATAAAGAAGATACAGGAAAAGAAGATTTGGAAGGAGAAATCAAGAGTTCAGTATTGGGTGTATGAAGTCTGAGGTCAAGTATCATGAGAACTGACTTCTAGAGATGGGAAGCACAGGTCACGGTGCCCTTGACAATAATCATTCAGTGGATGAATAGGAAGAAAAGCCTAATGGAGTGGCCTTCAACTGGGACAAGGTGGTGATGCCAGGGCAGCTTTTTAAATCTTACCAAATTTCCTCATAAAATGCAGAGAAAAAGTAAAAGCTGGCAAACATCTTTGGCAAAGGCAGGTGGAAGAATATCTCATAAACCCCAGACTACAAGTAGGTGGGGTCAGACCACCAACTGCAGCATTATTCTATGGATACACAATCAGCATTTGTGTTAAGGTAGTGGAGGGAAGAGGTTCTGACAGTCCTAAGAGCTTTATCCATTCACTATGAAGCTCCCATCAGTCTTTCACCTGATTTTTAGCACTCAGAGATGATCAGTATAAACCTATCATTTCACTGAGGGTTATGAAATAGTGTTTCTCTAATTCGTAATTCATTTATTAGTTGGAGTTATTCTATAAAGAAGTTTCCCTCATCAACTAGCTGGTTACTATGCAATATAATTTGTACAGAAAAAGAAATATTTTTTAAAAAGTCAGTTTTTAAAAATTGATTTCCAGAAAACTACTTTCTATTTGGTTCTAACTACTTTGAATTACAATCAATGGCAATATTTATTCCCTGAATGCTCAGTCTTATCTCTGACGAATATGGTCTTATCTACGGCCAATATGACCAACCTGGTAACCAGGTCCTTCTGGTATTGCTGTAATAGAATTCAGTAGCTTCCTTGCTATCTTGAATAATATTCATCTTATACACTTGCTGTCCTAAACCTACAGTATATTTTTTCTCTAAGGATCCCTAAGCTTTTCTGACTGGGAAATATTTAAAAATAACCCTAAGCAGTCTGAGGGTGGAATGCAGTGGGAACAGAGATTCATTATTCTCAGTTCAGGTCAGTCACTCAGTCGTGTCCAATTCTTTGTGACCCCATAAACTGCAGCACGCCAGGCCTCTCTGTCCATCACCAACTCACGGAGCCTACCCAAACTCATGTCCACTGAGTTGGTGATGCCATCCAACCATCTCATCCTTTGTCGTCCCCTTCTCCTCCTGTCCTCAATCTTTCCCAGCATCAGGGGCTTTTCAAATGAGTCAGCTCTTCACATCAGGTGGCCAAA
>NW_011495072.1:582593-583052 GCF_000754665.1 Bison bison bison | reverse complement strand
ATGGGACCGGATGCCATGATCTTCGTTTTCTGAATGTTGAGCTTTAAGCCAACTTTTTCACTCTCCACTTGCACTATCATCAAGAGGCTTTTTAGTTCCTCTTCACTTTCTGCTTATATATATATGTATATGCTGCTGCTATGTCACTTCAGTCGTGTCCGACTCTGTGTGACCCCATAGGCAGCAGCCCACCAGGCTCCCCCATCCCAGGGATTCTCCAGGCAAGAACACTGGAGTGGGTTGCCACTTCCTTCTCCAATGCATGAAAGTGAAAACTGAAAGTGAAGTCGCTCAGTCGTGTCCGACCCTCATGGACCCCATGGATTGCAGCCCACTAGGCTCCTCCGCCCATGGGATTTTCCAGGCAAGAGTACTGGAGTGGGGTGCCATAGCCTTCTCCAATATATGTGTGTGTGTATATATATATATATGTGTGTGTGTGTGTACATATATATATAT
>NW_011495072.1:571594-582392 GCF_000754665.1 Bison bison bison | reverse complement strand
ACATTTGGAACCAGTCTGTTGTTCCATGTCCAGTTCTAACTGTTGCTTCCTGACCTGCATACAGATTTCTCAAGAGGCAGGTTAGGTGGTCTGGTATTCCTATCTCTTGAAGAATTTTCCACAGTTTATTGTGATCCACACAGTCAAAGGCTTTGGCATAGTCAATAAAGCAGAAATAGATGTTTTTCTGGAACTCTCTAGCTTTTTCCATGATCCACTGGATGTTGCCAATTTGATCTCTGGTTCCTCTGCCTTTTCTAAAACCAGGTTGAACATCAGGAAGTTCATGGTTCATGTATTGCTGAAGCCTGGCTTGGAGAATTTTGAGCATTACTTTACTAGCAATTGAGATGAGTGCAATTGTGCGGTAGTTTGAGCATTCTTTAGCATTGCCTTTCTTTGGGATTGGAATGAAAACTGACCTTTTCCAGTCCTGTGGCCACTGCTGAGTTTTCCAAATTTGCTGGCATATTGAGTGCAACACTTTCACAGCATCATTTTTTAGGATTTGAAATAGCTCAACTGGAATTTCATCACATCCACTAGCTTTGTTTGTAGTGATGCTTCCTCAGGCCCACTTGACTTCACATTCCAGGATGTCTGGCTCTAGGTGAGTGATCATACCATTGTGATTATCTGGGTCATGAAGATCTTTTTTGTATAGTTCTTCTGTGTATTCTTGCCACCTCTTCTTAATATCTTCTGCTTCTGTTAGGTCCATACCATTGCCTTCCTTTATTGAGCCCATCTTTGCATGAAATGTTCCCTTGGTATCTCTAATTTTCTTGAAGAGATCTCTAGTCTTTCCCATTCTGTTGTTTTCCTCTATTTCTTTGCATTGATCGCTGAGGAAGGCATTCTTATCTCTCCTTGCTATTCTTTGGAACTCTGCATTCAAATGGGTATATCTTTCCTTTTCTCCTTTGCTTTTCACTTCTCTTCTTTTCACAGCTATTTGTAAGGCCTCCTCATGCAGTCATTTTGCTCTTTTGCACTTGTTTTCCTTGGGGATGGTCTTGATCCCTGTTTCCTGTACAATGTCACGAACCTCAGTCCATAGTTCATCAGGCACTCTATCTATCAGATCTAGTCCCTTAAATCTATTTTTCACTTCCACTGTATAATCATAAGGGATTTTATTTATGTCATACCTGAATGGTTTAGTGGTTTTCCCCACTGTCTTCAATTTAAGTCTTAATTTGGCAATAAGGAGTTTATGATCTGAGCCGCAGCCCGCTCTCGGTCTTGTTTTTGCTGGCTGTATAGAGCTTCTTCATCTTTGGCTGCAAAGAATATAATCAATCTGATTTTGGTGTTGGCCATATGGTGATGTCCATGTGTAGAATCTTCTCTTGTGCTGTTGGAAGAGGGTGTTTGCTATGACCAGCGCATTCTCTTGGCAAAACTCTATTAGCCTTTGCCCTGCTTCATTCTGTACTCCAAGGCCAAATTTGCCTGTTACTCCAGGTGTTTCTTGACTTCCTACTTTTGCATTCCAGTCCCCTAAAATGAGGACACTTTTTGGGTGTTAGTTCTAAAAGGTCTTGTAGGTCTTCATAGAACCGTTCAACTTCAGCTTCTTCAGCATTACTGGCTGGGCCATAGACTTGGATTACCGTGATACTGAATGGTTTGCCTTGGAAACGAACAGAAATCATTCTGTCATCTTTGAGACTGCATGCAAGTACTGCATTTCGGACTCTTGTTGACTATGATAGCTACTCCATTTCTTCTAAGGGATTCCTGCCCACAGTAGTAGATATAATGGTCATTTGAGTTAAATTCACCCATTCCAGTCCATTTCAGTTCGCTGATTTCTAGAATGTTGACGTTCACTCTTGCCATCCCGTTTGACCATTTCCAGTTTGCCTTGATTCATGGACCTAATATTCCAGGTTCCTATGCAATATTGCTCTTTACAGCATGGGACCTTTTTTCTATCACCAGTCACATCCACAACTGGGTGTTGTTTTTGCTTTGGCTTCATCCCTTCATTATTTCTGAAGTTATCTCTCCACTGATATCCAGTAGCATTTTGGGCACCTACCGACCTGGTTCATCTTTCAGTTTCTATATTATTTTATAAAGGATGTAAAATAATTTTCTAATTCTGTCATTCGTTTTGTATTTATTAGTTGGAATTCTTCTATTAACAGAGGTATTCATTGTTACTGAGTTGTCATTGCCATGGACAAAGGAGCTCTGTATATTTTAGAAAAAGGAAAATAAACCAAGAGTCCATACTGCCATTTTCAACTCATAATAAGAGTAAAGAATTATTATTTAATTCCTTTAATTAAAATATTTATTCTCTTATTCTGATTCGTGGCTTCTAGTACCATCAACACAACTATTTATTTGCTTTATCTTACAATCTACATATAATAGTTTCAAAACAATAATCAATACTACGAACAATGAGTGAGTGAGTGAAGTCGCTCAGTCATATCCAACTCTTTGCGACCCCGTGGACTGTAGCCCCCCCAGGCTCCTCCGTCCATGGGATTCTCCAGGCAAGAATACTGGAGTGGGTTGCCATTTCCTTCTCCAGGGATCTTCCCGATCCAGGGATTGGACCCAGGTCTCCCGCATTGCAGGCAGACGCTTTACCATCTGAACTGAAGGGTTTAGAGGCCGTCAAATGGACATGACCTATAAAGGCAATTTTGATGGTTTTACATAGAAATGACCTCTAATGGAAGAGAACACAAATGGGAACTATTTGAGATACATACCAACAATAAGACTATTAAATGTAGTTCAGACTGTTTTTTTATCCTTAGAATGTGACCCAACAGAAACGTCCTGTCAAAAAAAGCCTCCTAAAACATGGCTAGAAGTGGCTAATAGCCATTTCTCTATGTGCTTATGTCATCATCTTGAAACATACTTAGGTTCTATTTGTTTTCAAGTTTTGATGATTTCTTTTCTTTTTAAAAAATATCTAAAACACTTAGATGGTTCCAAAGTCAAAACTATAAAACCAGCACAGGGAAGTCTCTATCCATCTCTGTCTCCTCCCCCCCAAGTAACTCTTATGTTAACTTTTGCTTTATCCTTACATTGTTTCTTTTGAAAATTACAGCACATATATGTGCATGTAGATATGTTATATGTATACCCATATGTATTAATGTTTTCATGGTCCCACTCTTCTTACAATAAATTGGTATGTTGAAACTATCCTGCACTAAGAGGTCACCCCACAGCAGCATCCAGAGAGCTTTAGAAACCATTCTCTTTTACAGCTATTAATATATACTGATACTACTCCACTGCGTTTAGAGTATTTCATGTGTGGAGTACTAGTTTATTCAAGCAAACTCCTATTGAGAGACATTTGAGAACTTCAAGTCTTTTATTATTATAAGTAATATCACAATGAACTGTATAACAAGTATGTCTTGTTTTATACTTTTGCAAGTTTATCATCAGGTTAATTCCCAATCAGTTAGATTACTAAGACAAAAGATAAGTGCATATGCATTTTGCAAGACATTACAAATTCCCACTTCCTCACCACAGAAACTGTACTATTCTGTATTCCCATCATCAATGTATAAGAATGCTTGTTTCCCCTACAACCTTATTAGGAAAGTATACTGTCAAATCTTAGAATTTTTTTCTTTTCTTTGCCACACTGATTAAAAGGAATGGTATCTCAGTTTGGTTTTAAGTCATACTCAACTTAGGAATGTGGCTGAACATCTTTTAAAATTTTAAAAACCATCTGCATTTCTTTTTAGTCAACTATTTTGCTTTTGCCCATTTTCTTCTATCAGGTTTTCTGTCTTTTTGGTGGGGAGAGAGTAGGTCTTCTTTATATAATCAGTGTCGTTGGTCCTTTGTCTGTAATGTAAGTTGGAAATATCTTTTCAGTTTGTCACTCATTTTTTGATTTTCCTCTCATATTTTTTCTTTAAAAACAGTCAAATTTATCATTCTTATCACTTTACTGGATTTTGAGCCATAATTCAGTTTTCCAAATTCTCCATCAAAAAAATAGCCCACATTTTCTTCTAATAATTGTAGTTTCGTAATTTATAATTACATCTTTAACTCATTTGAAATTTATCCTCATGTACAACTGAGGAATGGATCTAATTTTATCTTTTCCCAGTTGTCCCAAATAATTTATTAAAAAGTTCATCTTTCTCCACTGATTTGAGATATTTTATATTAAATTTCCATATTCAGCTGTGTCTATTTTTAGATTTTGCATTTTGTTCTACTGCTGTTTATTCATGGATTAACTCTTAACACTCTTTGAAATAAGAGGTTTTGGTAATCTTGAGAAAGACCAATGGAGTTGGAGGAATTAAGTTCCCTGACTTCAGACTATCCTACAAAGTTATAGTCATCAAAACAATATGGTACTAGCACAAAAACAGAAATACAGGATAGAAAACCCAGAAATAAACTCATGCACCTATGGTCAATTAATCTATGACAAAGGAGGCAAGACTACATAATGCTGGGAAAATAGTATCTTCAACAAATAGTGCTGGGAACACTGGACAGTTCCATGCAAAAAAAATGAAATCATTCTTTAACATCATACACAAAAATAAGCTCCAAATTGATTAAAGACCTAAATGTGAGACTGGACACTATAAAACTCCTAGAGGAAAACAAAGGTAGAACCCTTTCTGACATAAATCACAACAATATCCTTTTCGATCTATCTCCCAGAATAATGGAAATAAAAACAAAAATACACAAATGGGACCTACTTAAACTCAAAAGCTTTCGCACAGCAAATGAAACAATAAACAAAACGAAAGGATAACCTACAGACTGCAAGAAAATATTTGCTATTAGTGTGACCAACAATGGATTAGTTTCCAAAATTTACAAAAAGCTTATGACACTCAACAGCATCAAAACAAACTCATCAACAAGTGGACAGAAAACCTAAACAGACATTCCTTCAAAGAAGACAAACAGATGCCAAGAGGCACATGAAAAGATGTTCGACATCACTAATTATTAGAGAACTATAAATCAAAACTACAGTGAGATATCATCTCAGACCAGCCAGAATGGTCATCATCAAAAGATCCACAAACTATTAATAAATGCTGGAGAGGGTGTGGAGAGAAGGGAACCCGCCTACACGGCTGGTGGGAATGTAAATCGATGCAGTCACTATGGAGAGTAGTGTGGAGGTTCCTAAAAAACTAAAAGCAGAGCTACCATATGACCCTGCAGACCCACTCCTGGGCATCTATCTGGAGAAAAACATGATTCAAAAGGACACATGCATCCCAACGTTCACCACAGCACTGTTTACAATAGCCAAGACTTGGAAACAACGTAAATGTCCATCCACAGAGGAATGGAGAAAGAAGATGTGGTATATATATACACACTAGAATATTACTCAGCCATTAAGAAGAATGAAATAATGCTATTTGCAGCAATGTGGATGGACCTAGACACTGGCATGCTGAGTGAAGTAGGTCAGGGAAGGAGAAATATCATATGATACCTGTTTAATGAGGAATCTAGAGAAATGATACAAGTGAATGAACTTACAAAACAGAAAGAGACTTACAGACTTAAAGAACAATCTTATGGTTGCTGGGGTAAAGGATGAGCACAAGGGATAGTTAGGGAGTTTGGGATGGAAATGTACACACTGCTATATTTAAAATGGATAACCAATGGGGACCTAATGTATAGCACACAGAATTCTGCTCAGTGTTATGTGGCAGCCTGGATGGGAAGGGAGTTTGGGGGAATGCATACATGTGTATTTATGGCTGAGTCCCTCTGCTGTTCACCTGAAACTATCACATTATTTGTTAACTGGCTATACCTTGATACAAAATAAACAGTTAAAAAACACCAAGGATATATTGCACAACACAGGGGATATAGCCAATATTTTATAACTATAATGGAATATAACCTTTAAAATTGTAATTACTGTAATGTACATCTGTAATTTATATAAATAATATTGTACAGCAACTGTACTTCAATAAAAATAAATAATTTTTTAAAAGGGCTTTTCTATTATCAATAAACAAAATATTATTTTACAAAATAAATGAGAGGCTTTGGAACTTTCCTGGTGGTCCAGTGGCTAAGACTTCACACTCCCCATGCAAGGGCCTAAGTTTGATCCCAAGTCAGGGAACTAGATCCCTTATGGTACAACTAAAGATACTACATGCTGCAACTAAGAGTTTCCATGCCACAATGAAGACTGAAGATTCTGTGTGCTGCAGCTAAGACTTGGTGCAGTCAAGATAAATACTTTTTTTTTAAAATAAGAGGTTTTATAATGTATTATAAAACTTAGTGTGGCTAACCACCTTTCATTGCGCCTCTTTTTCAAGCTTTTTCTTAATTCTTCTAAATAAATTTTATAACTACCTTATCTAACCCCAGAAAAATATCTGAAGATAAACTTATGAATAAACTTAGGAAGAAATGATGTATTTATTGTATTGAGTATTTATATTCAATAGGAAGTGAAGTGAAGTGAAGTCGCTCAGTTGTGTCTGACTCTTTGCGACCCCATGGACTGTAGCCTGCCAGGATCCTCTGTCCATTGCATTTTCCAGGCAAGAGTACTGGAGTGGGTTGCCATTTCCTTCTCCAATATTCAACAGGAGGAAGGTGCCCTTTCCATTTGCTTAAGTCTTTCAGGAGTGTTTTGTAATTTTTCTCATATAGGTTTTATATAGTTTTAAAAGTTCATACTAATCCATCCTAAAGGAAATTGGTCCTGAATATTCACTGGAAGGACGATGCTGAAGCTGAAACTCCAATCTTTTGGCCACCTGATGTGAAGAACTGACTCACTGGAAAAGACCCTGATTCTGGGAAAGATTGAGGGCAGGAGGAGAAGAGGACGACAGAAGATGAGGTGGTTGGATGGCATCACCAATGTGATGGACAAGAGTTTGAGCAACCTCCAACGATTGGTGATGGACAGGGAGGCCTGGAGTGCTGCAGTCCATGGGGTCGCAAGTTGGACACAACTGGTGACTGAACTGAACTGACTGAAAGTTCATACTTGGGCTTTCCTGGTGGCTCAGTGGTAGAGAATTCGCCTGCCAATACAGGAGACATGGGTTTGATCCCTGGGTCGGGAAGATCCCCTGGAGAAGGAAATGGAAACCCATTTCAGTAATCTTGCCTGGAAAACCCCACGGACAGGGGAGCCTGGTGGGCTACAATCCATGGGGTTGCAAAAGAGTCAGACACAACTTAGCAACTAAACAGCAGCAACAAAGTTCATACCTAGATTCATCTATCCATCCATCCATCCATGGCGCGTTCCCTCCCATTTTGCCTTTCAATTGTTTGTTAATTTTACATCTTCTTCCTTTACTGAATTTTTCTCTTATTTGTTGTAGTTGTTCCATTCATTCCTTTGGGATTTTGAGACTGACCTTCAGATCAACTAAAAACAGTGATATTTTTCGAAGACTCATGTATCTTGTTGCTTTTCCTTATCTAACTGCTTACATCACTACCTATAGCACAAATTAAATAGCAGAGCAGAACACATGCAGCTCTGTTTTGTCTTGACTTTTGGTTTAAAGAGTCAGACACGACTGAGCGGCTGAACTAAACTTAGTTGAAACGTCTCTATGTTTATTCATTGAGTTTATGGCTTTCATGCTGAGAGTATGTGCTGCTGAGTCTTCTGAACGCCTCAACAGCTAAAGCTGCTCCACCACCTTCTGTATTCCCTAAAAGTCCTTAATGGGTTGCCAAGGTCTTTTTTTCAATTGTTTACAAATTAGAGTCTGTGGTGCTATCTCTATTTCACCAGCTGTTCTGATTTGTTTGCTGGGGTTTCCACTCTGAGTGAAGGCCTTTCCTTCTGATTTTTGGTTCTTAGGACCATCCATTTTTTCTTTTGGCTCCCTTTCTTGGAGCTACAGTGCAGGTCTTGCAGCTGCTAGTTGTTTAGCTTGCCCATTCCTTTTCCAGGAGGTACCCTGGCTCTTTGGTATCACTGAAGATGCTGTCTGTGGGGCTTCCCTTTTGCTATCCTAGGTCTTCTTCAAAGATTTGGGAAGAATAAACAAAACACCCACTGCTTTCATTTTGCTCACGTAAGAATTCTACTGAAGAATTTCAAACAAAAGAGTTCCATGATGAGATCTGAATTTTTGAGAATTCAGATCTGACCTCCAGAGAAGAATGTATGTGACACAGAAAAGACTGGAGACTGAGAGACCAGGTAGAAACAGTACTTGAAAGAGGTAAGAAGGGCCTGAATTAGGTAAGTAGTAGCGAGGCAAGAAGAAAGAACAAAGGAAGAAAGATTTAGGAGGTAAAACTGATGCAACCTAATGACTGATTAATGTGGAGGCATGAAAAGAGAGGGAAGTCAAGAATGGCCATTTCGACTTCCTAGTTAGTAACTGGCTATGCACGAGAGGCATCACAGAAGACGAGAGACTGGAAAAGAGTAGAGCAGGTGCTGGTGGGAGAACGAGTGTGGCTTCAGCAAGTTGATCTGAATGTGTGCAGGGTATAAAATCAGGGAAGTAAAAGGTGCTCAGTTGTGTCTGACTCTTTGCGACCCCATGGACTGTACAGTCTGTGAATTCTCCAGACCAGAATACCAGAGTGGGTAGCCATTTCCTTCTCCAGGGGATCTTCCCAACAAAGGATTCGAACCCAGGTTTCCTGCATTGGAAGCAGATTCTTTACCAGCTGAGCCACCAGGGAAGCCCATCAAATTAAGAGATCTCCCATAAATATTTGGTTATATCATCACTTCCACATCTAAAGTGTCAGAACCTCTTTTCCTTGTGTTTGATAATAATGCCAAATATCTTCATTGTAATATTTTTTCTGTGGACTTGGCGTCTGTGTTATTATCTTCTTCTGGATTATCCCTTGAGTTTTAAATATCTCCCTCAATATTTCCCATCACTTTGTGACACGTATACCTCAACTCCTGCTGACTTCCAAATATCTAAGATGAAGCACAAATTCCTTTTGTGAAGATAATTTTTTATTAAGATTCCTTATCTTCACCTCACTACCAATGCCAGGTTGTTTTTTTAAGATATTGTCTGTGGGGAAAATGCTTTAAATCTACCTTGAGTGCTTAATAACAATATGATAATGATGATATAGTGAGTAAGATTTATTCAGTACACACAATGTGCTAGGTACTGTGGTAAGATCTTCACATGTACTGATTCAGGACATCTTCACGATCATTTTATAAGAATTACATTATTCTCATTTTATAGAAGAAGAGATTGAAGCACAGAGAGATGAAGTAACTGGCCCAGACTGAGAGCTGCTAAGCACGTCCTAGCCTGACTTCCCAAAAAGACTGGAGGGGGAGATGTTAAAGTCATGTCCAACTCTTTGCAACTCCATGGACTGCGACACACCAGGCTCGTATGTACTCCACTATCACCTGGAGTTTGCTCAAGTTCACATCCACTGAGTCGGTGATGCTATCCCACCATGTCATCCTCTGCTGCCCTCTTCTTTTGCCTTCAATCTTTTCTAGCATCAAGGTCATCTGCATAGGAGCCTCAGTTTCCAGCTTCAGTCCTTCTAATGAGTATTCAGGGCTGATTTCCTTTAGGACTGACTGTTTGAACTCCTTACAGTCCAACGGACTCTTAAGAGTCTTCTCCAGCAATACAATTCAAAAGCATCAATTCTTCACTGCTCAGCCATTTTTATGGTTCAACACTCACATCCATACATGACTACTGGAAAAACCATCAGTTCAGTTCAGTCACTTAATTGTGCCCAACTCTGCGACCCCATGGACTGCAGCATGCCATACTTCTCTGTCCATCACCAACTCCCGGAGCTTGATCAAACTCATGTTCATCTAGTCAATGATGCCATCCAACCATCTCATCCTCTGTCATCCCCTTCTCCTCCTGCCTTCAATCTTTCCCAGCATCAGGGTCTTTTCCAATGAGTCAGCTCTTTACAATCAGGTGGTCAAAGTATTGGAGCTTCAACTTCAGCATCAGTCCTTCTAATGAATATTCAGGACTAATTTCCTTTAGGATTAACTGGTTTGATCTCCTTGCAGCCCAAGGGACTCTCAAGAGTCCTCCAACACACAGCTCAAAAGCATCAATTCTTCGGCGTTCAGCTTTCCTTACGGTCCAACTCTCACATTCATACGTGACTACTGGAAAAACCATAGCTTTGACTAGATGAACCTTTGTCAGCCAAGTAATGTCTCTGCTTCTTAATATGCTGTCTAGGTTGGTCATAACTTTTCTTGCAAAGAGCAAGCATCTTTTAATTTCATGGCTGCAGTCACCATCTGCAGTGATTTTGGAGCCCCACAAAATAAAGTCTCTCACTGTTTCCATTGTTTCCCCATGTATTTGCCATGAACTGATGGGAGCAGATGCCATGATCTTAGTTTTTTGTTAAGTTTTAAGCCAGCTTTTGCACTCTCCTCTTTCACCTTCATCAGTGCACTTCAGTTCAGTCACTCAGTCATGTCCGAGCCCTTGCAACCCCATGAATCACAGCACGCCAGGCCTCCCTGTCCATCACCAACTCCCAGAGTTCACCCAAACTCATGTCCATCGAGTTGGTGATGCCATCCAGCCATCTCATCCCTCTGTCGTCCCCTTCTCCTCCTGCCCCCAATCCCTCCCAGCATCAGGGTCCTTTCCAATGAGTCAACTCTTCACATGAGGTGGCCAAAGTATTGGAGTTTCAGCTTCAGCATCAGTCCTTCCAATGAATATTCAGGACTAATTTCCTTTAGGATTAACTGGTTTGATCTCCTTGCAGCCCAAGGGACTCTCAAGAGTCCTCCAAC
>NW_011495072.1:562771-571494 GCF_000754665.1 Bison bison bison | reverse complement strand
CTCACGGAGCCTACCCAAACTCATGTCCACTGAGTTGGTGATGCCATCCAACCATCTCATCCTTTGTCGTCCCCTTCTCCTCCTGTCCTCAATCTTTCCCAGCATCAGGGGCTTTTCAAATGAGTCAGCTCTTCACATCAGGTGGCCAAATTATTGGAGTTTCAGCTTCAACATCAGTCCTTCCAATGAACACCCAGGACTGGTCTCCTTTAGGATGGACTGGTTGGATTTCCTTGCAGTCCAACGGACTTTCAAGAGTCTTCTCCAGCACCACAGTTCAAAAGCATCAATTCTTCGGCACTCAGCTTTCTTTCACAGTCCAACTCTCACATTCATACATGACCACTGGAAAAACCATAGCCTTGACTAGATGGACATTTGTTGGCAAAGTAATTCTCTGCTTTTCAATGCTGTCTAGGTTGGTCATAACTTGCCTTCCAAGGAGTAAGAGTCTTTTAATTTCATGGCTGCGATCACCATCTGCAGTGATTTTGGAGCCCCCCAAAATAAAGTCTGACACTGTTTCCACTGTTTCCCCATCTATTTTCCATGAAGTGATGGGACCAGATACCATGATCTTCATTTTCTGAATGTTGAGCTTTAAGCCTACTTTTTCACTCTCCTCTTTGACTTTCATCAAGAGGCTTTTTAGTTCCTCTTCACTTTCTGCCATAAGGGTGATGTCATCTGCATATCTGAGGTTATTGATATTTCTCCCGGCAATCTTGATTCCAGCCTGTGCTTCCTCCAGCCCAGTATTTCTCATGATGTACTCTGCATATAAGTGAAACAAGCAGGGTGTCAATATACAGCCTTGACATACTCCTTTCCCAATTTGGAACCAGTCAATTGTTCCACGTCCAGCTTTAACTGTCGTTTCCTGACCTGCATAAAGATTTCTCAGGAGGCAGATAAGGTGGTCTGGTATTCCCCTCTCTTTAAGATTTTTCCACAGTTTGTTGTGATTCCCACAGTCAAAGGCTTTAGTCAATGAAACAGAAGTAGATGTTTTTCTGGAATTCTCTTGCTTCTTCTATGATCCAGTGGATGTTGGCAATCTGATCTCTGGTTCTTCTGCCTTTTCTTAATCCAGCTTGTCCATCTGGAAGTTCTCAGTTCATGTGTTAAGCCTAGCTTGGACAATTTTGAGCATTACTTTGCTAGTGTGTGAGATGAGTACAATTGTGCAGTAGTTAGAACATTCTTTGTCATTGCCTTTCTTTGGGATTGGAATGAAAACTGACCTTTTTCAGTCCTGTGGCCACTGATGAGTTTTCCAAATTTGCTAGCATATTGAGTGCAACACTTAAACAACATCATCTTTTAGGATTTGAAAAGTTCAGCTGGAATTCCATAACCTCCACTAGCTTCATAGACCTTTGTTGGCAAAGTGATGTCTCTGCTTTTTAATATGCCACCTAGGTGTGTCATGGCTTTCCCTCCAAGGAGTAAGCATCTTTTAATTTTATTGCTGCAGTCACAGTTTGCAGTAATTTTGGAGCCCAAGAAAATACATCACTGAAATGATGGGACCAGATGCCATCTTAGTTTTTTGAATACTGAGTTTCAAGCCAACTTTTTCACTCTCCTCTTTCACCCTCATCAAGAGGCTCTTTAGTTCCTCTTTGCTTCTGCCATTAGAGTGGTATCATATGCATATCTGAGGTTGTTGATATTTCTCCTGAAAATCTTCATTCCAGCTTGTGATTCACCCAGCTCAGCATTTCACATGATGTACACTGCATAGAAGTTAAATAAGCAGGGTGACAATATATAGCCTTGTTGTATTCCTTTCCCAATTCTGAACCAGTCAGTTGTTCCATGTCCGCTTCTAACTATTGTTTCTTGACCTGCATACAGGTTTCTCAGGAGATAGGTAAGGTGGTCTGGTACTCCCATCTCCTGAATTTTCCACAGTTTGTTGTGAGCCACACAACCAAAGGCTTTCATGTAGTCAATAAAGCAGAAGTAGATGCTTTTCTGGAACTCCCTTGCTTTCTCCATGATCCAACGAATGTTGGCAATTTGCCCTCTGGTTCCTCTGCCTTTTTGAAACCCAGCTTGTACATCTGTTAAGTTCTCAGTTCATCTACTGCTGAAGCCTACCTTAAAGAATTTTGAGTATAACCTTCCTAGCATGTGAAATGAGTTCAACTGTCCTTAGTTGGAACATTCTTTGGCACTGCCCTTCTTTGGGACTGGAATGAAAAGTGACCTTTTCCAGTCCTGTGGTCACTGCTGAGTTTTCCAAATTTGCTGACATACTGAGTGCAGCACTTCAACAGCATCATCTTTTAGGATTTTAAATGGCTCACCCAGAATTCCGTCACCTCAACTAGCTTTGTTCATAGTAATGCTTCCAAGGGCCCACTTAACTTCCCATTCCAGGATGTCCGTGACCACACCATTGTGGTTATCTGGGTCATTGAGACCTTTTTTTGGATATAGTTCTATGTATTTTTGCTGGAGCGGGGAGGTGTATTGGGAACTTGCAGTTTTTAAAAGTGAAGGAGGAGGAGGAGGAGGAAAAAGAGGAGAGGAGGGGGAGGAGAAAAGTGTCCTCATACCATTCTTTTGTATACTGCAGTTTGAGACTCACTAAACTAAGTATGGCTTCCCAGGTGGTGCAGTGGTAAAGAATTTACCAGTAATGCACAGGATGCAAGAAACTCAGATTTGATCTCTGGGTCAGGACGATCCCCTGGAGTAGGAAATGGCAACCCACTCCAGTATTCAAGCCTGGAAAATTCCATGTACAGAGGAGCCTGGTGGGTTTATAGTCCTGGTGGGCAATGAGTCAGGCAACTGAGCACACACACAAAACCTAAGTATAAAATAGCAACCCTAGCTCCAAAGCATTTCCCATAACCCTCTACCCACTCACTCATATTCTCTGTACTTTAGGTAATAAGGTTACTCAAGTTTCCACCTCATCACATACGGAATATTATGGAATGGGACAAAACCACAGAGGGATGTATTATTTTACAAAGGAGAAAATCCAAAGCCAGAGAGAAGTGAGGTGATTTACCTAAAGCTAGTAAAAGTGCTGAGACCAGAACCTTTGGTCTCCTGACTTTCCACCCCAGTTCATTTTTCCATCCTAAATGCCTAAGATTTCCCATTTATAAAATATGAAGGGATATTGATCATCAAGGGCTATAATTACTTATTTCACTTGTGTAAAGACATCAGTAATAATGTGAACAGTATTCTACGTATGGATTCAGTGTGTCCAAAAGGTTTAAATTGGTAGAAAACAATTTAAACAACTCATACTGCTTCACTTAACAGGAATAATCTGTTCACAATGAGACGGTTCTCAGTGGACTGATGATAGGTCACTTTAATGAGACTCATCTCAGGTTTCTGTTTCAATCATCAGAACTTTCCCACAGATTCAGAATTAGGTCAGCATTAGCAGATAATTGGATTTTCTTCTTTTAGACACTGATGAAATCTAGATGCTGTAAATATAATTTTTCCCTGATTAAAGTAACTGAAAGCACCTTCTTTCATTCATTCTCTCATCACTATTACCTTTTCCCTTTTTTTCTGAAAAGAAACATCCCCAATGCTTTTCCAAGGTAACCACCTGTCTGTGGCCTAATTCTTCTCCCGGCTCTGTACATAACTTTGTTTTATTAATATTATTTTCCTTTGTTCTTCAATATTTTCCTCTTTAGGAACTCTTTCCCCTAAGCCTGTCCTTAACAGAAAAAAAACAAAAACAAAAACCCTCTGATGACTCCTACTGCTTCTAGACTAAAGTCTGAATTTTTCAGCATGAGAGTCAAGCCCTTCATCTTCCACAGTCAATGTGCTCATCCAGGATAGGTTCAGTCTCAGGTCTCCTCCCTTTTTCTGATGTGATTCAACTCTGCTGTCTCTCCTGTCAGCTCCCCACAGCTCTGTGGAAAACAATCCCTTTGCCTTTCTGCCCATTTTCTGTCTGATGAAGTCTTATCCTTTAAAATTCAGCTCAAATGTCACTACCTTCTCTGTGATATCACTCTAGTAATATCACTCTGCCCCAAAAGAATAAATCTTAAACACAAAGTATTTTGATTACACCTGTCTGCCTTTCCAATAGAATGCACTCTTATTCTTTAATTCATTTAAGCCATTTACTGAGATACTGTGACATGCCAGGCCCTATGCTAAATGCCAAGGATGTAGAACTGAATGTCTCAGAAACACTCTGATCTCAAAAGAATATTTTGTGCTAGGAAAACAAAGTCTTAAGCTTTGATATAACATTTAGAAAGCATATAGTCTCTGAATATGGAAAGTGGTATTTATCAACGTAAATTGATCAGAATAGCAGGACATGAAAAAGAAGTTAAAGTAACTTGCAATGTATTTAAAAAGTGGTAAAATAATACATTCTCAGTTCAAAGATCTATTTTCCTTTTTCCAGTTCTTCTGGAATTATTAGTCCCTAAAAAACATAATAAAATTCAATCTACCATCCAATAATGAAGAAATCTGTCTCTTTTGACTACATAATCTATTCCTATGGGAAAAACCTTGACAGTATGCAACTTCTCCCCCTCTAATCTAGATGGGAAAGACTTTTCAAACCCACCATTTTCAAAGATTATGCATGCAAAGTACTAGCCTTCCTCTGAAGAATATTCAATACACATCCATATTCTCCCACACAAGTCCATTTTCCAATTAGCTATCTTCCAAGATAAAAATGGGCAACAAAAGCATGTTTCACCTTCAGTAGCCTTGCGATATGTAGGAAGTCTAAGAATACTGTATACACATTTTGGTGAGAAGCTTTAATGAGTTTTAAGTACCTTGGAAACCATATGCATTTTCACCAGGAGTTTCATAAGAAGGTCTTCTAAACTCAGTAGTCCTAGGTTATGGAATTTTTTTCTAATATCTACCTTATCCTCAACAGTTAAATAAAAGTTTTATTGTTCTGGTTTGTCAAACTCGACCACTTTGAGATTAAGGGTACAATATTAACTATGTAATTGTGAAAAAGTTTAAGTACCCTTTCAATAAAACATACCACATATCTGTCCTCTTATGTGAAATAACTATCACTGTCTTATTATAAGGTGACATTTGAATTTACCATTAGCCATCATCTGATCTGTTTGTATTCAGATGTATTCTAACCAATTTTCAGGAAGAGCAACCACAGGTATCTAGAAGCGATCTAAAAAGCCAAAGCATGAGATTCTTATCTCACATGTAAAACGGCATCAACTGTGTACACTGCACTGTGCTTAGAAAGTTATTTACAACATATGGCTCTCTGTGGTAGCATATTCTTTTTTTTTAATCACAAGCTTATATACTGGTTTTATCTGCTTTCCCTGTTCTCTCCAATAATATTTAGATAATAACAATAACACATTGAAAACAATGTACAGAACTTGCCATGCACCAGGTGTCATCATACTTATATGATACTGAGGAGAGTAATCCATTCGGAAATCAAGATAATGTTCATATTTCACTTAACAATCTAACTACTTCTTTTTAAAAGAGCATATTCTATAGAAAGAACTGCTTCACGATGACAGTTTGTGGGAGAAAACGAGGCTCTCGTTAAGCTTACTTTTTGTTCTCTGCTAACAGTTCTGGTTTCTCTTTTAAAATAATGAAAGGTTTCAACCAGTTGAGGTGCTGCCGCCACTGCTTGTGTTTAACTTTAACAAGCTAAGCTTTTCAAGCCACATGAAACATCATCAAATTTGCTTCTCAACCTTAGGAAAAAACAGAAGGAGGAACAAAGGTCAGAATACCAGACCCCGCTATACAGTCTGGGGAAGAATGCTTAGGAAGTCTGTGTGCAGTCAGCCACAAAGCCAGTTTCCGTTTGCGGTGCACACCAGATGGTGACTGTGCTGACTCCTTCATTACACACAGGTCACATGCTGGGTGCTAACTAAAGTACTACTAAAGAGCAGGCTCCTGGGGTAAACAATCTGCTTTTTTCAAAAGTCCTTGAGAAGCACTACCTTCAAACCAACAATATAGGGCTTGCTTGCAGAGAACACCCTTTTAGAACTACTCTTGAGCATTTTACTTTTAGTTTTCCATAATGGCAATAATACATTTAAAAGACACCTTTAAATTTATTTTTAAAAGGAGTACAGCATGCTAGTTAGTTAAGTTAGTAACAGAAAGAAGAGAGAAAGAGTTGAGAGAAAGAGTTGTTGCTGAGAAACAAGAATTAGAAGGAGGAAAAGACTAGGCAAGGAACCAAACTCTGCAGTACCATTTATTCTTAAAACTCATGTCCATATATTATATTGGTTAAAATTTTCAATTTAAAAAAGAAGGTAACATCACTGGTTAAAGAGGGTGGGTAAAAGAACACTTCAATGCTATGCTTCTGCCCTTCAAAGAAGCTGAAGAGCTTCAGCTGACTTCTATTTTCTTCAAATATCACTGGATAGAATTTCTTGCCAGGTGCTTTGAAGATAAATAAATAAATGCTGTCAACTTGTTAGTGCTGATCTGACTATGTATCCCTCCATTTCATCAGAACTCGATTTTATGGCTATTCACTTTGTCAAAAGGGCTTCTCAGGTGGCGCTAGTGATAAAGAACCTGCCTGCCAATGCAGGAGACATAAGAGACTTTCCTGGCTCGGGAAGATGCCCTGGAGGAGGGAATGGCAACCCACTCCAGTTATTACTGCCTGGAGAATCCCATGGACAGAGGAACCTGGTGGGCTACAGTCCATGGGGTCGCAGACAGTCAGACACGACTAAAGTGACTTAGCATGCATTCATTCTGTCAAAAATCTCAGCAAATTGGTGCATTCTATTTTAAGGCTGTAAACTTTATTTTATACATGCATATCTAATAATCTTTTCTATGAAAGTGTCATAGTTTTAGATCAGTTAACCCTTTCATCTAATATCCCTTTATCACTTCAAATCACCTATATCCAAGTCAAAAATCATGTGAGATATTATAGGAACTCTCAGTTCTCCTACAACAGACAGGCCCCATTATTCCAAGGTGCACCCCTCTATACCTAAAAAGCCCTGGACAAAACACAACAAATCAGCATAGTAAGTCTCTGAAAGGTAGAGGAGGTGAGCTGCCTAGGGGCCTTAAGACTTGAATGCTGTGTAATGAGTTTCCTGGCCTCATATGTCTCACACAAGATGCTGCAGAAACCTCCAATCTGGTACTCCCAACAGGAACAGATCCCCTCCCCTACCCTAGTCCAAAAAAAGAGCCTGCTTCCCCAAGCTAAAGTACCAGGAAGAGTGGGCTACACACATCTTACTCTAGCAAAACACCAATGGAAAAATTGCACCTCTCTTCCCACAATGGTTTCAGCAGGATCCACTGGGAAAGTGAACCTCCCTCTCCCTGACTTCTTAGAAGCAAGCTGAGTGTACTGATCTAATCGACATCTATAAAACATTCTACCCCATAGCAGAATATACATTTTTTTCCCCAAGCACCCATCAGACATTCATCCAAACTGACTAGATCTTAGACCATAAAACAAACCTCAACAAAAGAACTGAAAAAAGAACTGAAATCACAGAGTATTTCTCTGATCATAATGAAATCTAATTAGAAATCAGTAACACTAAGACAGTAGCAAAATCTTCAAACAAGAGAAAACTCAATAAAACACTTCTAAATAAGTGTGTATTACAGGTCAAAGAGTAAGTCTCAGAAGAAAAAAATTACATAAAGTTGAATGAATATAAAGGATATCAAAGCATATGGGACACAGTTAAAATAGTGATGAGAGAAAACAACAGTACATGCTTACAAGAGAAAGAGAAAAGTTTTCAAATAAATAATCCAAGTTCCTATCTTTTAAAATTCAAGGAAACTTGTTTTTAAAAAGAATCAATAAAATTAAGAAGGCGAGGGTGGGATGATTTGAGAATAGCATTGAAACATGTATATTATCATATGTGAAACAGATCGCCAGTCCAGGTTCGATGCATGAGACAGGGTGCTCAGGGCTGGTGCACTGGGATGATCCAGAGGGATGAGATGGGGAGGGAGCTGGGAGGGGGGCTCAGGATGGGGAACACATGTACACCCATGGCTGATTCATGTCAATGTATGGCAAAAACCACTACAATAAAGTAATTCAGTTCAGTCGCTCAGTCATGTCCAACTCCTTGGGACCCCATGAATCACAGCATGCTAGGCCTCCCTCCCTGTCCATCACCAACTCCCTGAGTTCACTCAAACTCATGTCCATCGAGTTGGTGATGCCATCCAGCCACCTCATCCTCTGGCGTCCCCTTCTCCTCCTGCCCCCAATCCCTCCCTTAAAAGCATCAGGGTCTTTTTCAACAAGTCAACTCTTTGCATGAGGTGGCCAAAGTATTGGGACTTTCAGCTTCAGCATCAGTCCTTCCAATGAACACCCACGACGGATCTCCTTTAGGATGGACTGGTTGGATCTCCTTGCAGTCCAAGGGACTCTCAAGAGTCTTCTCCAACACCACAAGTTCAAGAGCATCAATTCTTCGGCATTCAGCTTTCTTTAGCACTCAACTTTCTTTAGAGTCCAACTCTCACATCCATACATGACCACAGGAAAAACCATAGCCTTGACTAGACGGACCTTTGTTGGCAAAGTAATGTCTTTGCTTTTGAATATGCTATCTAGGTTGGTCATAACTTTCCTTCCAAGGAGTAAGTGTCTTTTAATTTCATGGCTGCAATCACCATCTGCAGTGATTTTGGAGCCCAAAATAATA
>NW_011495072.1:543161-562605 GCF_000754665.1 Bison bison bison | reverse complement strand
AGGGTGACAATATACAGCCTTGACGTGCTCCTTTTCCTATTTGGAACCAGTCTGTTGTTCCATGTCCAGTTCTAACTGTTGCCTCCTGACCTGCATATAGGTTTCTTAAGAGGCAGGTCAGGTGGTCTGGTATTCCCATCTCTTTCAGAATTTTCCACAGTTTATTGTGATCCATACAGTCAAAGGCTTTGGCATAGTCAATAAAGCAGAAATAGATGTTTTTCTGGAACTCTCTTCATTTTTCCATGATCCAGTGGATGTTTGCAATTTGATCTCTGGTTCCTCTGCCTTTTCTAAAACCAGCTTGAACATCTGGAAGTTCGTGGTTCATGTATTGCTGAAGTCTGGCTTGGAGAATTTTGAGCATTACTTTACTAGCGTGTGAGATGAGTGCAATTGTGTGGTAGTTTGAGCATTCTTTGGCATTGCCTTTCTTTGGGATTGGAATGATAAAGTAATTAGCCTCCCATTAAAATAAATAAATTTTTTAAAAAAGAGAAATTTCTCAAAAGACTGACGAAGATAAAAAGAGAAGACACAAATAATTAAAATCAGTAATGAGCATGAACTATCAGTACAGACACTGCAGTCATTAAAAGAACAGGGAGTAGTACTATGAACAATTTTACATTCATAAGTATGACAATATATAAAAAAAAGGGCCAATTTCTCAAAATCCCCAAAAAAGATGAAACACAACCTAAACATTCTTTTAACCATTAAAGACATTAAGTTTTTACAGCTTCTCCCTCAAAACTACAAACCGGTATCTCTCATGAACTTAAGATACCAAAATCCTCAACCAAGTACTAGCCAATCAAATCCAGCAATGCACAAAAAATTATATTCCATAACCTAGTGGGATTTATTCCAGGTATATAAGACTAGACCAAGTACAGTTTATTCCAGGTATGCAAGGCTTGTTCAACATTCAAAAATCAACAAATGCAATCCACCACAGGCTAAAGAAGAAAACAAAAAAATTATATGATCACATCAACTGATGCATAAAAAGCATGTGACAAAGTCAAGCACCCACTGGTGATAAAAATTCTCAGCACACTAGAAACAGAGAGACCCTTCCTCAACTTGGTAAGAAACATGACAGTTATCCACATATTAACTTACTTAACAACAACAGACTGAATCCTTCCCTCTAAGATTGGGCACAGGCAAGGATGCCCACACTTTCCTTTACTGTTACTCAGCATAGTTCTGAAAGTTCTAGCCATTGCAATAAGGCAAGAAAATGAAATAAAGCACTGAAACTGGAAAGGAACAATTTAAATAGTTACTATTTTCAGATAATATTTGGAGAAAGAAATGGCAAACCACTCCAGTATTCTTGCGTAGAGAATCCTGTGGACAGAGGAGCCTGGTGGGCTGCTGTCCATGGGGTCACACAGTCGGACATAACTGAAGCAACTTAGTATGCATGCATGCATTGGAGAAGGAAATGGCAACCCACTCCAGTATTCTTGCCTGGAGAATCCCAGGGACAGAGGAGCCTAGTGGGCTGCTGTCTATGGGGTCGCACGGAGTCGGACACGACTGAAGTGACTTAGCAACAGCAGCAGTAGCAGCAGATAACAAGATTGTCTAGCAGATAACAAGCAGCACATAACAAGCAGCATATAACAAGCGCAGATAACAAGAAAACAGCAGATAAGAAGCAGATAACAAGAAAACAGCAGATAACAAGCAGCAGATAACAAGAAAACAGCAGATAAGAAGCAGATAACAAGAAAACAGCAGATAACAAGAAAACCCCAAGCAATTTATAATAATAAATGAGTTTACCAAGGCTGCAGAACACAAAACTGATATACAAAATTCAATCACATTTTGATATTCTTAAAATAAACATGTGGAACCTGAAAGTAAAAACACATGTAGAGTCCATTTGCCATTACATTACTTTTTATAGTCATTCCAAACAAAACAAAATTCTTAGGTATAAACTTAACAAAACATGAGAGGATCTGTATGCTGAAAAGAATAAAATGCTATTAAAAGGGGAAAAAAGACCTAAAAAAATGGAAAAACAAAGTTCATGAACTGAAAGATTTAACATGATAAATATATAAATTCTCCTCAAATAATCAATAGGTTTAATGCATTCACATCAAAATTTCAGCAAGTTTTTTTTTTTTTTTTTTCGGTAGAGACAGAGACAAACTTATTCTAAAATTTGTATGAAAAGACTCTAGGACCTAGAATAGATAAAACAATCGTGAAAAGGAAAATAAAATGGGATGGATCACTGTACCCAATAGTTAGGCATAATATATAGCTTAAGAAAGAAGACAGTGTGGTATGAACATAGACAATGGATGGGTCAAACAGAAAACCCAGAAATACACCCACACAAATGTGCCCGAGTTTTTTGACAAAGGTGCAATATTGGACAGACATAAGTATAAAAAGGAACCTCAATCTAAGCCTCACACTGTATATAAAATGTAATTTAAAATGGGTCAGATACAAAATGTAAAACTTTTTGAAAAGTATTAGAAAATCTTTGGTATCCAGGGTAAGGCAAAGAATTTTTACACTTGTCAGAAAAAGCACAATTCATAAAGGGAACACTGATAAATTAAGCTTCACCAAAATTAAAAATTTTGCTCTTCAAAAGACCATCAGAGAAAATATTTGCAGACCATAATTCTGACAAAAGACTTGTATTTAGAATATATAAAGAACACTCAGAACTCCACAGTAAGAAATGATGCAGTAGAAATGGGTAAAAGAGAAACCGTCTCACTGTGGAGGACATGCAGATGGCGTCTGGCGGTGAAGGACGGCCGACACCACCAGTCACTCGGGAGACGCAGACTAACATCACAGAGGAGATGTCATTGTACACCCATCAGAATGGCGGCAATGAAAGATAGTGACCACACCAAATGCTGGCAAGGATGCAGAAGAAGTGGGAATGTAAAACAGTACAGCCGCTTGGGAAAAGAACGGCAATTTCTTACAAAATTAAATATGTACCTATCAAAGTAACTCAAAAATTCCACTACTGAACATTTATGCCAGGGAAATGAAAACTCATGCTCATGCAGAAACCTGTACACGAATGTTCATAGTCACTTTATTTATAATAGCCAAAATGGGAAATAACTTGGTTACCAAGTCATGGTACATCCAAGATACAGAATACTAGTCACCAACAAAAGAAATAAATTACTGATACATACAATCTGGGACAATCTCAAGGGAATGTATTAGATGAAGAAATCCAAACTCTAGAAGTTAAGTACTCTATGATTCCATTAATATAGCATTTTTGAGACAACAAAACTATAGTGGAGAAACAGACTAGTGTCGTCGGGCTAGGCACAGTGCAGGAGAGAGGGAGGTGGCTATGGCTGACTGTCAAAGAATTTGCACAAAGGGTCCTTGTGATAACAGGACTATATCTGGACTGGGAGGCGGTCACCTGAAATTGCAAAGAACTACACACATTCCAGCACAAGTTTAACTGGAAAAATCTGACTATCAGTATCAACATCAATATCCTGGTTGTGATATTTACTATAGTTAGGCAAGATTTTACATCTAGGGGGAAATGGGTGAAGCGTGTTTGGGATCTCTCTGCATTATTTCTTATAAATGTATGTGAAGTTACAACTATCTCAAAATGAAAAATTAATAAATGTAAAGGCCTGGGAGGTATTTCTGACAAAAACATAGATAACCTGAACCTAATCATGAAGGAACAGACATCAGACAAGCTCAAATCCAAAACAACTGGATTATAATCTTCAATAACGTCAATGTCATGAACAGGTTAAAAGAGACATGACAACTGAATACAACAAACAATTTGACTGGACCAATCCAGGGTTTTCTTTTCTATAAAGGTCATTATTAAGACAATTTTACAAAACTTAGAAAAGGTATATAGATCAGACAATGATATTAATGTTAATTTCATTATCTTGATAATCATACTGTGGCTATATAAGAAAATGTTCTTGCTTTTAGAAAATATACAATGAAGTATTTAAGTGTAAAAGGGTATCTTATCCCAAATTTACTCTCAGTTCTTAAGAAATTATATATAGATGGGAAAACAATGGATACAGTGACAGACTTTATTTTCTTGTGCTCCAAAATCATTGCGGAAGGTGACTGCAGCCATGAAATTAAAAGACACTTGCTCCTTGGAAGAAAAGCTATGACCAACCTAGACAGCATGTTAAAAAGCAGAGATATCACTTTGCCAACAAAGGTCCATCTAGTCAAAGCTATGGTTTTTCCAGTAGTCGTGTATGGATATTAGAGTTGGACCATAAAGAAAGCTGAGTGATGAAGAATTGATGCTTTTGAACTGTGGTGTTGCAGAAGACTCTTAAGAGTCCCTTGGAGTGCAAGGAGATCCAACCAGTCCATCCTAAAGGAAATCAATTCTGAATATTCTTTGGAAGGACTGATGCTGAAACTGAAGCTCCAATACTTTCACCACCTGATGTGAAGAACTGACTCACTGGAAAAGACCCTGATGCTGGGGAAGATTGAAGGCAGGAGGAGAAGGGGATGACAGAGGATGAGATGGTTGGATGGCATCACCGACTCAAGGGACATGAGTTTGAGCAATCTCCGGGAGTTGGTGATGGACAGGGAAGCCTGGCGTGCTTCAGTCAATGGGGTTGCAAAAAGTTGGACACAACTGAGCAAGTGAACTGAACTGAACTGATACACATAGAAAAGGAAACAAGGTAAAATGTTCACAGCTGGACAATTTGGGCAAGAAAATACTTTATACTATTTTTACAACTTTCTGTAGGCCTGAAATCACAAATAATAAAAATTATCATGATAAAAATTTCAAAGATGTAGGATGCTGCACAGAGCCTGGCACACAAAGGTTCAATAAATTATACTTTTCAGATGTTTTATATATACTTTCAGATGCAGAAACAAGTTGAGAAGCTATATAAACTGCAAGACGGACTGTGGCAAATTGGCAGTAAGGTCAGGATTTGAACTCCATACCAAAGTCTATGTTTCTTTTCACTAGAATGAGGAAGGATGAAAATTTTATACACCCCCACCTTGCACCATCCCCTACAGGGATTTACAGGTGCTCTGTCTGAATAGAGAATTATGTTATATAAAAAATTTTTTTAATTTTAAAATTTTAATTGGAAACTAATTACTTTACAATATTGGGGTGGTTTTTGCCATACATTCACATGAATCTGCCACGGGTGTACATGTGTTCCCCATCCTGAACCGCCCCCCCCACCTCCCTCCCCATCCCATCCCTCTGGGTCCTCCCAGCATACCAGCCCTGAGCACCCTGTCATGCATGGAACCTGGACTGGCGATCTGTTTCACATATGATAATATACATGTTTCAATGCTATTCTCTCAAATCATCCCACCCTCGCCTTCTCCCACAGAGTCCAAAAGTCTGTTCTTTACATCTGTGTCTCTTTACATCTGCTGTCTTACATACAGGATCATTGTTACCATCTTTCTAAATTCCATATATATGCGTGAATATACTGTATTGGTGTTTTTCTTTCTGACTTACTTCACTCTGTATAATAGGCTCCAGTTTTATCCACCTCATTAGAACTGATTCAAATGCATTATTTTTAATAGGCGAGTAATATTCCATTGTGTACATGTACCATATAGGCACATGGGCTCAATAGTTGTGATACATGGGCATGCCATGTGAAATCTTCCTGGACATGCCGTGTCCATGCATCACAACTAATGAGCCCATGTATCTGTAGCCCATGTACCTAGAGCCTGTGCTCTTCAACAAGAGAAGCCACTCTAACGGGAAGTCCATGGACTGCAACTACAGAGTAGCCCCAGTTCACTGCAACAAAAGGGAAGCCCACGTGCAGTAACAAAGACCCAATGCAGCCAAAAATAATAATAAAAAAAACTGGCTTCAAACCATGCTCCACACTATTTACTTCTTCAGTTCAGTTCAGTCTCTCAGTCGTGTCCAACTCTTTGCGACCCCGTGAGCTGCAGCACACCAGGCCTCCCCATCTATCACCAACTGCCAGAGCCTACCCAAACTCATGTCCATTGAGTCGGTGATGCCATCCAGCCATCTCATCCTCTGTCATCCCCTTCTCCTCCTGCCCTCAATCTTTCCCAGCATCAGGGTCTTTTCAAATGAGTTAGCTCTTCGCATCAGGTGGCCCAAGTATTTACTTCTTAGTTTCTTAGAAACACCTAGGACTGGGACCTAACATCCTACACCTGCTCCAGGGCAGATATTCTGTATATAGCACATCAAACAAACTATTAATAAGTAACAAACTGACAGAAAACCATCTGCAAGTCCTTTACTACAGGGCAGTATACTGTTTTTCCTGTGCCTTTATTCATCTTAATACTCAGTACTTAGGCTGTGCTTGTCAATATAATTTCCAGGGTGACTAGACAGACACATCTCTTCTGTTGGTCCTTTTTGACCTCATCAATGCCTTGTGGCTAAGATTAAACAGGACAGATAATTCACATGGGAAAAAAATTCACATGGAACAAAAGTATATACAGTGAAAAGTCTCTGTCTTTCATCCTTCCAACTCCCCTGCTACTGACAACAAATGTTACCAGCTTAAAAACGCAACTTTGCAATATTTTTTCAAATTACTAGAATTAGGTATATCACACTCTGATATTAAGCTAACCACTCACCTGGAATATTCCAAGTGATCACTATAAACTTAATAATTTCTCCATTTAGGTATTTCAAATATCCTTAAAAACTTGTATAGATATGTTTTTGACCATTTTTTAATGAAAAAATGTTCATATTGTGTATGATTACAACAGATGTCTATGAATTACAGCCAGTAAGCATTAATCACTATAGAGTACTGGTAGCTCACCTGGTTCCTGTCCCGGGCATTTGTATACCTGATCTTCTGAATGAAGTAGAATATGAGCCAGGCTGAAGAAATAATCATCAAAACAATAAAGGATATTGACACGAAGACTAGAGAACCACGGCTGAAGTTCTTTGGCGGCATTCGAGTTCCAACAGCTATTGTCATTTGTACAGAGATGTTTTTCTCCAGATAACTCAAAATATCTTTACCCCTCAATTCTGTAATCATGACAGCAATAATATCTCCAGTGCCTGTAATGTAAAATAAATATATATACTCAAGTGACATTTAAAATTTACAGAATATCAAATATATAAAAATGTTACTTAGAAAAACTACTGCAGTTTTTGCTAATGGCAAGGTTTTGCAGGTTCAAATGAAATGAAGTTTTAATTGGGTATGCTGGTACCAAGTGGGAAAAGAAATTTGATGTGTACTACTTAAGATTTAAACAAACACACTTAAAGCGTAAAAATGACTGTAGTGGTAAAAGCCGTATTAATTTGTCTTACAACTATATTTGAAAGACAGACCATTAAATCGGCCAAATGTAACAAGAGATAGTGCAAATCATTGTATTATACAGCAATCATGCTCAGTTGCTCAGTCGTGTCCAACTCTTTATGACCCTGTGGACTGTAGCCAAGCAGGAAAAGTGCCAGGCTCCTCTGACCATGGGCTTTCCCTAGCAAGAATACTGGAATGGGCTGCCATTTCCTACTCCACGGAATCTTCCGGACCCAGGGATCGAACCCGCGTCTCCTGCATTGGCAGGCGGATTATTGACCATTGAGCCACCTGGGAATCGTATTACACGGCAATAGAAATGTGACAAAAATCACGGCAGGTTTCACTGTAAAACCTTTTCCATCTTAAATGTGCTTTAGAGAGCCCCAATTCCTTATGAAAAGGAGAAAAACACTGTTATTTATAACACACAAGTTGGTACTTGTTGGCATTAACTTTTCTTATAAACATTTATGGAGCACCTATTGTGTGTAGAACTAGCACAAGGAACAGAAAGTAGAAGCTCAGGATATACAGTTTTATAATTTCACTGACTTAGGACAGAAATTTGATAATAGAGTGTCAACAGCAAAATGCCAAATGGGGGTATCTTTAATCAGTGACAGCTGAAACTATCTTAGGTCCTAGGTGTAGACTGGACTAGGGGAAGGTTCCTTTTTTGTTCATCCCAGTTTATATGTTTCATTTATAATATTCAATTGAAAGGACTATCCTTGTACAATGTACAAAGACTATTTACAACTGAAAAGAAATTCAATAAGCAGTTTATCAGAATACTGATTAAAATCCCTAAAACAAAAAGGAAACTGCAAATTAAAGCAACAAGTTAACATCTAATTATCTTTCAGATATAAGAGTTCTGATCAGTAAGTTAGAAAAAAATCTAAAGTGATGCTAAACCATTTAAAATTTCCAGTTAGAAACCTTAAGTAATTTTAAAATGCTGTTCAACACGCAATATTCTGTGGTATAAGATACCAGGTATGGCTATAAAGTAACTGAGACGGATCCCACAAACGACACATGACAATCAGTCTCATTGCTTTATAATCACACCAGGTACAAACAGTTTTAGAAATCAATTCTGAGGCTCCCTCTTGAAGACTCAAGCTGGAAAAGGAGCTGGGAAAGCTGCACAGGTAGCCAAGGGAACTGATCCATGTAATTTCATTCATTAAAACAACACTAAGTGAGCACCACCTAATTTCAATGGAAAGCTGTTTGGAAAAAGAAATATTTAATTATTTCAACCATCCTTTCAACAATATTTATTGAGTTATATACTATCATCAAGGCTCCTTAATGTCTACTTCCCAAAGAAAATGGAAATAACATTCTGCTGTGAAATAACAGAAAAGATATATATTGGTCTCTGTTTCTGGTTCCTGGGACAAAGCTCCTAAACGCTTGCAATTTCCTAAGTAACAGCACTAGGGGCATCTTTGGTTCTAATATTAGGTCTCTCACCTTGGTTCCTGACACAGAGTCCCTAAATCCCTTGGAATCCCCTGGATGACGGTAGTGTCTTTTGTTCTAATGAGGTGAATCTTGGTAGGCTCCTGGATAGCAGCAGGATCGTTGGCTGGTCACCAGAAAGACCAAACTGTGATGAGGAGCTTGGACCTTTCAGCCCCATCTCTCAGTCCTTTGGGAAGGAAGAGGGACTAGAAATGTGAAGTCTGCATGAAAACCCAAAGGTATGGGGACCCACGAATGTCCAGGCCAGTGAACACACAGAAGAGGTAGAGGACAGCATGCCAGAGCGCCCCTGCTCACACTCTTTGCCCTGTGTATCTTTTACCCTTTATCTTTATAATAAACCAGTAAATGTTACATTTCCCCCGGAGTTCTATCAGCCATTCTAACAAACTTTTGGACAGAAGGAAGGGGTTGAGGGAACCACAACATACAACTGGTGGGTCAGAAGTCCTTGTGACAACACTAGACTACCAACTGGCTTCTGAAGTGGTGACAAGGGGGCTGGGGTGTCTCGTGGGACTGAGCTCTTCACTTGTGGGAGCTGATGCTAACACCAGGCAGATACTGTCAGAATCAAATTGAATTACAGGACACCCAGCTAGAGTTGCTGAAAATCACTTGGTACAGGGAAAACCCCACAAACATTTGGTGACCAGGAAGAAGCGTCAGAAGTGAAGTTTTCTTCGTGAGTAGTAAAGGAGACACACACAGGGGAGGTTTTTCCTTTACACCTGCTCTTGATTACGTGAAAACTACAACTGCTCTCAAAGGGCAATGGAGAATCTTTAAAGGGACTAGACAGAGGAGCCAAATACTACTATAATGCAGGGGCCTGGAAAGAGTGACAGGAAAGGAGACTAAAACACGCTGGTCAAACAAAGTGAAAAATAATTATAGCAGATCATCAGAATACTAGCAAAGGAACTAGGCTCTCAACCACTTTAGCTCATAAATCCCTTAGAGAATCTGATGGTAGTGTACTCCTTTCTAATTTTAGCAGAGGTCCATGACCTCCTCATGCCCCACCCATAAATGAGATCTCGGCTCAAAGATCCTAATTTAAGGATTGCCTCAGACACTTGACTTTTAAAGACTTGTGAAGCTGTCTTTTAAAGACTTGTGAAGCCAGTTTCTGTTTGGGGGAGAGTATCAGTGCAGGAAAAATGTAAGCTCAGGATAAAATTACAGTTAGATCAAGTAATGACTGATAAGAGCTGAATGAAGCACAAGCCGGAATCAAGATTGCCAGGAGAAATATCAACAACCTCAAATATGCAGATGAAACCACACTGATGGCAAAAAGGGAAGAGGATGAAGGTGAAAGAGGAGAGTGAAAAAGCTGGTTTAAAATTCAACATTCAAAAAACAAAGATCATGGCATCCAGTTCCATCACTTCATGGCAAATAGATGGGGAACCAATAGAAACAGCGACAGACTTTATTTTCTTGGGCTACAGGATCACTGCAGATGGTGACTCCAGCCATGAAATTAAGATGCTTGCTCCTTGGAACAAAAGCTATGACCAACCTAGACAGCATATTAAAAAGCAGAGACATTACTTTGCCAACAAAGGTCCATCTAGTCAAAGCTATAGTTTTTCCAGTAGTCATATATGGATGTGAGAGTTGGACCATAAAGAAGGCTGAGTGCCAAAGAATTGATGCTTTTGAATTGTGCTGCTGGAGAAGACTCTTCAGAGTCCCTTGGACTGCAAGGAGATCCAACCAGTCCATCCTAAAGGAAATCAGTCCTGAATATTCATTGGAAGGACTGATGCTGAAGCTGAAGCTCCAACACTTTGATCATCTGATGCAAAGAGCCAACTCATCAGAAAAGACTCTGATGATGGGAAAAACTGAAGGCAGGAGGAGAAGGGGGCAACAGAGAACCAGACCTTTGGATGGCATCACTAACTCAATGGACGTGAGTTGGAGCAAGCTCCGGGAGATGAAGGACAGGGAAGCCTGGAGGGTGCAGCCCATGGGGGTCGCAAAGAGTCAGACATGACTGAGCAACTGAACAACAGCAAAGTACCTAATTTGACTGCAATGATACAGACATTCAACGGAAGATGACAAATATTTGGAACATTCATCACCACTCTCACATTAAAGCCCTTGGCAAACAATGCTTATAAATCATGAATATGGCCTCAGAATCCCATTCATTTCATCATGCTCAGTAGCCAGGATTAATTTACCAGAGATATCAATTAAGTAAAAGCCTTGTTGTGATCCCTGCTTTCATCTATTTTATTGAACACTTTCTCCATTGTCATTTTTAATGTGAATGTTTCCCCTGCTTGAGCGTGGCTACTTTGATAAACAACTCTATTCTTTCATTTTGAGAATTTTCAAGCCTACAGAGTAGTTTCAATACTATATGAACACTTAAACACACTTTTTATTTAGATCTGTCAACTAAAGATCTGTCAACTGAAGTGAGGTAATACTTCACCTTTTCTGTATGTTTCTGCTGAACCAATTGACAGTAAGTTGCAAACACCATGACATTTCCTTCTTAAATACTTTAGTATTATCTCCTAAGAACATGGATGTAATTCATTTATCACATTCAAGAAACTGAACTCTGATATGACACTGCTCTGCAATATACAGTCTATATTCAACTATTTCTGCCTGCTTCCAATGACCTTTCAGTTTAGTTGAGTACTCAGGACCGAATCTGGTCTTGTGGGCACTGTGCTTAGCTGTCTCTTTGTCAGTCTCCTCTGCTTTAAAGCAGACCCCTCAGTGTCACTTTCGGACATTCACAACACTGACCTTTTTGATGAGTCCAGGCAACATATTTTTAAAATGTCCCTCCATCTGGATTTGTCTGATAGTTTTTCCACCATTATATCTCCAAAGTAAATATTTTGGTAGGAATGGTACACAGGTGATGCTATGTCCTTCTAGATGCTACATCATGTGTCAGGTTTTACCTTTATTGATGAAGGCAAGTTTTATCACTTGGCTAATCTGGTATCAGCCAGATTTTCTCTACTGTGAACAAATACTTGTGTCTTTTTAGTTAATAAGCAGTCTATAAGGTGATGCTTTCGGAATATCCAGTTCCCCAGTAAGTCTTCGTTTAATGTACCCACTAATGCCCACCTGAATCAGTTACTACAACAGCATTTGTAAAATGGTGACTTTTCTAATATCTTCTACTTTTTGCAAAGTGGTTCTGTAATCAATATGATTCTACCTATCTTTTTTTCCTACTAAATAAATAGAACTTCTGGGTTGGCATCTTTTCTGTAAAAGAGTCCCTTTTCCCCCAACACCTAGCACTTCTTTGGGAAACAAAGGTATGTGGAAAAATATGTTAATGCTGCTATAATCCTGACTACAAAATCAATATTTGGGGGCCAACAAATGAAGCTAAGCTCCTTTGGGCTCATGTCTAGGCTCGAATTCCAGCATGATACTTATCCTCTCTGAACCTCTATCTCTTCTTTCTGATTATATTATTTGCAGCAGAAGATGGAGAAGCTCTATGTGGTCAGCAAAAAAATGGTATTACTTGCAGGCATCATGGCAGATGCTCAGTAAGTATATCTACAGTTTACTCAGCTTATTCTACTTGTATTATTATTACTCACAGAAAGTAGAGGAAACCAAAAAGTCCCTACCACAAAATTTTGGAACTCCTGTTGCTTCTCTTACTTCTCCTACAACTATGGGAAACACTCAGAACTATCTGCTGACCAACACAAACCTCCTGGCTTCCAAGAGGACTGAACTTCAGCTCAGGGAGTGCCTGCAGTTGGCAAGTATCAGAAATCACCAAACTCAACAGCCTTCTCTCAACAGCCTCCGTCACCCCACTCAGGGCAAGACCAATTCAGCTGGGCAGCTGATACTATAGAAAGGCAGATACGGAAAGGGGCAAATGAACTGTTTGAGGCATTAGGCCCCAAGTGCAGAAAGTGCTTTCACTGCAAGTTTTTCCACATTTGTTCTGTAAGCATACCTGTTTGTTTTATAAAAACAAAACAAAACAAAACAAAAATAGCATCCCTGTGCAAAATCCCATTTAACAGGTTTTCTGCCTTAACAGATGAACTTGTTTGCTAAGTTCAAATCAGTTGCCAATGTTCTAAGGAATTTTAAAGCTCTTAAATAATCTCCTATATAAAGAGTTCAGGGGAATGTTGCATTCCCATATTAAGTGTCTGCAAAGACACTTTAGTAACTTCTGGTAGTGACATCAGTTATTCCTAAAGAATTCAATGACCTCTTTATATGTAAAGCAGAACACTGGATATTTTAAGTGAAAGAGATTAAAATTTCTTTAAAGGTCTCTCTTCCAACAACACAAGAGAGGACTTTACACATGGACATCACCAGATGGTCAGTACCGAAAATAGACTGATTATATTATTTGCAGCAGAAGATGGAGAAGCTCTATATGGTCAGTAAAAACAAGACCGAGAGCTGACTGTGGCTCACATCAGCAGCTCCTTATTGTGAAATTCAGGCTCAAATTGAAGAAAGCAGGGAAAATCACTAGGCCATTCAGATATGACCGAAATCAAATCCCTTATTATTATGTAGTGACGAACAGATTCAAGGGACTAGATCTGTTAAGAATATCTGAAGAACAATGGACAGAGGTTCATAACATTGCACAGGATGTGATGACCAAAACTATCCCCAAGAAAAAGAAATGCAAGAAGGCAAACCGGTTTTCTGAGGAGGCCTTACAAATAGTTGAGAAAAGAAGAGAAGCCAAGAAGAAAGGGAAAGATAAATCCATCTGAATGCAGAGTTCAGGAGAACAGCAAGGAAAATTAAGAAAACTTTCTTAAGTGACCAATGTAAAGAAATAGAGGAAAACAACAGAATGGGAAAGACTAGACATCTTTTTAAGAAAATTGGAGATACCAAGGGAACATTTCATAAAAAGATGGGCACAGTAAAGGACAGAAACGGTATGGACCTAACAGAAGCAGAAGATGTTAAGAAGAGGTGGCAAGAATACACAGGCTGCTGCTGCTGCTGCTGCTGCTAAGTCGCTTCAGTTGTGTCCGACTCTGTGCGATCCCATAGATGGCAGCCTACCAGGCTTCTCTGTCCCTGGGATTCTCCAGGCAAGAATACTGGAGTGGGTTGCCATTTCCTTCTCTAATGCGTGAAAGTGAAAAGTGAAAGTGAAGTCACTCAGTTATGTCTGACTTTTAGCAACCCCATGAACTGCAGCCTACCAGGCTCCTCCGTCCATGGGATTTTCCAGGCAAGAGTACTGGAGTGGGGTGCCATTGCCTTCTCTGAGAATACACATAAGAACTATGCAAAAAAACTCTTCATGACCCAGATAACCATGATGGTGTGATCACTCACCTAGAGCCAGACATCCTGGAGTGCGCAGTCAAGTGGGCCTCAGGAAGCATCACTATGAACAAAGCTAATGAAGCGATGGAATTCCAGTTGAGCTATTTCAAATCTTAAAAGATGATGCTGTTAAAAGTGCTGCACTCAATATGCCAGCAATTTGGAAAACTCAGCAGTGACCACAGGAATGGAAAAAAATCAGTTTTCATTCCAATCCCAAAGGATGTTCAAATTACCATATGATTGCACTCATGTCACATGCCAGGAAGATTATGCTCAAGATCCTTCAAGCTAGGTTTCAGTGGTATGTGAACTGTGCACTTCCAGATGTACAAACTGGATTTAGAAAAGGCAGAGGGACCAGAGATCAAATTGTCAACATACACTGGATCATAGAAAAAGCAAGGGAATTCCTAAAAAACATCTACTTCTGCTTCACTGACTATGCTAAAGCCTTTGACTGTGTGGGTCACAACAAACTGAGGAATTTTCTTAAAGAGATAGGAATACCAGACCACCTTACCTGACTCAATGGACATGAGTTTGAGCAAACTCAGGTAGATAATGAAGGGTAGGGAAGCCTGGCGTGCTGCAGTCCATGGGGTCACAAAGAGTCGGACACAACTTAGCGACTGAACAACAAAAGGTCTAGCTAGAATGGCCGTTGCAGAGGGAACAGGCAGGTGTACGTCAGGGGTTTTCCGTGCTGGCCCATCAGTCACATCGCACCATCAATCACATTGCACATCCTGGCTGAGCCCTGTGTGCTTGTGTCTCCATGAATCTCATGAGCAGAGAGATTCGGATTTTTGCACACATCAAGAAAACCACTCAGCAAGACTCTCCTTCAGATTTGATGGAGAAATCAAAAGCTTTCCAGACAAGCAAAAGTTAAGAAAATTCAGCACCACCAAACCAGCTTTACAACAAATACTAAACGAACTTCTCTAGGCAGGAAACACAAGGAAAGGACCTACAGAAAATAAACCCAAAACAATTAAGAAAATGGTAACAGGAGTATACATATCAAAAATGACCTCAAATGTAAATGGATTAAATACACTAATCAAAAGACACAGACTGGGTGGATGAAGACATGTGCATGTATATGCACTTTCACTTATGACATCACTATGCTTGACATCATTTGTATATGATGTCATATACAAATTGTATATGTAACTATTTTATACTGTTAAGTTAATCATGTCCCCATTATGACTTGCAATTGTAATTATCTTTTGCTTTTTCAGGTTATCAATTGTGAAAACTGATAAACATCTTTTACTATTGGGATTATGTAACTATTCCTCACTTACTACTACTGTATCATGATTGGTCAACACTTAACTATATCATGCCATTCATTCCCTTCTGGCTTGAAGAGTTTCTATCCCTTCTGTAGGTGACAACCTGATGGGACTTCCCTTGTATGTTATTTGTCATTTTTCCTTTAATATTTTATCTGTCTTTAAATTTTGTCAGTTTGATTACTATGTGTCTCTCTGTGTTCCTCCTCAGGTTTATCCTGCCTGGGACTCTCTGTGCTTCTTGGACTTGGTTAACTATTACCTTGCCCACGTTTGGGAAGTTTTCAGCTATTATTTCTTCAAATATTTTCTCAGGTCCTTTCTCTCGGTCTTGTCCTTCTGGGACCCCTATAATGTGAATGTTGGTGTGTTTAATGTTGTCCCAGAGGTCTCTTGGTCAACAGAAAAATAACATAAATCTATACCACCAAAACTAGGATCTAATAGAAAAACTTTTTGAAATCCAGATGCATCTCAGAACTATCCTGAAATTTTCTGGAAAATACAAATGCTCAAGTATTGATTTTTTTCTCCAAAGCTCCAGATGTGTTTCTAATGAGCAGTCATGTTGAAAAACAACTGAACTATATGATGCTCTTTTACTAGTTTGTTTCACTTTTTCTATTTCATATTCAGTGCTCCCACTTCATTTAGTTTATGTTCTCCAATTTCTCCATCTCTTCTTTTTTTTGGGATGTTCTTTCTCAAGCCTTTATCAAGTATAGTAGAAATGCTTTTGTATACATATATATAAATATGTGTAATATATATATTTAAAACACTTATGAGTTTTTGCCTAACTAAAAAAATTGTGACATTTTGATTCCACTTGTTTGACTTAGTATGAGTAGAATGTTAGATTTCTAATTAAAAAATAGATATGTAACAAGCAACAAAGGTTTACTGTACAGCACAGGGAACTATAGTCAATGTCTTGTAATAACCTATGATGGAAAATAATTTCAAAAATATTACATATATTTGTATAACTGAATCACCTTGCTGTGCACCTGAAACACTGTAACTCAATTATACTCCAATAAAATATATTTATTAAAAAAAAAGAATTCAAGTGAGGCTGCCATGGAGGAGTACATTGGTGAGCCTTGCCCTTGGTGAATTATGTGGATGACTGTAGTGGAACCTTCACTATGGGTATTATCAGCATGGAGTCTTCCAGGCTATTAAGGGCTTCTGTAATGGCTCTGTTAGAATTCGGCATCAATTGACAGGCAGTGTCAACACTGTGAGGATCTGAGCCCCTCAGACTGGAGACATCTTCGTGATGTGGGGGGACACATTTTCCACCATCAACTGTGGTCTGTTGCTGCTGTGGGCAAGAAAGACCCCTAGAGCTCCATCACCCCTGGAGCACTGACCAGCACTGTGCTGGCTGCCCACAGTGGCCACTGGCCACGTCTGACTCAGCAATGATTGGGGTACATCTTGGTGGCCCTCATCGAGGGTGCTGGCATCCTCCAAACTCACTACAGGGCCCAGCAGTTTTGCAATGCATCCCCATTCCTGGAGCTCAGCCACCTTCCCCCTGAGTGTACCCTGGCTGCAGGTTACCCCAGCTATCAGCAATATCTTGGAGGAAGTGACCACTTACCACCACCACCACGGGAGCGCCTCTTCTGTTCTCTCCCCGATTATCTACCTCGAAGGCTGGCTCCCAGGTGGCCCTGGGACCCTTCAGAGAGGGCCTCTACTCTGTTCCCTTATCCCAGGTTGGGTGTGGGGAACCCTAGCTGCCCCGATGGGTGGGTCCCTTCTCTATCAGGGCACCACAGTCCCCACTCACATGTAACACGCTCCCACCCTCGTCTCTTTACACAGTGCCCTGATGAGCATTTAAAGTCAGTTTTGAAAGGCCTCTGTACGTACTCCTTGAGTGTCCCAAAGAAGCTGTTCTCTAGGACAGGGGCAGAGCACTCTTCAGGGACTTGGGAGCCCTCAGATTTGGAGCTGCACAGAGAGTGGTCTCTAACAAAGGCTTATGGGATCAAAGTGTAAGACGGGAAATGAAAAAAAAAAAAAAAGAATTCAAAGGAGAAAAAATATGCTACATTCTTTCACAAAATGAATACCCCTGTGGGTGACAGATTATATTATAGATTTCCTGCTGAGATTTGTCACTGTTTTTCCTAAAACATATACTTGTATTTCATTCCTCTATTCAAAACCTTTCATGTATCCCTGCTGCTGCTGCTAAGTTGCTTTAGTCATGTCTGACTCTGTGCGACCCTGTAGATGGCAGCCCACCAGGCTCCCCTGTCCCTGGGATGCTTCAGACAAGAACACTAGAGTGGGTTGCCATTTCCTTCTCCAATGCGTGAAAGTGAAAAGTGAAAGTGAAGTCGCTCAGTCTTGTCAGACTCTTAGCGACCCCATGGACTGCAGCCTACCAGGATCCTCCGTCCATGGGATTTTCCAGGCAAGAGTACTGGAGTGGGGTATCATGTATCCCTACTGTCAACTAAATAAAGTTCAAACTCCATGACATTCAGGGCATTTCAGGAGACAAGTGGACCTAAATGTAACTGAGCATTGTGTAATGGTTGTTGTTCAGTCGCTAAGTCATGTCCAGCTCTTTGCACCCTCATGGACTGCAGCATGCCAGGCTTCCCTGTCCTTCACTATCTCCCAAAGTTTGCTCAAATCATGTCCACTGAGTCAGTGATGTTATTTAACCATCTCATTATGTGCTGCCCCATTTCCTTTTGCCGTCAATCTTTCCCAGCAGCAGGGTCTTTTCCAATGCGTAGGCTCATGTGATGGTAGACACTTCTTATTGACCAAATGAAATCGTTTGTCCAAAGTGACTGAAACAGTGGCTCATGATATAAGTAGTATGTAAGAGTGAAGTGTGGAGGAGGATAAATCTGAGAGAACAGAGGGCCCACAGAACTGAAAGCTTCAACAAACCCAATGACAGAAGGAGGGAAAGAGAAGAAGCAACAGTCAGAGAACAGGATGCTGGAACTGAGACTCAAAAGACATAAAAATTCCAGGAGATAATGAGGCCCAGGTTCCTAATGAGGTGGAACGGTCAAAGGATCTCAGAGAAGAATTTTAGGTTTGGTCGTTCACTCCCCACATGGATATTGAAGTTGGCCAGGATGATGGCAGGGCTACGTATGTATGGGTGAGTAAGTCAGGGGTCAGGGCCTCTGAGAAGCGACAGGCAGGGAGATGAATGACTGATACAAGAGGGACGCACGGTGTGGAACACGAGAATGAAAGGTAAAGCTGTTACCGTGGAAGTGTGCTGGTGTGAAAGCAGCTGTACTGCTTCAAGAAAATGCCATTACCAGCGATATCCGGCTGATGCCCACAAGGTTCACAACACTGATGAACCTGAAATTGTGCTGAAGTCTGAACCTAAACCACCTGCCCAAAAGCTGACATACAGGAGAGCTCCATGTGTGAGCCACCAAGCGATTTCAGAGTTGCTGGATAATTCCTGATGATTCTCGGCTATAATTTGTCCTCAAAAAGAACAAGGGTCTACAGAACCCTTGTTCTTTTAGTCCTTGAGCAGGAAGTTCCGCAAACAAGTAGGGCCAGGGCTCGATGCCCAGTACTCCAATGTCATTTCTTTTCTTCTCATGCTATCCCCTGCCTATACGTACTCATCAGGTAATTTCTGTTCTCATTTTCTACATCATAATAAAGAAAAAATAGGAGCAAAGACCAGATGGGAAAAAAAGCCACTTTTGCCCTTGATATAGAGAGGCAGAGAAGTAGGAGGGTAATTAGGAGGACAGCACCAGACACCAAGAAAATCATCCAATCTTTTAGTTAGAAGAGTTCTTAGAGATCATCTTCAACATAATACAGGAACCCCATATAAATTACTTTAAAAAAAATTCTATTTACTTTTGGCTGGGCTGGGTCTTCACTGCCGCA
>NW_011495072.1:540161-543061 GCF_000754665.1 Bison bison bison | reverse complement strand
AGTTGCGGTTCTCGGGCTCTAGAGCACAAGCTCAACACCTGTGGTGCATACAGGCTCTGTTGCCCCACACAACTGGAATCCTCCCGGACCAGGGGTGGGACCTGTGCCTCCTGCACTGGCAGGTGCATTCTTTACTGCTGAGCCACCAGGGAAGCCCAGTTTTTAGTACAGAAAGGTCCTTTTAATAACCAAATTCTTGATTCCTGAATGCCCATTCATGGCTCTTGGTTCTCTTCTCTGGAGAAGCATCAGTGAACAAATAAACTGTATTTCACTTATCGATGGTGTAAAATACCATAAACTGTAAAGTGCATCATTACTGTATGTATCATGAAGAAAAAATTCTGTGAAACCGTAAGATGCCATCAAATATAAGAAACACCTGCAAGAATGGATGAAAACTCCTCTTCCCTTGGAAGAAGTCAAAGACATCTTTCCTGGAACTCCACCTCAGTCTTTTCTCCAAACTAATTATTCCCAAAGTCCCAAATTATTCATTTTTAAAAAAGATTTTTAAAAGAATCTAACGTTTACAAGTTGGAAATATAAAAACTTCTTCTCCCCCAAACCATTCAAGAGTAAGCTACTGGCATGATGCCACATCATCCCTAAACATTGTGTGTATTTTATAAACAAACAAACAAAAAACACTTATAAATAAATAGTACAGTCACCCAAATCAGGAAATTAACACTGATACATTACTGCTCTCTAATCTGAGAGTCCATTCAATTCACTCAATTCTCCAATAAGGTCCTTTACAGTGGTCCACGCCACAACCACGCATTACATTTAACAGTCTCAGGCTTTGCCTGACGCTCACGCCCTTGATGTCTTTATTCTGTAGAATGTCCCTCTTTCTGGATGCGTCCGGTGGTTCCTTGTGGCAAGACTCAGGTCACGCACCTCTGGTAGGAACATCACAGAAGTGATGCTGTGCTCTTTCTGGTGAATAAGCCCAGGTGGCACAGTTTGGATATAACCCATTACTAGTGAAGTTCACTTTGATCATTCATAAAAGTGATGTCCTCCAGGCATTTCCAGTGACTCTTTCCCCTAGTAATTGTTAAGTATTCTGTAGAGAGGTATTTTGAGACTAGGTAAGCATTCCATTCCTCATCAAACTTTCACTTTATTTTACTTTTTAGATCAGTATGAATTCACAGTTATTATTTTACTTAATGGTCTAAAACACTATCATTATTAACTTGATGCTAAAATTCCAAATTGTGTTCAGTAAAACTTTTTCCATCCTGTTCTTTTTTTGACATTTTTAAATGTCTTTTTCAATTAAGAATGAATATAATACTTCAATACCAAGAGCAGCAGGACACTAATGTCTCCCTTCATCTGAATAGTATGCTTACAGGGATACAGGTCAAGCTTTCAATATATTTTTTAGCAACCATGCTACATTTTAGCATATGCTGAACTTACATTGATTATTGTTCCCAGCTGTCCTCAACTTGAACTGTTACTTTCTCCACAAAACCTAGTTTCTATTTTTTTTACACCATTTGTGGGCTGACCTAATGAATACTTTCTTTTCTTTGTTATATGTTCCAAGACCCACCTAGTTTTGTGCCATTTTCAAGTTAAGATACCTATATTTATGTTTGCTTATGAGTTTCATTTTTAAAAAATCTTATTTAAGTATAGTTGATTTACAGTGTTAATGGCTGCTGTACTGCAAAGTGACTCAATTAGACATATATATATTCTTTTTCACATTCTTTTCCACTATGACTTATCACAGGATACTGAATACAGTTCCCCATGCTATACAGTCGGACCCTGTTGTTTATCCGTCCTATGTATTAGTTTGAACCTCCTAAACCTAAGCTCCCCATCTTTCCCTCCTACACATCCTATTAGTTTGCACCTCCTAATCCTAAGCTCCCCATCTTTCCCTCCTACACATCCCTTGTCCCTTGGCAACCACAAGTCTGTTCTCTCTCTCTGATCTGTTTTGTAGATATGTTCATATGTGCCATATTTTAGACTCCACACGTAAGTGATAACAAATGGTGTTTGTCTTTCTCTTTCTGACTTACTTTACTTAGTATGATAATCTCTAGGTTCATCAATGTTGCTGCAAATGGCATTATTTCATTCTTTTTTATGGCTAAGTAATATTCCACCGTATTGGGTTGGCCAAAGAGTTCCTTTGGTTTTTAAGGAAAAATAAAAGACACATTTTTCATTTCCACTGAGAACTTTATTGAACAGTGTTTTCACTGTTTTGTTCCACTACCTTCTGCCACTTTTCAGGCAACTTCAAAATTTCATTTTCCAAAACTTTTTCTCTTTGAGCAAAGAACTGTTTCAGGTGCCTTTTATAATCCTCCAAGAAATCGAAATTTTTTTCTATTAAGAGAATTTTGTAAAGACAGAAATAATTGGAAATCTAAAGGTTCAATGTCTGATAATTGTGGACTTTCTAAAGCTGGAATCAAGATTGCCAGGAGAAATATCAGTAACCTCAGATATGCAGATGACACCACCCTTATGGCAGAAAGTGAAGAGGAACTAAAAAGCCTCTTGATGAAAGTCAAAGAGGAGAGTGAAAAGAGTTGGCTTAAAGCTCAACATTCAGAAAACGAAGATCATGGCATCTGGTCCCACCACTTCATGGCAAATAGATGGGGAAACAGTGGAAACAGTGGATGACTTTATTTTGGGGGGCTCCAAAATCACTGCAGATGGTGATTGCAGCCATGAGATTAAAAGATGCTTACTCCTTAGAAGGAAAGTTATGACCAACCTAGATAGCATATTCAAAAGCAGAGACATTCCTTTGCCAACAAAAGTCCGTCTAGTCAAGGTTATGGTTTTTCCAGTGGTCATGTATGGATGTGAGAGTGGGACTGTGAAGAAAGCTGAGCGCCAAAGAATTGATG
>NW_011495072.1:539568-540061 GCF_000754665.1 Bison bison bison | reverse complement strand
ACAGGATACTGAATACAGTTCCCCATGCTATACAGTCGGACCCTGTGTTTATCCGTCCTATGTATAGTTTGAACCTCCTAAACCTAAGTCCCCATCTTTCCCTCCTACACATCCTATTAGTTTGCACCTCCTAATCCTAAGCTCCCCATCTTTCCCTCCTACACGTCCTATGTATTAGTTTGCACCTCCTAATCCTAAACTCCCCATCTTTCCCTCCTACACATCCCTTGTCCCTTGGCAACCACAAGTCTGTTCTCTCTCTCTGATCTGTTTTGTAGATATGTTCATATGTGCCATATTTTAGACTCCACACGTAAGTGATAACAAATGGTGTTTGTCTTTCTCTTTCTGACTTACTTTACTTAGTATGATAATCTCTAGGTTCATCAATGTTGCTGCAAATGGCATTATTTCATTCTTTTTTATGGCTAAGTAATATTCCACCGTATTGGGTTGGCCAAAGAGTTCCTTTGGTTTTTAAGGAAAAATAAAA
>NW_011495072.1:513861-539468 GCF_000754665.1 Bison bison bison | reverse complement strand
ATGCTTTTGAACTGTGGTGTTGGAGAAGACTCTTGAGAGTCCCTTGGACTGCAAGGAGATCCAACCAGTCCATTCTAAAGGAGATCAGCCCTGGGTGTTCTTTGGAAGGAATGATGCTAAAGCTGAAACTCCAGTACTTTGGCCACCTCATGCAAAGAGTTGACTCATTGGAAAAGACTCTAATGCTGGGAGGGATTGGGGGCAGGAGGAGAAGGGGACGACAGAGGATGAGATGGCTGGATGGCATCACCGACTCAACGGACGTGAGTTTGAGTGAACTCCGGGAGTTGGTGATGGACAGGGAGGCCTGGCATACTGCGATTCATGGGGTAGCAAAGAGTCAGACACGACTGAGCAACTGGACTGAACTGAATTCTGACCCATGTGAGGTGAACTCATTATAGTTTTGCTTTGCATTTCTCTAATAATAAGTGATGATCAGCATCTTTTCATTTGTTTATAGGTCACCTGTTATGTTTTCTTTGGAGAACTTTCTATTTAGGTCTTCTGCCCATTTTTTTATTGGGTTGTTTGCTTTTCTGTTATTGAACTATATGAGCTGTTTGTATATTTTGGAAAGTAAGCCCTCGTCAGTTGTACCACTTGCAAATATCTTCTCCCAGTCTGTAGGCTGTCTTTTCATTTTGTTTATGGTTTCCTTTGCTGTGCAAAAGCTTGCAAATTTGATTAGGTACAAGTTTTTGATAAAAAAAAAATTTTAATGAGTGGAGAAAGAAAAGTTAAGTCCACAGGCATTCCAACCAGGGAATATTTAAATTGAGAAGAAAACTTATGATAGCTTTTATACCAAGCACCAGCACTCCAAAGGCCTTACAATATGCTTTTTATGTTTAAAAACTTCTAAGTCTGAGAGCTCAGTGAACTGAAGAAAATGGATGGTGGTTGGTGTCAGTCAGGTTTCTCACTTTTGGAGTGGGAGTTTACAGACAAGCAAAGGGAGAAAACCACAAGGATCCATGTAATATAATGGATTAAAGTTGGAAACCTAAGTATGAACTCATTCTTAGTTTAATACAGATACAAATGGTTATATATAGAAATATTTAGTTATGTGCATATACAGATATTAGTATACACACATATATATTTCCTTTCTCTGTCAACTGAGAAGGTCCAGAAACAATAAAACCTTAATAGTAACAAGTACATCTAATACCCAGAGCTTGATTTCTAGTATTATTTTCCAATAAATGGAAACTAGGGTTCCTTGGAGAAATCCTTGATTCTAGGAATGGGAAAGGAAATATATACAAGATGAACCTGGAGCATCTTAAAGCACCAGAAAAGAAGAAAATGCTCAAAACACAAAACAAAAAAACCCCCAACACTCATAGTAATGGAAGCATGTCAAAGGACACAAGAGTCAACTGAAAGAGCTCCCAATGGCCAAAGTTGGAATGTGAACAAAAAATAAGCCAAGAAATATTGTATTGTAATACAAAGTACAAAATAAATATCCGTAAGTCCATTCTGATACGTATAAATGACTGAATAGATCAACAGAAAAGAGACAAACCATCATATGGAATAATTCCAAGTAAATATGTGATACTCTGCCCTAAGGAGGGGAAGCCTAACCCCCAGCGCCTGAAGTGTGGGCTGTGCACAGTGGCCTCCTACAGAGCGCTGTACAGAAGAGGGAAAGAGGAACGCTATGATGGAGAAGCCTGATCAACAGCCAGGTAGTCAAGGCAACACCAACAGTGATCACTCACACTGGTACAGCATGACAGGCGATGAGTATGACACCTTACCCCTGCGGCCTTCCTCCCTCAAACCTTTATCCTCAGTCTAATCATGAAGAAAAAGCAAACAAATCCCACTGAAGGACATTACACAAAATACCTGAACAGGAGTCCTAAAAAACTGTCATAGCCAAGAGAAGCCTAGCAGATATAATGACCAAAAGTAATGTAATATCCTAGATGGGATCCTGGAACTCCAAAGGACGTCAGATAAAAACTAAAGAAACTGAAATAAAATTGGAAGTGTAGTGAAAGTCGCTCAGTCATATCCAGCTCTTGCGACCCCATGGACTAGACTGTAGCCTCCCAGACTCCTCTGTCCATTGGATTCTCCAGGACGGAATACTGGAATGGGTAGCCTTTCCCTTCTCCAGGGGATCTTCCCAGCCCAGGGATCGAACCCAGGTCTCCTACATTGCAGGCAGATTCTTTACCAGCTGAGCCACAAGGGAAGCCCAAGGATAAGCCTAACTGAATAAAATATGGACTTTAGTTAATAATAACATACCAAGAGTTTCCCTGGTGGCTTAGTGGGTAAAGAATCTGCCTGCAGGAGACATAAGAGACATGGGTTTGATCCCTGGGTCAGGAAGATCCCCTCGAGAAGGGCAGGGCAACCTACTCTAGTATTCTTGCCTGGAGAATACCATGGACAGATGAGCCTGGTGGGCTACAGTCCATGGGGTCACCAAGGATGGGACAGGACTGAAGTGACTTAACACACACATGCATGCAATATACCAATATTGATTCATTAATTATTAATGAACAATTAATAATTGTTAATAATAACATGCCAATATTGGTTCACTAAGTGCAACAAATGTACCATGCTAATGTAATATGTTAATAATAAGAGAAACTGGGCACAGTGTCTATGGGAATTATCTGTACTATCTTTGCAATTTTTCTGTGAATGTAAATCTGTTCTAAAAGGTTTATTTTAAAGAGTCATGCCATAAAATGGAACTTATCTGGAAAAAAAAACAGTGACTAGAAAACAAAGAAACAACACTTTTAAAGTGCTTAAACCCAGAATTCTACGTCTATGTCCTTAAAAAATGACAGCAGAAAAAGACACTTTAGGGTAAATGAATGATGAGAGAATTTGTCACAGCAGATCTGTGCTGCAAGAAATGATTTAAAACATTATCTAGACTGAAAGGGAAATGACATTAGATATCTCTGACTATACAAAGGAAAAAAGAACACCAGAAATGCAACATATGAGTAAATAATATCCAAGTCTATCACTTTTCCCTTCATCAGTTTTTTTGTTCCCATTGGGGTCGCAAAGAGTCGGACACGACTGAACGACTGAACTGAACTGACCCTCACCAACAAGTGACTTCTTTTCATTCCTCCTCCAAAGGCTCTACAGACTTAAGAGTTTGACAGTAAGTCTTACAAGGGCAGAAAAGCCCTCCTAGGGAGAGTCCATCTACAAACTCTGGGGAAGGATTTTACAGTTAAAACTATGGAGGGGTACTTTGGGCATTTAGTAGGCATGTGCCTGGGAGGCTAAACACTCTGTAAATACAAAGGACAGTTCTACAGAGCCAAGAATTTTCAGTATCCTACCTCCTGAAAAATCCGAACTGAGGAGCATTGTAAGGTATCAATGAATCTTTACCAGTCCTCTAACACATGGAGCAAGGCTGCACCATTTTCCTTAGCAGCTGTGCCTGCGGCACTAGCTCTGAGCTTGTCCCTGTAAATCCAGGTCACCGTCATATGAACAGCTAACAAGTAAAAAATGCCTTCTGTCCTGTAACCTGTGAAACTGATTTCTAAGCTAGTATTCTAAACCCCACGCAGATCGTTTACATTATTTCAGCTTCCTCCTCTTCTACTGCTGGAGAGGAAAGGATAAGTACAAGCAAGATAAAATCACAAGTCAAGTGATGAGTCCAATCAATTTACTCAGGATACTGAGCCTGCAGTGTCTGAATTAGGAATACTAGAAGATAAATTGTCTTAAGTATCTAGCAGAGGGAGGGGCTCTCCACTTCCAGGGAAATAAAGGACAAGTTCAGAGCTTACAGGAATGTTTTAAAACAATCATCAGCAGTCATTTTTTAAAAGTTGTTCTTTTTCAAAAGCTACTGCTTACATATTAGTTTCAAATTTTTCTTGATAATCATGAATTTCTGAAAAAAGTGTATGGATCATATGGAAGATACAGAAGAGATATTTGCAAACTCAGGCCACAGACACAATTAAGAGTATAGTAAAATTTAAAATGCAAACTCAATCTGTTCTGAAGTAATTAAATTCATATTCAATTAGGCCCTAAAAACTAAACAGTTAAAGCAACAGTATGACTATTATTTATTTTCTTGATGGGCTTTTAGAATAAAGGAATAGATTTACATTAAGTGACCCAAATTATGGATATTTAAAGATATTTTACAATGTATTTGTGATTTATCTTTACTTGTTTTCACAAGGTGTGATTTTTTTCCTATTCACAAAGAGAATATTTAAAATGCAAACTCAATCTGTTCTGAAGTAATTAAATTCATATTCAATTAGACCCTAAAAACTAAACAGTTAAAGCAACAGTATGACTATTATTTATTTTCTTGATGGGCTTTTAGAATAAAAGAATAGATTTACATTAAGTGGCCCAAATTATGGATATTTAAAGATATTTTACAATGTATTTGTGATTTATCTTTACTTGTTTTTACAAGGTGTGATTTTTTTCCTATTCACAAAGAGAATATTCTATATTTTACAGAGTAATTTTTTTCTATTCATTGCTAGATAATATAGAGCTATATATCTTTTTTAAAAAAGAGAATATGATGCAGAAAAGGTAAAGAGCTATTTGATTGATTCTATTCAACCAGTTAAAGGAACACTAAAGAAGCATTCGATACTGCTAATTGACATAAAGATAGAAAAGTAAATTATATGGTTAAATGTTTACCTAAATTACCTCATCTTCCTATTAAAATGAAAAAATGCTCACAGATTCTTACAGACATACAAATAAAACTATCAAAGAGCTCTCTGACTTGACAACAATTTGACACAATTTATGACTGTTAAGCAATAAAGTCTATATTAATTTTTAAAAACCAGGAAAATAAATCCTTAACTTTTATACAAATGTGCATTATTTTAAACTATGCAAGTGCCCATAACTTCCCCTTTATACTACCACATATTTGTTAACTACATTACAAAGAACTTATTCTGCCAAGTAGAGGTAACAAATAAAACCACAAATTGAGCGGTCTTTCCTGTCAATGATGTCATGGACACTGTGCCAGAAAAGATGTCCTTCAGCCACCAGATGAAGGGCATTCATTAGAACAAACAGGAATAAGCTCTTGAAACATTGTCAACATGGCAAGAAAATGAAATACTTAACAATGTTAAATTTTAAAATTAGTTATAAAATATATCCTTAAATGAAATGAAAGCTTAACAAAGCTAAATATCTTCATGAAATCATTTCAATGCAGCACATACTTATTTTGTTCAAGATATTTTGCTAACCATTGCAGAAAATAAAAAGACACAAACTTTAACTTAAAGAAACCCACAGTCTTCTCTCTACCGCCAGTCAAGTATACACATGATGACAACAGAAAACAAAAGGACAGTGCCGTCCAGAGCTACAAAAAAGACGCTATGAAGACTGAAGGGGCCTCAGACAGTAAACTCACTGAGGGTGTGGCCCAGGGCTCTTTTTATCAACTCTCACCAGTTCATATTAGTTCATATTACAATGCACAGCACAAAGTGCTGTTTCTCAAATGACGGGTGGATAACAGAATTGACATGTGAGCAGGGGAGGGCTAAAACACGGATCTCCCCCTTGAGATGCGGAACTACAGGTATATTCCAGGTATCTTTGCAGGTACAGATACAAGGGGTATCTAGTTACTCTGACAGAAGGGTCCTTGAACCTTACACAGAAACAGGAAGAAAGGGCTCTGTGAAGGAGAGAGAAGCAGTGCACACTAATGAGCCAGGAGAACAATGGTTCTCAGAGCACAGAGATTGTCTATGCTGCTGTCCTCCACAGCAAGGACTCATGGCCTTCCAGAGAAAGAGACTGAGAGACCAAAGAGGTCTTCCTACAGAGGAGGCAACGTGGCCTACATCACGGGGAGGAAGTCAGTGAAAAATCTGAGAAGGAAACCTAGCTTTCTTATCTTTACCTATTTCTCAAAGCCAGACCTGTGGACCAGTGGCATTAGTGTCACATATAAACTTCTTAAAAACAGAGTCTCAGGCTACACTCCAGACCTACTCAATCAAAATCTCCATTTTAACAAGATTCCCAGAGGATACACATATACATCAAAATCTGAGGAGTATCCCAGAGCATCTGTCTAGATGTGACATTACTGGATCACAATGTTTGAGTTCTTTAATGGTATTAGACATACTAAATTTCTCTCTGAAGCATTGTCTCACGTTCTTTCTAATTTTCTGTGTATTATAAAGCCATAGTTTTGCACTATAAAGCCATTTCTTATTGCTTTTATATTACATTTGCCTTACAAAAGTTCTATATCCTAAGAATATATCCTCAAACTCTATCTAATTTTCCTTATTTGTGTTATCAGCTAAAATGTAATAAAAGAGTTACATGGTTAATAAATTTGGGAAACTGCAGGTTAATCAATTAAAACAAGTCTTTAAGACTTCTCAGAGACTTCAGTATGTTTATTAGGAGCTTCTAAAATTGAAATATTTTTCAAGCATTTTCTAAAACTTATTTCATCATTTACCTTTTTTCCTCCATGGGTCATCTATGGAACATTTTTGGATACTCTTAACATTTCAAGGAACACAGATGGAAAATCCATGTTAATTTAGAAAGAATTCTCTCCCTTTTTAAACAAAAAATCATTGAGGGAGAAAAAAAAGACAAACTTGATTCCCTCTCTTATAATCCCCAGATCTTTACATACTTAAAAGATTCTCATTCTCACTACCTCTCTAGTGGTTTTGTATATGTAAAATAACATCACATAAAAAGAAAAATACATTCTGCTCAGTTGAATTTCTCGCTATCCATTTTTCTTTGTGTTTTCAGTAAGAAGAAAACAGCAAGGAATGATTAGGTCCAAAATTTCGAAGTTTTTTCTTCCCTCTAATACAGCTGATGAGAGCAAACTGGCATCTGCTCTAAGACCTAGGCAGAAAAACCACTGTCATTTTTTTTTTGAGGATAACTGATTTACAATGCTGTGTTAGTGATCTCTGACAGTGAAAATCACACATTCTATTTTATTTATACCTTCCTTAAAAAGTTTCAGTTTTCCTACAATAAACACAAATTACTTTTGGAGAAAGAAAAAATATATATATTTTAATTCTAAAATGCTTAATTTGAAGGGAATAAAACAAGTTAGAGCAATAAAATTTAAATTAATCTGCGTTATTCTATTAAGATATACACAAAAGTATCAATGATCTTAAATTAGGTGAGGTCTTTGCAAGACAACTGTCTAAAATTGATAATGCAAATATTAATTATGATTAAAGAGTTAATTCTTTAAATAAGTCATTAATCTTTAACATTTTTTATAAGTGCAAAATTAAAGTTTATCTAGGTTTCAACTAGTTGTAATAGATTGGTAAACTGAAAGGTAAACACCAAAACACCTGTGTCTAAGCCTCTCTTCTGCTGGCCCTTGCTTGCTTCAATCTCTTGGTCTGTAAGTGGGAGAGTACCTATAACATACATGGCCATGATGAGGCCATGAGGCCATGACTGTCTAAGAAAATACATAAAAAAGAGACTCCTCTACATCATGTCACCAGAGAAACACAAATTAAAACAACCTATTACAATGACCAAAAAGAAGGAAAAAAAAAAAACTGACAGCACGAAATGCTGGTGAGGATGTGGAGTAACAGGAAACTTTCATTTTCTGCTGCTGGAAATATATAAAGTGGTACAGCCACTCTGGAAAATAGTTTGATGGTTTCTTACAAAACTATCCTCTTACTGTACAACTCAGCAATCAGGCTCCTTAGTATTTATCCAAGGGAATTGAAAACTTATGTCCACACAAAAACCTGCACGTATGTTTATGGTGGCTTCACTCATAACTGCTCAAACCTGGAAGCAACCAAGATGTCCTTCAGTAAGTGACTTGATAAATAAACTGTGGAACACCCAGAAACCGGAATATTCAGCACTCAAAAATAATGAGCGATCAAGTCATGAAAAGACATGGAGGAAACCTAAATGCATATAACTAAGTGAAAAAAGCCAGTCTGAAAAATGTCCAGATTCTGCTGGGAACCTAAAATTGCTTTAAAAAGTAAAGTCTAATAAAAACCAAAAAATTCCCTGCTATATCGTGCCTGCCATATATACAGCAGTGCTCAATAAATTGCACCATTGTTATTAAAACAAGCACATTAGAAATATCCTGTTTCCACAGAAATGAAGAAATATGGTTACTGCTATAATTAAAGTAATTACTAAGTTAGTTTCAACATTCATTTTGATAAGATAAAAGGCATGACATAATCTGGATGAATGATTCTAAATCTAAGATACTATTTTTCAAAGTTATCAAGTGAAATGTGAAATGACTAAGGATTCAGTCACAGTCAGTTCCTTAATGAGTGCAAGTCTCACAGTGTTTTACTGTCGTTATGTAAGAAAAAGTTCGACTAAAAGAAAAAAAATGTATCTCAACAAACAAATGGCAATACCAAAGAAAAATATAATCCTAGAATTATGTTGGAAATGATATGGTTTCAGCAAGAGGTAGAATGTGTTCCTATAAAGCAATAATTTGCCAGAGGGAAAACAAAATCTACAACTTCCTTTTTGTTTACCTGGATGAGTCATGGTGACTGGCTCCTCTTTGGATTTATTATTGTAGATGACTACAGCAACTGCATTGTGGAAAGCAGCCCGTGATATTTTCTCTTTAAAGGTGCAATTTCCCCTCTGCAGCAAGGCAATCCACTGTTTGATGTTAGGAGGGACAAAGAACCGTGTTTGAGGATCACAGCCCAGATGATCAGCAACTAGACAGATGAGAAGAGGGAAAAAAAACAACCAGAGATATTAACTTTTTCCTCAAGGAAACAAAATCAATCAAGTCTTCGTCAAAGTGCTTAACTATTCTCTGGATACCACAGCACTTCAAGCAGCTTGCTCCCAGCAGAGCTATAAATACATCCACAAAGGACAACGCAGTCCTGAATCCGAGTCCATATCTGTTCAGGGAGAGAGATGCTCCATTAAAACGTTACCTGTAAAGGAAATTAGAAGGGAAAGACTGTTTAACTTCACAGATTGATAAAATATTAAAGACTGACCATATCTAATGTAGGTTGGTGAAGAGAGGAGGAAGATATGACAAACAGAACCCCCAGCAATCCAAGGGATGGATCTACCCTGACTTCTGCTCATTCACCGCAGTTCAGTTCAGTTGCTCAGTCCTGTCTGACTCTTTGCCATGCCATGAACTGCAGCACGCCAGGCTTCCCTGTCCCTCACCAACTCCAGGAGCTTGCTCAAACTCACATCCATCAAGTTGGTGATGCCATCCAACCATCTCATCCTCTATCGTCCCCTTCTCCTCCTGCCTTCAATCTTTCCCAGCATCAGGGTCTTGTCCATTAAGTCAGTTCTTTGCATCAGATGGCCAAACTATCAAGAGTTTCAGCTTCAGCATCAGTCCTTCCCATGAATATTCAGGACTGATTTCCTTTTGGATTGACTGGTTTGATCTACTTGCAGTCCAAGGGACTCAAGAGTCTTCTCCAACACCACAGTTCAAAAGCATCAATTCTTCTGTGCTCAGCTTTCTTTATACTCCAACTCTCACATTCATCCATGACTAATGGAAAAATCATAGCTTTGACTAGATGAACCTTTGTCAGCCAAGTAATATCTCTGCTTTTTAATACGCTATCTAGGTTGGTCACAACTTTTCTTCCAAGGAGCAAGCGTCTTTTAACTTCATGGCTGCAGTCACCATCTGCAGTGATTTTGGAACCCAAAAAAATAAAGTCTGTCATTGTTTCCACGGTTTCCCCATCTGTTTGCCATGAAATGATGGGGTCAGATGCCATGATCTTAGTTTTCTGAATGTTGAATTTTAAGCCAACTTTTTCACTCTCCTCTTTCACTTTGATCAAGAGGCTCTGTAGTTCCTCTTTACTATCCGCCAGAAGGGTGGTGTCATCTGCATATCTGAGGTTATTGATATTTCTCCCAGCAATCTTGATTCCAACTTGTGCTTCATCCAGCCCAGCATTTCACATGATGTACACTGCATATAAGTTAAATAAGCAGGGTGACAATATACAGCCTTGACCTATTCCTTTCCCAATTTGGAACCAGTCTGTTGTTCCGTGTTTGGTTCTAACTGTTGCTTCCTGACCTGCATACAAATTTCTCAAGAGGCAGGTCAGGTGGTCTGGTATTCCCATCTCTTTCAGAATTTTCCACAGTTTGTTGTGATCCACACAGTCAAAGACTTTGGCACAGTCAATAAAGGAGAAATAAATGTTTTTCTGGGAACTCTCTTGCTTTTTCGATGATCCAGCAGATGTTGGCAACTTGATCTCTGGTTCCTCTGCCTTTTCTAAATCCAGCTTGAACATCTGGAAGTTCACGGTTCACATACTGTTGAAGCCTGGCTTGGAGAATTTTGAGCATTACTTTACTAGCATGTGAGATGAGTGCAATTGTGTGGTAGTTTGAGCATTCTTTGGCATTGCCTTTCTTTGGGATTGAAATGAAATCAGACCTTTTCCAATCCTGTGGCCACTGCTGAGTTTTCCAAATTTGCTGGTATATTGAGTGCAACACTCTCACAGCATCATCTTTTAGGATTTGAAATAGCTCAACTGGAATTCCATCACCTCCACTAGCTTTGTTGGTAATGATGCTTCCAAGGCCCACTTGACTTCATCTGGCTTTAGGTGAGTGATCACACCATTGTGGTTATCTGGGTCATGAAGATCTTTTTTTTTTGTATAGATCTTCTGGGTATTCTTGCCACCTCTTAATATCTTCTGCTTCTGCTAGGTCCATACTATTTCTGTCCTTTATTGTGCCCATCTTTGCATGAAATGTTCCTTTGGTATCTCTAATTTTCTTGACGACATCTCCAGTCTTTCCCATTCTGTTGCCTTCCTCTATTTCTTTGCATTACTTATCTCCTGATCCCCATCTCCATCATCACCACAAGGAGACTGATATTGCTTGGCGTAAATGAGAAAGCCAAACTTTTGGTTCTGTTACTAACAGTCTTGTTAAAATTCAAGTATCCTTGAACAAACTTCTCAGTAAGTGTCGAAGAAAATTAGAAAAGTTCAGGTCTGCATATGAAAGTTTAAATTAGTTAAAGTAACATGTGAAGTGAAAGTCGCTCAGTTGTGTCTGACTCTTTGCGACCCCATGGACTGTACAGTCCATGGAATTCTCCAGGCCAGAATACTGGAGTAGGTAGCCTTACCCTTCTCCAGGGGATCTTCCCAACCCAGGGATCGAACTCAGGTCTCCCAGACTGCAGGCGAATTCTTTACCAGCTGAGCCACAAGGGAAGTCCAAGAATATTGGAGTGGGTAGCTTCCAGCAGATCTTCCCAACCCAGGAATGGAACCAGGGTCTCCTGCACTGTAGGAGGATTCTTTACCAACTGAACTATCACGGAAAATAACATGAAACTAGAATAAATATTCCTGTAATTTATGTGCTGTGTTAAGCTACTTCAGTTGTGTCCAACTCTGTGTGACCCTAAGGACTGTAGCCTGCCAGGCTCCTCGGTCCATGGGATTATCCAAGGAAGAATATTGGAGTGGGCTGCCGTGCCCTTCTCCAGGGAATCTTTTCCACCCAGGGATCAAACCCACGTCTTCTGTGGCTTCCACATTGTAGGTGGACTCTCTACTGCTGTGTCACCAGGACAGCCTCATCTAATTTATATTTATGGGCAAATATGTCTCTATAGTTTCACATTAGGATACATATATTAACTTATTATAGCTACTTGTCTAACAAAATACACAAAGACACCGAAACTATCCACTGGGACAATAAATTACATGGTCATTGTCCTAGATTTGGAGGGAAGTTTTTTCAAGTACATTTAAATTTGTCAGGGGAAGTTGATCAATTTTTGATTCTGCAAACACGGGAAGTATATCTCTGGCACTCTGCCTATCTTAAAAAGCTGTCCCTGGCTGCTCTTTCCATTCTCATCCTTACTTTTATAGCAGGTTAAAATGAAAAGGGAAGGGCAGTTCAGAAGGAGGAAGAAAGTCACAAACATTTATTCTGAAGACATGCAGTGCCAGAGAACGGTGTGCCCTAGCCTTCCTGGAATTGGCACTGCCAGTACTCTGAGGGCTGAGAGGGAGGGAAGGAAAGGAGCGCAGCACAAATGGGTAACACTAGAAGGAAATAAACAATGAAAAATTAAACATTAAACAAATGAGGTGTACAATAAGACAACACCAGGGGGGAAATGGTTGCTGTCTATGCCCTGGAAGCACACTGCTTAGCAAAAGAAATGAAATGTTCACACTACTTAGAGAAAACGTAAAATGTAGAGATGTCACTAACTTCAGAGAAATGCTACATCTATCATTCCCTCTTAAATAATAGCTTTCCCTAAATTCTTTTATTATCCTGGTGATGAACAGCAATGAGAGCATATTTGTTACTACAAAGCGGGAGACAGATGATTTCCCAATTTGTCGTGATTGACACTGTTGACAACTATGACTCACCTTTTCCTGAAACAGTTTCTACACTCTGAAACTTAAGTCCTTTCTCAGTCAAACAGAGAGAAAAAAAGGTTATGTCATGATTTTGTGTAAGTTTCTCAGTCGTGTCTGACTCTTTGTGACCCCATGAACTATAGCCCACCAGGCTCCTCTGTCCATATGTCCATAAGATTCTCCAGGCAAGAATACTGGAGTGGGTTGGCGTTTCCTTTTCCAGGGAATCTTCCCGACCCAGGTCTCCTGCATTGCAGGCAGTATTTTTACACTCTGAGCCACCAGGGAAGCCCTATGTCATGATTTTAATAGTCAACTTTTGAAAGACACAAAAAAATCTTCAAACTCTGAGATTTTGAAACAGATATTACTTTCAGTAATAATGTCTGTTTCATAGATAATTATCATGCTTAAAAATATAAGCATTTAGTCAATGTGTTATGATAACCTCACTGTCTTGGGAAAATTTTCAAGAATACCTAGAGATCTGTATGCTTGTCTTCTATGAAACATGGGTATTTTCTGCACAGATGTGTGTGAAGTCTATCCACAACCCAGTAGCACACCTCCACCCCATTTTCCTAGCTCCTAATACCTACCACTTCGATTTCATTCTTTCTCTCTGATTTTAACAGTATCATTGTCCACTTGGAAGAACAGCAGTTCTCTAGTAAGTCACAAAGTCTAAGACTGAAAAGACACACCAAGGGGTACAACAAAAGAGCAAAATTTACGAAACATACTGAAGGGAAAATTAAAAATCCTCTTAAGGAATCCTCACCCACTAAGAACAGATTCTACGAACAACTCCATCATCAATATAAATTCCAACAACAGATTGTATGTGGAAAAGAAGTTTCCTGTTCCCCCAAATTTATCCAAATCATTATTCACTAAGGGTCTTTGAAAACCTTTATATCAATAAAAATATAGTAAGAAATTCAAGTTCTTATTTAACAGATTTTATCTGCTCTTGGCTGCACTGGGTCTCTGTTGCTGGTGTGCTCGGACTTTCTCAAATTGCAGAGTGGGGGCTACTCTGCAGTTGTGGTGTGCAGGCTTCTCACTGCAGTGGTTCCTCTTGTTGCAGAGCACAGGCTCTACTAGTTGTAGCATGCAGGCTCTAACCGCCCCTCGACACATGGAATCTTCCTGAACCAGGGATCAAACCCATGTCCTCTGCATTGGCAGGGGGATTCTTAACCACTGGACCACCGATGAAGTGAAAGTTGCTCAGTCATGTCCAACTCTTTGCGACCCCATGGACTATACAGTCCATGGAATTCTCCAGGCCAGAATACTGGAGTGGGTAGCCTTTCCCTTCTCTGGAGATCTTCCCAACCCACGGATCAAACCCCGGTCTCCCACATTGCAGGCGGATTCTTTACCAGCTGAGCCACCAGGGAAGTCCCTAAATTCACGTTCTTGTTCAAGGAAGTTCAGAAAAAAAAAATAAGGGATTTTTATAATCACTTAGTACCATGGTATGCTTATCTATGCTTGGCTTTAATTAACAAATAACTTGAACAATGAAATAATGTCAACAGCTCTACAACACAACTTCTCAAGAGGACTGATGACTGACTGGCACTATTCCAGAATTTAATCCCAGTTGTTTATACTTGAAGTAATTTATTAAGTAAAGACAAGCAGTAGTATGGCATAAAATATCTATGAATCACTAAATTTACTTCCACTAAAAATCATAATGAAAATGTGAAATAATAGGTGATATAAAATGATAAACTATTTTACAATTTTATTTGTCAAATGTATCTCAGTAAATTTGGAAAACATTTTTACATTATTGAGAAACTTAACTTCAATTTTTTTTCTGTATGGACTTTCCTGTTGAGCCCAGAAACAGTAATGAGACTAATTATCCCTTAACAAGAACCAAACAATTCTGGACAGGAACAATTAGGGAATACTCACTTTAACGAATATTAACTTAAATGCTTAGTAACATACTAAATACCAGAGAGAAATACAACAGAACCAAACACCTTGGTCTTTAATGTTAAAGCACCACTAAATGGATTGAAGATGCATGCCTGGCACAGAAATTAAATATCAACAAAGTAGTTAAAAATGCCAACGCAGAGAGCTTACAAATTTAGGAAAGGAAAAGAGCAACATAATGGTCTAAGTTTAGTGGAAGTTGGAAGCTAAAACACTTGAAAACTGTTCAAGCAGAAAGGGGAAGGGCACAAGCGACCAGCATAAACATACAGAACAAAGACTGTCTCTTAAACTTCTTGTGAAAATCAAACAAATTTTATTTATTTTTGGCTGCACTGGGTCTTCGTTGCTGGTGTGCATAGGAGCACAAATTGTGCACAAATTCTCTCAAACTGCGGAGAGCAGGGGCTACTCTAATATCTGCCCTTCAATGATATACTGATCATTTGGGCAGATATTAAATATTTGAATATTTAAAGTAGGCTGTGAGTAGATAAGTAAATAAATACTCTCTTCCCCACCTCAGAGCGGCCTAAAGTTCTCCACGTTGATTAGTTTCACTCCCATTTCTTAAAACTGCAACCACCCCATCTGCCAAGTAGTGATATCCACATTGTTGTGTGGGTGATGCTTCCTCCTGCATCCTGAGAACTTGCAAGAGCCAAGTGGGCCTAGGGATGGGCAGCTGCTGGAATCCTTAGGCACACAGCACAGGTGCCCCGGCGAGACTCTAGCTTCCAGAGAATGCGTGTCTTGTTTCCTCCACCTTAAAGGCCAATCCCACTACTCCTCTGCTGACCACCTTCTAAGCCTCAGAACTGCGCTAAAGTATCTTCTCTGAAAAGCCTTCCCAATTTCCTAACGCTGAGTTGGGTGTTTTATTCATGTTCCCATGGTACCCTGAGATTCCATTTATTTTAGCATTTATCACACTCTGAGTCTCCTGGAACGTGATATCTAGCATCTTTTTCAGTATCTCTGGCATACAGCAGACACTTAACTCATATCATGACGGGAGCAAGAGAAGAACAACAGAGGGAGATTAAGCAAGACCTGATATAAAGAAAAAGCTTGTGCCAAAGACCACTCTGTTTCATGTGGTAATGTTCTGACAGGGGTAACATTCTATCAGTTGTTTTCTGTAAAAGAAGTAAAAATAAAAATGGACCTAACTAGTTACCCTAAATTTAGATGTTTCCATTTTCACTATTTTCACATTAGATTATAATTTCTTTAATCTTTAGATTTACTTCTTGTCTTTATTTTCAATGTTGAATTTAATTTTATGATTCAAATAAAAAATACAATTCTTTACTTTTGTTCCCAACTTTTTAGAAAATTGAAGTGTAATTGATTTATAATGTTGGATTAGTTTCAGATGTACAGCAAAGTGATTCAGTTAGATATATGTGTGAGTGGGTGTGTGTGTGTGTGTGTGTGTGTGTGTGTGTGTATATATATATATTCTTCTATAAATTATTTTCCACTAAAGGTTATAATAATGCGTGGCACAGGAGCGGCAGCTGCACAGCACAGCGGCCGAGATGAACTAGCCCACGTCCAAGGTCAGAAGCAGTGGCTGCACTTTGCTGGAGCAGCCATGAAGAGATATTCCACATCCAAGGTAAGAAAAACCCAAGTAAGACAGTAGGCGCTGAGAGAGGGCGTCAGAGGGCAGACAGACTGACACCACTATCCCAGACAACTACCCAATCTGATCACATGGACCACAGCCTTGTCTAACTCAATGAAACTAAGCCATGCCGTGTGGGGAATCAAGCTGGAATCAAGATTTCTGGGAGAAATATCAATAACCTCAGATATGCAGATGACACCACGCTTACGGCAGAAAGTGAAGAAGTAAAGAGCCTCTTGATGAAACTGAAAGAGGAGAGTGAAAAGGTTGACTTAAAGCTCAACACTCAGAAAACTAAGATCATGTCATCCTGTCCCATCACTTCAAGGGAAATAGATGGGAAAGAGTGGAAACAGTGGCAGACTCTATTTTGGGGGGATCCAAAATCACTGCAGATGGTGATTGCAGCCATGAAATTAAAAGACACTTGCTCCTTGGAAGAAAAGTTATGACCAACCTAGACAGCATTTTAAAAAGCAGAGACATTACTTTGCCGACAAAGATCTGTCTAGTCAAGGTTATGGTTTTTCCAGTAGTCATATATGGATGTGAGAGTTGGACTATAAAGAAAGCTGAGTGCTGAAAAATTGATGCTTTTGAACTGTGGTATTGGAAAAGACTCTTAAGAGTTCCTTGGACTGCTAGGAGATCCAACCAGCCCATCCTAAAGGAAATCAGTCCTGAATATTCATTGGAAGGACTGATGCTGAAGCTGAGGCTCCAATACTTTGGCCACCTGATGTGAAGAGCTGACTCATTTGAAAAGACCCTCATGTTGGGAAAGATTGACGGCAGGAGGAGAAGGGGACAATGGAGAATGAGACAGTTGGATGGCATTACGGACTTGATGGACATGGGTTTGGGTGGACTCTGGGAGTTGGTGATGGACCAGGAGGCCTGGCGTGCTGTGGTTCATGGGGCCGCAAAGAGTCGGACACGACTGAGGGACTGAACTGAACTGGTAGGTTATTAAAAGATACTGAATAGCGTTCCCTGTGCTATGCAGTAGTTCTTGTTTTTTTTTTTTGTATATAGCAGTGTCACCTGTTAATCCCAAATTTATCCCTCCCCCTTTCCCCTTTGGTAACCACAGGACTGTTTTTCACCCAACTTCTTAATTTTATACATTTAGCTACTGGACTTAAGTCGCTAGCTTTCATCCCTTTATTACTTCCATGGATAAACTTACTATTTCTAATTTCACTCGAATCTAATTTATTTTCAGTTGCAGACTAATTGCCTTACAGAGTTTGCTGTTTCCTGTCAAACCTGCACCATCTGTTATCACTCGTCTTCATCAGTTGTTTAGTCTCTGAAACACTGAAAATGCTTACTCTTTTAATTTGTTAACTTATGTGTAAATTTTAATTTTTGCCTTAATCTTGTATCTAGTTTTTTAAATCCCTCCCCAAATACTTCTGTTGTATATATATATATTTTCTGGTAGGATTTGTTATCGTAATGGCCTGCAGAAACAACTTGGACCCTAGCCTTTCCTGTTTTCTCAGGAACCTTGTATCAATGATCATTCCCTGCCTTTTTTCCTCTCATTTAAACCTGCTTGTTTCTTCCATCGTAAAAATAAAGGAGAAGAAAGAACAGTATCTCAAAAGACTCCCCTTTACTGCTACTGTTCTCAAGAGCTATCTGTACCTGTGATTCTCATCTCCTCAGTGTCCACCCACTTCTCACCACATTTTAAAAGCCTGTATTTACTTGGCTGCTGTCGGCTCTTTGTTGCACCATGTGGGATCTCTTCTTGTGGTGTGTGGATTCTCTGGTTGTGGAACGTGGGCTCAGGAGTTGCAGCAAGCTGGCTCTGGAGCACACAGGTTCAGTAACTGCAGTGCACAGGCTTAGCTGCCCCGCAGCATGTGAGATCTTAGTTCCCGCATCAGGGACTGGACTCACATACCCTGCGCTGCACGGCAGATTCTCAACCAGTGGGCCACCAGACAAGTCCCTCCTCATGACATTTTAATCTCTGCATTCAGTCACTCCACTAAAAGTGCTCTGAAAAGGCATCAATAACCTCAGCATTGCTAAAACCCAAGACATGTGTGATCCTCTTCCAAACTGACCTGACAGCTACAAGTGTCCCAGCTGAGCACTCTACACTCTCTTGGCTTCCAAGACCCCCATCCTCCTGATTCTCCACTTCCTCCTTTTCTTTCAGAGCCCTCCTTGCTAACCTTCTTTACTGACTCCTCTCCCTCCATGTGTGCACTCAAACCACTTGGAGGTCTAAGACCCTCTGCAGCTAGAATTCTCTCTACATTGCTGGTAGGCTTTTTTCTTACTGGAGCAACAATGCTTACTAACATTTCATGCCAATCAGCTCTTTCCTGAGAAACTATTTTTCAAATTTTACTTATACAAATCCAGTTCCCAATATACACAACTAAGTCAGAATGCTAAGAATCAGAAGAGGAATATGGATAATTACACATAGGAAGGAGATTCATTCCCTCTCATTCCAAGCAGAGACTGGTCCTGCCTTGATGACCTAACATTCTTGAATGTCTTTGCTGGTTCACATGGAAGGAGGCATGGGAGAGCATTTGTAGGCAGGTCTATGGACAGTCACTTTTTAATTTATTTCTTTCCAGGCTATTTGGCCCCAGCTTCAGGCAAGGCCAAGGGATCACTTTGAGGTTTCAAATGGATGCTATTAGTTGCCAAAAATACCTACCACCAAATGAAAACCAGAAACAGAAACCTAATTTAATTTGGTCATCACCTCTACACAGTAACATGCTTTATGTGACACCTACTGGAGCCCAAACTTTGGGAGGTAGACAGACAATCTAAGATTTACCACACAGAAGTTACATTACATATGAATGACAGGACTTCTCTCTGCTTTCCACAGGATGTGAGTAATAGAACATATGAGTCAAGTTTTTGCTGACAGTCATTTTATGATAGAGAAGGGAAAATCTTAGGATAAAGTTAAAGCTATTAATCGGAGAAGGCAATGGCAACCCACTCCAGTGTTCTTGCCTGGAGAATCCCAGGGACAGAGGAGCCTAGTGGGCTGCCGTCTATGGGGTCGCACAGGGTCAGACACGACTGAAGTGACTTAGCAGCAGCAGCAGCAAAGTTATTAAAACAATGGCAAAGGGACAATGAAAGGGACAAGATCCTTGGGAACACTGCTGAGTGCTGAATTCCTGGACAGTGAAAGCTGCCCTACCTTGGAGCTTCTGGTTCTGACACAGGATTAATGTCTTTCTTATTTAAATCAACTTAAGCAGGAATTTGTCACTTGGAACACTCACATTTCTCATGTGAGTCAAGCAGCAATGAGGGGCTCTCTTAATCCACCAGGATCCACATTTGGCAACTCAAGCCCATCAAGAAGATCAAACCTAAGAAGAAAGCTTCCTGGAAAAGTCCTTTGACACAGAGAGGCAGCTGTGATGCTAATCTTTTGCCATCCTCCCTGACCTGAGAGGAGGGGTAACTATCCAGGAGAGGAGAGCTTTACCCAAAGATTAACATCTAGGGCAAGAGATCTCTCTAAGGATCCAAGGTAGAATCCAAGAGGCCAGGGAAATCATCTATAAACACTAAATGAAATTTGGCTTTTTCTTCATCTGTGAATGCAGACATTTAATCAATGTCTCTATCTTCTTCCTAAATAACACAAGGCTCTTAAAAGGCTTCTGTAACAAAGTACTATAAACTTGATGTTTGTTTAAACAACAGGAATTTATTATTCTCTCACAATTCTGAAGGCCAGAAGTGTTAAATCAAGGTTGCTGGCAGGGCCATCTTTCTACTGAAGGTCCTAGTGAAGAACCCTTCCTTGCCTGTTCTAGCTTCTGGCAGCTCCACGTGACCTTGGTTTGTGGCTGCAACTCCAACCTTTGCTTTCATGTGGCCTTCTCCTCTGTGTGTGTCCCTTCGCTTCTGTCTCTTACAAACACACTTCTCATTGGATTTAGGACCTATCTACGCTATCAAGGATGATCTCATCTAAGGATCTTTATTAATGACAACTGCAAAGGCTTTTTACCCCCCAAATAATGTTTCCACGTTCACACGTTCCAGGGATCAGACATGAATGTATCTTCTGGGGGACTACCTTTCACCCTGCCTTTAGAAAGTAACTCCAATCACCACTTCTCATCTTATGCATAACTGTCCACTATACAGTTCCACCTTGCTTTAATTATCCCCTCTCTAATAGTCAGTGCTTCATACAGTCAATGTTTGTTAAACTTTACCTACAGATGCCTGTCCGTTCTTATATTAGTCAAGGTTCTCCAGAGAAACAGACCAGTAAGATATTTGCGTATATAAAGAGATTTATTTCGTAAGGAACTGGCTCATGCAATTATGGAGGCTAATGAGTCCCATAAAGGAGGCTATCAAGGACAATAAAGAAAGCGGAGCACCGAACAACTGATGCTTTTGAGTTGCGGTGTTGATAGAAGGCTTTTGAGTGTCCCTTGGACAGCAAGGAGATCAAACCATCCTAAAGGAAATCCGTCCTGAACATTCATTGGAAGGACTAATGCTGAAGCTGAAGCTTCAATACTTCGGCCACCTGATGCAAAGAACTGACTCCTTAGAAAAGACCCTGATGCTGGGAAAGACTGAAGGCAAGAGGAAGAGGGGACAACAGAGGATGAGATGGTTGGATGGCATCATCGACTCAATGGACATGACTTGAGCAAGCTCCGGGAGTTGGTGATGGACAGGGAAGCCTGGCGTATTGCAGTCCAGGGGATCGCAAAGAATCAGACATGACTGAGCAACTGAACTGAACAAGTCCCAGGATCTGCAGGGTAAGTCAGTAAGTTGGAGAGTTGATGGTGGAGTTCCAGTCCAAGGCTGGCAAGACGCGCTGATGTTTAACTCCAAGGGCAGGAAAAAGCCAACGACCAGTTTGAAGGCAGTACGACCAGTTTGAAGGCAGTCAGGCAAGAAGAAACTTACTTATTTGAAGGATAATCACCGCCTTTGTTTCATCCAAACCTTCAACTGATTGGATGATGTCCAACCACAACAGAGGGCAATCTGCTTTAATCTGCCTTATTCAATCTACCAATTTATATGTTTGTCTCACCTAAAAACACCCTAACAGAAACACTCAGAATGATGTTGACTACATACCTGGGAACCTTGTGGCCCTGTGAAGGTGACACATAAAATTAACCACCACGGTACTATTCGTATCTCACTTCTGTGCTTCCTCCTTCTTACTTATTCTACATATTTTAGAAGTTCTTTCAATGAAGATCTGTTAAGGATAAACTTGCTTTTCATGGTAAACATGTCTTTACATATCTGAAAACTTCTTTTACTTTCTCTCATCCTTGAATGATAAATTAAGGTAAAAAGTCTAGATTTTATTGTTCTGTTAGCACACTAAAGGTAATATTCCACTGTCTTCTGCTTCTTATACTGAGAGGAGCTGAAAAGAACATTTTAACCGTGTAGGTTCTCAAATGTTACCCACCTACTTTTTACTTTCAAATCTAGTATTTTTAAGAAGCAAAATAGATGTGTTTCTTATTTTTCTATTAACTGTCAATTTTTACTTTTGGTTTTATTCTGAAGAAACAAACTTTTACTATAAACTACAGTCTTTTCATATAGAATTTTAAAGGCAAAGAAAACAATAAAATATCTTCTGCACACCTAGAGTGCTGGATATATCCATCAGCATTGCAGAAAAGATCATACATAGCTGAACAGTCAGCAAGTTTGTCAATAGCCATCCATTATCATTATTTAGTTACTGTAGATCTCAAATGGATTTTGATTATTTTTCACATCCTTAGAAATTATATATATATCTGTTGGATGTTCTCCATGACATAATAAAAAGCATCTTAAAGTAATTTTAAATGATGGCTAATACAAATCAACCTGGAAAGTCATGTTCAGAAACAATTTTTATTACAACTGATGTAACAAACACTTCATGCAAGAGAGATGCTGTAAATCAAAATAACCAAAAAAATCGCTGCAAGGTAAGATAATGGTATCACAGTACAACATACAGAAATGCTAATTATTTTATCCATATCACTCCCCATTCCACAAAAGCATTAGAGCACTGAGTACAACTCTTTCTGAGGCTTTCTTTTCTGCTAGCTCCTACCCATCACATTTTCCTCCCAGCTCTCTGAGCACTCTTTCGCATTTTTCCATTGCTAGTCTCTCAGCGGGTGTGTTCACTAAGGCTCTGCCCCAGGCCCTTTTCTCAGTGGGTCCATTCACATGGCTTCAACTATCACCTATATGTAGATAATGCTTAATTCTAAATCTCTCTCGAGCTTTAGTCTTTAATTTTCAACTGCTTGCTAGATATTTCTCCATGAATACAGAGTATTTCAAACTCTTCCCAAATCAAATGTGATCATTCTACATAGAATTCCTTTCTGATAGTATCATCAATAAGACTCTTAAACATGTAAGGTGGAAATTTTCATTGCATTCCTGAAAACAGGTAAGTGGCTATAAAGAGACCCACTCCATCAATAGTGTTCAATTTTCTTGGCTGCCATCAAGAACCAGCTAGACAACCTCATTGTAACTAAATCCTGCTAATGTACAGAGAGATGTAAGAACACCACTGAAGGCCCAAAGGAGTGTATGAAGGCATGACTCGCCACTCCAGCTTTTCTGAGGTATGATTAATAAAATAATTAAGACAACTATTAATAAAAACTATATATATTTGGGGCTTCCCTGGTGGCTCAGATAGTAAAGAATCTGCCTGCAATACAGAAGACCTGGGTTCGATCCCTGGGTTGGGAAGAGCCCCTGGAGGAGGGCATGGCAACCCACTCTAGTATTCTTGTCTGGAGAATTCCCATGGACAGAGGTGCCTGGTGGGCTACAGTCCATGGGGTCACAAAGAGTTGGACACAACCGAGCGACAAAGCAAGTATATATTTAAGACGGTGATTTGATACACCTATACACTGTGAAATGATTATAGTCAAGTCAATTAACATATCCATTACCTCATATAGTTAGTTACTTTTATTTTTTGGTGTGTGGTGAGAACACTGATGACCTACTATTTTACCAAATTTTAAGTATACAATGCAGCATTATTAACTATAGTCACCATGCTATACATGAGATTTCCCCAAAACATTCATTTTATAGCTCAAAGTAAACAACATTGAAGGACATTATCACTTCTTGGGCAGAAAAGTAAAAGATGCAGGAGCACTCCTATTTTATTTATCATTTCTTGTTTCTAGTACTAATACTTTTAGTACTAGTGGCTCTGACAAAATGACAGTGTTGAAAAAGACTGGGCTATCTGAAACACATTTTCAAATGTTATAATCATGCATTCAACAACATATTAAAAGAGTAATACACTGTGATCAAGTGAGATTTATTCCAGGGATGCAAGGATGCTTCAACATTCATGAATCAATGTGATTATACCACATTAACAAGAAGAATATAAATCATATGATCATCACCATAAATGCAGAGAAGCATGTGATAAAATTCAGCATCATTTATGATAAAAAAAAGTAAAATGGGTAGAGAGGGAATGTACCTCAACATAATGACAAGCCCACAGTTAACATCATACTCAACAGTGAAAACCTAAAAGTTCTTCCTCTAAGATTAGGAAAAGACAAGGATACCCATTTTGCTACATTTATGTAACACGGTACTGGAAATTCTAGCCATAACAATCAGGCAAGAAAAATAAGTAAAAGGCATCCACGTCTGAAAGGAAGTAAAACTGTCTCTATTTGTAGATGTATGTGTTAAGTCGTTCAGTTGTGTCCAACTCTTTGCAACCCTGTGGACTGTAGCCCGTCAAGTTCTTCTGTCCATGGAATTTTCCAGGCAAGAATACTGAATGGGTTGCCATTTCCTCCTCCAGGGGATCTTCCTGATCCAAGGATTGAACCTGGGTCTCCTGCATTGCAGGCAAACTGTGTACCATCAGAGCCACCAGGGAAGCCCAATAAGATACTATCTGTAGATAACATGATACTGTATTTATAGAAAACCCCAAAGATTCCGCAAAAAACTGTCTGAACTAATAAATTCAATAAAATTGCAGGACATAAAATCAATATATGTAAATCAGTTGTGTTTGTGTTCTATATTGATAACAAGCTACCAGAAAGAGAAATTAAGAAAGCAGTCCCATTTATAGCTGCATCAAAAAGAATTAAATATCTAGGAATAAAACTAACCATGAAGGTGTAAGACCCAAACAATGAAAACTATAAGACACCAATGAAAGAAACTGAAAAAGACACAAATAAATGAAAAGATATTCTATGCTCATAGTTTGGAAGATTTAATATTGTTAAAATGTCCATTTTACCCAAAGCAATCTACAGATTCAATGTGATTTCTATAAAAAGTTCAATGACATATCCCACAGAAACAGAACAAATAATCCTGTCATTTGTATGGGATCACAAAATATCCCAAATAGACAAAGCAATCTTGAAGAAGAACAAAGCTAGACACACCATGCTTCCTAATTTCAAACTATATTATAAAGCTATAGTAATCAAAATAGTCTGATACTGGCATAAAAACAGACACACAGATCAATGGAACAGAATAGAGTCCCCAGAAATAATCACACATACAGAGTCAATTCATTTACTGCAAAGCAAACAAGAATATACAGTAGGGAAAGGAAAGCTTTGGAAAAACTGGACAGCTACATGCAAAAGATCGAAACTGGACCACTATCTTACAACATACACAAAAACAAGTCAAAATGGATTAAAGATCTGAATATAAGACCTGAAACCATAAAACTCCTAAAAGAATACACAGGAAGTAAGCTCCCTGACATTAGTCTTGGCAATGAGTTTTTGGATTTGACACCAAAAGCAAAGGCAACAAAACCAAAAATACACAATTGGGAACACATCAAACTAAAAAGCATCTGCTCAGCAAATGATCGCATCAACAAAATTAAAAGGCAACCTAAAGAAAGAGAGGAAATATCTGCAGTTCATACATCTGATATGGGGTAAATATGCAAAATATATTAAGAACTCATACAATTCAATTATCTAGGGTCCTTGTTTCATGCAAATTTCTATTTACATAGTTTCCCACTATTCCTTACATTTCACAGGAGCTAGCTAAGTGTATGATGAGATTGTTGTTATCCCTTGAATTAATGATGAGTTAAAAGAAATGATTCATTTTCATGGAAAAAAAAAAAAAAATGATGGGCAAGGAACAGTCTCACACTAACAAGAGAAGTATTTGTCCAGATGCTGACTGACCACTGATCAAAGGGCTTTAAGCAAAACTTCTGAGGAAGGACCTAGGAGAACATGAAAAAAAAATCATGAAATCAATCATGACAAAAAATATAAGTAATGACAAAAGAATGACTTGTCATTACTTTGGTTCACAAACACCTCAGGTTATGAAAACTCCACACTTCTCTCATTTGTTTTCTCACGTGAATAGCTTCTCACCATGGTGCTTTTCTTCCTAATTGTCCTCCATAGGGATTGATTTCATGATTTTTT
>NW_011495072.1:489105-513761 GCF_000754665.1 Bison bison bison | reverse complement strand
TCATGATTTTTTTTTTTTCCATCTTCTCCTACCTCCTTCCTCAGCAGTTAGTGTGAGTGGGCTTTCCTGGTGGCTCAGACAGTAAAGAATACACCTGCAATGCGGGAAACCTGGGTTCGATCCCTGGGTCGGGTAAATCCCCTGGAGGAGGGCATAGCAACTCACTCCAGTGTTCTCGCCTGGAGAATCCCCACGGACAGAGGAGTTTGACAGGCTACAGTCCATGGGGTCACAAAGAGTCCAACAAGACTGAGTGACTAAGCACACAGCACAATGACAAAAATATTAAAGTTTATCCTAAATATACAAAATAATCAATGAGATTTGTTTAAGTGGGTCTCAAGACTGGCTGATAATAATAAAAAAGAATACTTTACCTAAGAAACTATTATTCAGAGGGAAAAAAGGAAAAGCAGTTATATCAAGATAGAGTACATCCTTGAAGAAAATCCAAGTGAAAAGAAGAACTCAGAACATGTCTGAGAGATAGAAATGAGACTTTGATGGGGGCAAAACACCAAGGTCAACTGGCCAAATGGAGTAATATGAAAGTTCGTTATAGATCACAAAAGTGTCAGACAAGATAAGAGTACTGAAAGGGGTTCAAATCTCCTTCGGCTAAAAGCAGGATATCTTAACAGTTCCTGATCTGCTTTACCATTCATTTCATCTCCCACAGAATAAACGCTATGGATAACCAGAGGAAGATGCTTCCCTTGTAGCTCAGTCGGTAAAGAATCTGCCTGCAGCGCAGGAGACCCCGGTTCAATCCCTGGGCCAGGAAGACCCCCTGGAGAAGGAAATGGTAACCCACTTCAGTATCCTTGCCTGGAGAAGCTCATGGTCACAGAACCCTGGTGGGCTGCAGTCCACGGGGTTGCAAAGAGTTGGGCACAACTGAGCGACTAACACTAACCAGAGGAAACTGCCACCCAGAACCTAACATATCCCCAGATTGTGACATGACCAATAACTTGGAAGAAAGCAACCTATCATTTTATAGTATGCAAAGCCCAGGACAAAGAAGCTGGGTAATTACAAATCACCTTGATGAGAAAGAAAATGAAGAAACCAGCAAGAATGCACAGATAAATTCAACTTTAAGGAAGACTAGTACAAAGCAAAGGCAAATGCAGGATGACAGTACAGACATAAAATTTATCCCCAAAACTAAAAAGCCCAGAGAGAGTTGAAGGGCCTTTCCAAAAGGTTTAAGTTTTTTCAAAGAAAGAAGAAACAGGTCACAGCTCAGGGCCAACACAACAATGGATGAAAACATTTCTCAAAACCATTTTTGCTTTTGTTTCCCTATAAAGGGAAAATAACCTGAGAACTAAGACGATCAGAGCAAGGCTAAAGCACAACGGAAATGGGTTCAAAGTTCATAAGAAGCAAACATATTCTTAAGATAGGTCTCCCAGTTCATCTCAGTAAAAATACTTTTCATAGTTGTGTATTCATGCTGATTTCTTCAAGTAATCTCTCATCTCATGAAAATAATTTGCAATTACCCAGCCTTCTTTGACCTCAGTATTTGTAAACTTAAAAATGTTATAGTTGCTTTCTTCCAAATTTTCCAGTCACTTAGCTTTACATCAACAAATGTAAAGAATACTTTCCACTCCTCAGCATTCCATCTTCCTCAGCAGTGTCAGAGGCACCTAACTACTTAACTTTTGCGATAATACAAACTTCCTTGGTCTCCTCCCGCACTGTCTTCCTGGCTATCCAGTTGCTTCAGCACTCTCTGATGAAAAGACTATTTCTTCCCTCAATGTTGGCACCTTTGTCAAAATCCATTCATCATAAATTAAGGGTTTATTTCTGGTTCTCAGTTCTATGCCACAGATATGTCTATCTATGGCAAATGTCTATGCCAATCCACATTGATTTATAGTATGTTTTGAAATCAGGACTTCCCTGGTGGCTCAGATGGTAAAGCATCTGGCTACAATGCGGAAGACCTGGGTTTGATCCCTGGGTGGGGAGAAACCCTGGAGAAGGAAATGGCAACCCACTCCAGTACTCTTGCCTGGAAAATCCCATGGACGGAGGAACCTGGTAGGCTATAGTCCATGGGGTTGCAAAGAGTCGGACATGACTGAGCGACTTCACTTTCTTTCCTTCTTTGAAATCAGGAAATATAGCACTTCATTTTTCTTTTTCAACATTGTTTTGACAATCCTGGGTCCACATAAATTTTGCTTGTCAATTTCTGCAAAAAAGCCAGCTGGTATTTTCTTAGGATTATACTGACTCTGTAGGTCAGTTTGGGGGAGTACTGCCACTATACCAGTATTAAGTTTTTAGAGCCATGAACATGGATGTTTTTCCATTTATTTGGTTTTCTGGAACTTCCTGTGACAATATTTTTTAGTTTTCAGGGCCCATAACATTTTAAATTATATTAAAAATACATTTTCTAATTGTTTGCTCTGGCGCACAGAAGTACAATTGACTGTGTGTGTGTATGTATCTAGTGACCTTTCTAAATTTACTTCAACAACAACAACAACAACAACAACAAAATCACTGTGATAATAAATAAGAAATTACGAATTAATGACATTTAATTATGGATTAACACTGGCTTCTTTCCTTAATCCATGTCAGATGGTTGTGTACCTTATATGGTATTCCGAGATATCTTGAATGAAGAATGATCCCGTAAATGTAAAGTGGATGCATAACTCCCTCACACACATGTTTTTCAGTTTATTACAAAATAGCATATACAATTATATCAAGTTACACATGATACCCTCTACTTTTAACTAAACCGTCTCTCATAAAATGGACAAATGCCTTAAAAAAGTCCCTACAAAATAAAGCAAAAATAAATTGGCACAGCTGACATTTCTATTCCTATACAAGCCCTTTTTCACTAACCATAATAGGTTTAAAAAAAACCCCAACTAATCCGATTTGGAAAACAACACCGTCAAATAGGAAATGATCACAAAAGACTATGAGAAATACAGACGTATTATAGCTATTATTAACTATTAACCTAAGTGTTACACTTTAAGGTACTATGTCAAAGAAAACCAGTAGTGTGGTTTAACATTTCTAAGTATAATACATATATTGGGGATAAATGTACACACACAACCAAAAAAGTGTGCCTCCCGGCACTACAGCGAGAGAGTGCCAGCAGACACCGGAAGCCAGTTAGGAAGCCACAGTTCAGGCAAGAGATTAGAAGGCTGTAGTGGATGTGGAGAGGAATGGAGACATGTTTTAGAGATGTTAAAGAATATGGATCAACAGGAGTTGGTAATTAATTAGATATGGGGGTAAAAGTCTGTGCTGACTGAAACAGCAAACACTGGAGGAGGAACAGATTTTTGGAGGAAAGATTGAATTGTTATAGACATATCAGGCTATGTAGGTGAATTGTTATAGACATATCAGGCTTGTAAGAAAACTGAGAGGGAGAGAATAATTCTACTCCTAATGGCAACCCACTCCAGTACTCTTGCCTGGAAAATCCCACGGATGGAGGGAGCCTGGTGGGCTGCCGTCTGTGGGGTCGCACTGAGTCGGACACGACTGAAGCGACTTAGCAGCAACAAGCATATACTCAATAAAATGTTATACACATGTAACAAAAGACACATACACAATCTTTATGACAGCATTGGCTCTAACTGCCAAAAAGCGGGCATCCCACACAGCAAAATAGGTAAAATGCAGTATATTCATGCACTGGATCACTGACAAACTACTGCTATATGCAACAACATGAATTTATCTCACCAACATGAAGTGAGCAAAAGAAACTAATCATAAGATGAAAAATAATACATACCACGATTCTATGTATATAAGTTAAAAAACAGGCATAATCTCTAGTGTTCAGTCAGAATAGTATTTACTTTGGCGGAAAGAGGGAGGAGAAATAGTGATTGAAAGGGGATATCCAGGAAGCTCTATGGAGCTGCTAACACTCTACTTCTTGACAAGGTTCAGAGTGACATCAATGTGTTTGCTAGAGTGACATCAATGTGTTTGCTAGAGTTATTCATCAAGTTGCAGACTTTTGACTGTACATTTTCCCATGTGTTATAGCAAATGAATACTATATGACTCCACTTATATGAGGTTTCTAGAGCAATCAAATTCATAGAGACAGAAAGTAGAAAGATGGGTTCCAGGGGCCAGGGAGAGAAGGAAATTCTAGTTGTTTAATGGGTATGCAGTTTCAGTTTTTCAAGATGAAAACAGTTCTGGAGACTGGTTGCATAATAATGCGCATCTATGCAACACTACTAAAATATCCCACACGTAAGTTGGTTCAGATGGTAGACTTTATGTTATGTGTATTTTACCATACTTGTAAGAGACTTCCCTGGTGGTACAGTGGATAAGAATCCTCCTGCCAAAGCAGGGACATGAGTTTGATCCCTGGGCTGGAAAGATTCCACATGCCACAGACCAAGCAAACCCATGCACCACAGTTACTGAGCCTGAGCCGCAACTAATGAGTCTGTGAGTCACAACTATCAGAGCCCGTGAGCCTAGGGCCTGTGCGCCGCACCAAGAGAAACCACTGCAGAAAGAACCCCAACCACCGCAGCAGAGCAGTCTCCGCTTACTGCAACCAGAGAAAGCCCGAGTGTGGCAACAAAGACTCAGAGAAACCAAAAGAAATTAAACCAACCAACCCTTCAACAGTTTTCTATTCCTCTTGGGATAAAGTAAAAAATTGCAACACAGCCTAAAAAGTACTGACCCACATTTTCATCTCTGCTATATACCATTCTCCCCCTTACTCTCTAAACTCAAGCATTCCAAGGTTGCTGTCGTTTTTTTAAATATCACTTTCAGTTTTCATATATGTTCCTAGCCTGAACTGGTCTTCCATTCCATGTCCCTCTTTGTTTAATATCTGCTCATGCTTTATCCTCAGCTTAAACATCATTTCTTCAGAGAAGTATTCCCTGACCAACCTAGACTGGGTTGATCTTCTCATTTATGCTCTCTCAGCATCTTGATCCTTTCCCCAAGAATTATTATTGAATAATTCTTGTGTTATTATTTAATGTCTGTTTTCACCACGACACAATACACAGGGGCTGACTTACCTTGCTGCTTGCACCAGACAGAATGCAGGAACTTCTTGTTCTGCCTGCTATATACTTCCTGTTGTTCAGTCGCTAAGTCATGTCTGACTCTTTATGACCTCATGCACCGCAGCATGCCAGGCTTCTCTGTAAATCACTATCTCCTACTCATGTCCACTGAGTCAGTAATGCCATCCAGACATCTCATCCTCTGTTGCCCCGCTTCTCCTCTTGCCCCCCTCTCATCAGGTGGGTGAAGTATTGGTGCTTCCCCATCAGTCCTTCCAACGAATATTCAGGACTGTTTTCCTTTAGGATTGACTGGCTTGATCTCCTTGCAGTCCAAGGGACTCTCAAGAGTCTTCTCCAACACCACAGTTGAAAGCATCAATTCTTCAGCACTCAGCCTTCTTTATGGTCCAACTCTCACATCCATACATGACCACTAGAAAAACCATAGCTTTGACTAGATGGATCTCTGTTGGCAAAGTGATGTCTCTGCTTTGTAATACACTGTCTAGATTTGTCATAGGTATTTTTCCAAGGAGCAAGTATCTTTTAATTTTGTAACTGTAGTCACCATTCGCATTGATTTTGGAGCCCAAGAAAATGAAATATGACACTTTCTCCACATTTCCCCATCCATTTGCCATGAAGTGACAGGACTGGATGCCATGATCTTAGTTTTTTGAATGTTGAGTTTTAAGCCAGTTTTTCATTGTCCTCTTTCACTTTAATCAAGAGGCTCTTTAGTTCCTCTTCACTTTCTGCCATCAAAGTGGTATCATCTGCATATCTGAGGTTATTGATATTTCTCCTGGCAATCTTGATTCTGGGATTTCATATGATGTACTCTGCATATAAGTTAAATAAAGCAGGGTGACAATATACAGCCTTGATGTACTCCTTTCCCAATTCTGAATCAGTTTGTTTCATGTCTGGTTCTAACTGTTGTTTCTTCTCCTGCATACAGGTTTCTCTGGAGGCAGGTAAGGTGGTCTGGTATTCCCATTTCCTTGAGAATTTTCCAGTTTGTTGTGACCCACACAGTCAAAGGCTTTAGCTTAGTCAGTGAAGCACATTTCTTTTTTTTTTGAATTGCCTTTTTTTTTCTGATCTAGCATTCGTTGGCATTTGATGTCTGGTTCCTCTGCCTTTTCTAAACCCAGCTTGTACATCTGGAAGGTCACATACTGCTCACATACTGCTGATTTCTAGCTTGAAGGATTTTGAGCATAATTTGCTGGTATGTGAAATGAGTGCATGAAGCTGACATAGGATGAGGCCCAGGAGCTGAGGGCACCCCAGCTTCACCACTGCAGTGGCCACCCTGGAGCCGCTGTCTGTCACGGAGCCTGTCTGCCAACCAGGGGCCAAGGGTACCCCAAGCTTTCCGCTGCTGTGGTCACCCTGGGGCCAATCTGCCACCACCCCTGGCTCCACACATGTAACTGGGGGCACTGGTCACTGCCCAACTCCCACCTCCGTCTCTGGGCTCATCTTTCTGAAGCTGCTTCCCAAGCCAGCAATGCCTCTTCAGGCAGCCACAACCATGTCATCCCGTGGTGGCCATCTCTGCTCCAGAAACATGTGCTCCTCCTCGCATCGCCGCGCGCCAGGGCCCTGGCCGCAGCCCGCAGTCCCAACCACTGGCTGCGGCGTCCAGCGGCCTAGCCCCGCAGAGACTCCGCTCCAGCCACCCCTCAGCAGTGGGCATCCTGCGCCAGCAGCACCACGGCCGCTGCTGAGGTATTTGAAGCCCGGTATATACTAGGTGTTTAATAATTATTTGCTGAATGAGTATTTGAAGCAGCTATCCCACATGAGTTTGGGATTTCTGATCCAGATGAACTACAGTCTGGTGACAACATTCAAAAAAGAAACTGCATCACTGAAGGAACTTTGAGGAATCATAGAAGAAAGGTATCAGAAAACTAACCTGTGTAAATAGCATTTCATTGTTTATAAACTGATAAACAAGGGCTGTGGAAGTTATGAGTTCCTTAGGGTCCTATTAATCCTTAGCAAATGTCAGAAATAATTACTAAAGGAATAACGTGTAGACACTTAAATCATGGGATTCCTACACAGGTTCACTATGTGCAGAAGGATGAGTAATGCTCTCCATCCCGAGATGTCTTCATCTTGATCCCTGGGACCTGTGAATACGTTAGGTTACATGACAAGAGGGAATTAAGGTTGGTAATTAGCTGACCTTAAAATAAAGAGATTACCTTGGATTATGTGGGTGAAAGTGATTATCGCTCAGTCATTACCAACTTTTTGCCACCCTATGGACTGTAGCCCACCAGGCTCCTCTGCCCAAGGACTTCTCCAGGCTGGAATACTGGAGTGGGTTGCCATTCCCTTCTCCAGGGTAACTTCCCCACCCAGGAATCGAACTCAGGTCTCCTGCATTACAGGCAGATCCTTTACTGTCTGAGCCACCATGGAAGCCCACATGTAAGATTACATGTGGGTGGGCCCAACGTGATCACGGGGTCTTAAGTGTAGAAGAGAGGTAGAAGATGAGAGTCACAGAAAGCTCTGAAAAAAGCTCACTACTGATTCTGAAGAGGAAGGGGCCATGAGCTAATGAATGCAGGCAGTCTCTGCTAAGTCACTTCAGTCGTGTCCGACTCTGTGCGACCCCATAGACGGCAGCCCACCAAGCTCCCCCGTCCCTGGGACTCTCCAGGCAAGAACACTGGAGTGGGTTGCCATTTCCTTCTCCAATGCATGAAAATGAAAAGTGAAAGTGAAGTCGCTCAGTTGTGTCCAACTCTTAGCGACCCCATGGACTGTAGCCTACCAGGCTCCTCTGCCCATGGGATTTTCCAGGCAAGAGTATTGGAGTGGGGTGCCATTGCCCTCTCCGAGGCAGTCTCTAGAAGCTAGAAAAAAACAAGGAAATGGATTCTCCGTCAGACCTTCCATAAGGAATGCAGTTTTGCCCAACACCTTGATTTTAGCCCAGTGAGACCCATTTAGGACTTCTTACTCCCAGAACTGTAAGGTAATAAATCTATGTTCTTTTATGTCACCTGGTTTGAGATAACTGATCACAGGGGCAACAAGAAAATAACATACTATGGTTAAGCCATAAAGACTTCTTCTCCTTCCCAGCAAATCAGGAACAAAGTAAATACAATATATATATATTTTTTTAATCAAAGAACTTGATTGGCTTTTACGACATAAGACAAAGAAATATGTACAATACTAAATGCAAAGTCAGTAAAATAAATTAGTAAACTATGAAATGCCCACTCCACTCCCCAGAAGTGTTGAGTAATGGAGTAAGGTCAACCATCTTAGAAGGTTTTTAGGAATACACAACAAGGGTCTGTTCATTCACACTCTTTGATATTTGATGCTTTTATCAATAACCTACATCAGTATTCTTAACTTTGGGTCTATGGACCACACTTGAGGCTTCAAGAGGCATCTGAACATCCTAATTCTTACTGAAAACTCGGTGTATATATACATAAATAAGTACTTTTCATCAGAAAGGTCCACAGCTTTCATTAAAGTCTTGAATCCACAACCACAGAAGGTTAAGAACCACTTATGTGAAGATACAGAAAGTATGCTCATCACATTCATGGCTGACACACAGCTGCTACGAAGAGTAAAGATCAGGATTCAAAAAGTATCATGAAAGGCTGATGACCAGCCTAAATCCAGAAAAGATAAAATCACTCGATTTAGGGCGACCTCATGAAAAAGTCCTAGAAAGTCTAATCAGCAGTAATCTCAGTATGAGTCAGTGGTTAAGGCTACCAAAATAACCTTATATGACTCTAGGCATGTGTTCAGAATGATGAGGAAGAAAGTTGTCCTCTCTTCTGTACTGGTGAAACCAAACTGCAGTGCTGTCCAATTTTGCTTTCTCTTTGCATTAATTTCTTCTGGCTGCCATATCAAATGACTACAAACCTTGTGGCTTACGTCAGTTCAGTTCAGTCGCTTAGATGCGTCCAACTCTTTGCAACCCCGTGGACTGCAGCACACCAGGCCTCCCTGTCCATCACCAACTCCAAGAATTTACTCAAACTCATGTCCATTGAGTCGGTGATGCCATCCAACCATCTCATCCTCTGTCATTCCCTTCTCCTCCTGCCTTCAATCTTTCCCAGCATCAGGGGCTTTTCACATGAATCAGTTCTTCACATGAGGTGGCCAAAGTATTGGAGTTTCAGCTTCTGCATCAGTCCTTGCAATGAATATTCAGGACTGATTTCCTTTACAATGGACTGGTTGGATCTCCTTGCAGTCCAAGGGACTCTCAAAGGTCTTCTCCAACACCACAGTTCAAAAGCATCAATTCTTTGGCACTCAGCTTTCTTTATAGTCCAACTCTCACATCCATACATGACTACTGGAAAAATCATAGCTTTGACTATACAGACCTTTGTTGGCAAAGTAATGTCTCTGCTTTTTAATATGTTATCTATGTTGGTCATAACTTTTTTCCCAAGGAGTAAGTGTCTTTTAATTTCATGGCTGCAGTAACCGTCTGCAGTGATTTTGGAGCCCCCCAAAATAAAGTCTGTCACTGTTTCCACATCTACTTGCCATGAAGTGATGGGACCAGATGCCATGATCTTTGTTTTCTGAATGTTGAGTTTTAAGCCAACTTTTTCACTCTCCTCTTTTATTTTCATCAAGAGGCTCTTTAGTTCTTTGCTTTCTGCCATAAGGGTGGTATTATCTGCACATCTGAGGTTATTGATATTTCTCCTGGCAATCTTGATTCCAGCTTGTGCTTCATCCAGCCTGACATTTCTCATGATGTACTCTGCATAAAAGTTAAATAAGCAGGGTGACAATATACAGCCTGACGCACTCCTTTCCCTGTTTGGAACCAGTGTGTTGTTCCATGTTCAGCTGTAACTGTTGCTTCTTGACCTGCATACAGATTTCTCAAGAGGCAGGTCAGGTGGTCTGGTATTCCCACCTCTTTCAGAATTTTCCAGAGTTTGTTTTGATCCACACAGTCAAAGGCTTTGGCATAGTCAATAAAGCAGAAATAGATGTTTTGCTGGAACTCTCTTGCTTTTTCAATGATCTAACAGATGTTGGCAGTTTGATGTCTGGTTCCTTTGCCTTTTCAAAATCCAGCTTGAACATCTGGAAGTTCATGGTTCATGTACTGCTGAAGCCTGGCTTGGAGAATTTTGAGCATTACTTTACTAGCATGTGAAATGAGTGCAACTGTGCAGTAGTTTGAGCATTCTTTGGCATTGCCTTTCTTTGGGATTGGGATGAAAACTGACCTTTTCCAGTCCTGTGGCCACTGCTGAGTTTTCCAAGTTTGCTGGCATATTGAGTGCAGCACTTTCACAGCATCATCTTTCAGGATTTGAAATAGCTCAACTGGAGTTCTATCACCTCCACTAACTTTGTTCATAATGATGCTTTCTAAGGCCCACTTGACTTTGCATTCCAGGATGTCTGGCTCTAGGTGAGTGATCACACCATCATGATTATCTGGGTTGTGAAGATCTTTTTTGTACAGTTCTTCTGTGTATTCTTGCCACCTCTTCTTAATATCTTTTTCTGTTAGGTGCGTATCATTTCTGTCCTTTTTTGAGCCCATGTTTTCATGAAATGTTCCCCTGGTATCTCTAATTTTCTTGAAAAGATCTTTAGTCTTTCCCATTCTATATTTTTCCTCTATTTCTCTGCACTGATCACTGAGGAGGGCTTTCTTATCTCTCCTTGCTATTCTTTGGAACTCTGCATTCAAATGGGTGTATCTTTCCTTTTCTCCTTTGCTTTTCACTTCTCTTCTTTTCTCAGCTATTTGTAACGCCTCCTCAGACAGCCATTTTGCTTTTTTGCAGTTTTTCTTGAGGATGGTCATGATCCCTGTCTCTTGTACAATGTCACGGACCTCCATTCATAGTTCTTCAGTCACTCTATCAGATCTAATTCTTTGAATCTATTTCTCACTTCCACTCTATAATCATAAGGGATTTGATTTAGGTCATACATGAATGGTCTAGTGGTTTCCCCTACTTTCTTCAACTTAAGTCTGAACTTGGCAATAAAGAGTTCATGATCTGAGCCACAGTCAGCTCCTGGTCTTGTTTTTGCTGACTGTATAGAGCTTCTCCATCTTCGGCTGCAAAGAATATAATCAGTCTCATTTCGGTACTGACCTCTGTCCATGTGTGGCTTAAAACAACATAAATGTATTTCCTCCTAATTCAGGAGGGCAGAAGTCAAGATCAAGGTGTCGGTACAGTTGGCTCCTTCTGGAGACTCCAAGGGAAAAACAGTCCTATGCTTCTCTCCTAGCCTCCAGTGGTTGCCAGCAATCCTTGGCACTCCCTAGCTGTGGCAGCATAACTCCTATTTCAACTTCTATCTTCCCATGGCCTTTATCTTTGTGTGTTTCTCTGTATTCTCTCTTCTCCTTATAAGTCACTGGATTTAGGGTCCACCATAAACTAGTATCGGAGAAGGCAATGGCACCCCACTCCAGTACTCTTGCCTGGAGAATCCCAGGGATGGGGGAGCCTGGTGGGCTGCCGTCTATGGAGTTGCACAGATTCGGACACGACTGAAGTGACTTAGCAGTAGCAGCAGCTGCAGTAGCAGCAGCAGTAAACTAGTATGATCTTATCTTGATCCTTAACTACTTACATCTGCAAAGATCTTATTTGCAAATAAGATCACATTCTGAAGTGCCAGGTGGACATGAATTTTTGTGGGACTTTACTGAACTCACTGTATCCTTTAAGTGGAATGCCACATTCTGTGGTTTAAAATACTATATTCTTAAGAACAGAAATAAGAACATGAAGTCTAAGCGTTAGAGGACTTGAATCAGACGAGGAAATTAACTGTCTACAAATTTTGAACCAATTTTTCTTCTGCAGATGAAAAAAAGACTTTCTAACATTCTGGTTTCCAGAGATGAATGTGGTAGATTTCCATCACTCATTTGTTCAAGTGTGAGCTGTAAAACCACTGGACAGGAATGCTGAGGCCTCAGATGAGTGGCTAGACTTGATGATTACAGATGACCATTAAGTTCTTAGATTCTACAATTCCTTCCCCATGTCTCCATCTCCATGGCCCTTTTAACTGGCCATTATACAGAATCAAGGAGAAGGCAATGGCAACCCATGCCAGTAGTCTTGCCTGGAAAATCCCATGGACCAAGCAGCCTGGTAGGGTGTAGTCCATGGGGTCACGAAGAGTAGGACACAACTGAGCGATTTCACTTTCATGCATTGGAGAAGGAAATGGGAACCCACTCCCGTGTTCTTGCCTGGAGAATCCCAGGGACAGAGGAGCCTGGTGGGCTGCCGTCTATGGGGTCACACAGAGTCGGACACGACTGAAGCGACTTAGCAGCAGCAGCATACAAAATCAAAGAATCATAAAGCTCTATTAATACAGCAAACACCATGTGAAGAGCAAGAGGTAGAGGTGAGTGGGATACCAGCAAGAAGGCACACATTGTAAAGAAAACATAGAGGCCCTAGGAATGAGAGTATCAAAATACAGGTAGCTTCAGCATGGTGAGCAAGGGAGAGATGAATGGCCTGAGGGAGGGAAAGGCTGGGACCAGACCAATCAGGAGGTGCCTTGTATACTACAGTAAGGAGTTCAGATTTCCAGCTAAGGATTAGAAGAAGCCACTGAGGGGTAATTTAAGCAAGCAGTGACAAGACTGGGTGAAGTTTCAAGATCACTGTGGCTACTGGGGAGAAACGACTGACAGAAGTTAAGAAGCAGGAAGACCAGAGAGATGGCAACTGTCTGTACTAAGATGACAGGAGTGAAAATGGCAAACAACAGATAAATATGATACACACTGACAGTAAAATGTGAAGGGTAAATCAGAAGTGGAATGTGAGAAAAAGAAGCTAGGATGACTCTTAAATTTGTTTAAATAACAAGAGTGGACCGCGATGTCATTTGCTGAGATGGGGAAGACTAGAAAACAGGTATTAGTCACTCAGTTGTGTCCAACTCTTTGCAACCCCATGGACTGCAGCCCACTAGGCTCCTCTGTCCATGGAATTCTCCAGGCAAGAATACTAGAGTGGGTAGTCATTCCCTTCTCCAGGGGATCTTTCCAACCCAGGGATTGAACCTGGGTCTCCTGCATTGCAGGCAGATTCTTCGCCATTTGAGCCACCAGGGAAGCCCTGAAAACAGTAGTAGTAGACAAAAAAAAAAAAAAATATATATATATATATGGATACACACATACACATCAAAAGCTCCATTTATCAATCTGGAGATGTTCTTGGGAAATTTAAGTTAAAAATACCAAGTAGGCAGTTGAATATATGAATCCAGAGCTCAGAGAAGACTAGGCTAAAAGTAAAGACATAGGAAGAAGTGACAGGAGAAATGGAAAGAGGAAAAGCTTACTGTAAACCAAAATGTCAAAAAAGGAAGAAACAATTATTGGAGGACACATCTTGCTAATGGACCTGCAAAATGAATCAAGAGAGAGCACAGATGCTCAGAGACATGTTTTACAACTATGGCGGCTCAATGTTTAGATGCTGAGTGTCGTTCCAGGGGAAGGAGCTTTGGGGAGGCTGCTCTCACTGCTCCCAGTGCGGCCGCCTCTACAATGGCTCTCGCCTTGCTACAAAACAAACGCTGAATGCTATTTTTGATTCTGGCCTTTTTTCTGCTAAAAGCAAAAATCCTCTTGAGGTTTCGTTTGGTTATCAAAAATAGGTACTAATGTAGGTCTTTCATAAAAGCAAAATGGCATAAGATGAACTTTCGAAAAGTGGAGATTACCCATAGTTAAGTCTTCATGCTTTAAATACAGACTGATTTTAAATAGGGAAAACCAAAATAAAATAAAAGCATTAATATCATCATAATAAAAATATCATAGAAAAGTCCTGTCCCTTTCTAGGATTCATTAACTGCTCAAAATGATGCCACAATGATGCCACACATATACCCTGAGAAAACCATAACTGAAAAAAGACACATGTATCCCAGTGTTCATTGCAGCAGGACATGGAAGCAACCCAGATGTCCACTGACAGATGAATGGATAAAGTTGTGGTACATATATACAATGGAATATTACTCAGCAATAAAAAGGAACATATTTGAGTCAGTTCTAATGAGGTAGATGAACCTAGAGCTTATGATACAGAGTAAAGTAAGTCAAAAAGAGAAGAACAAGTGTTGTATGTTAACACATATATATGGAATCTAGCAAGATGGCACTGATGAACCTATTTGCAGGGCAGCAATGGAGACTCAGACATAGAGAACAGACTTCTGGACACAGGGCAAAGGAGAGGGTGAGACAAATGGAGAGAGTAGTATGGAAGAATACACATTACCGTATGTAAAAGAGATAGCCAGTGGGAATTTGCTGCATGACTCAGGGAGCTCAAACCCAATTAAGAGCGGGATGGGGTGGGAGGTGGTAGGGAGGTTCAATAGGGAGGGGACGTGTGTATACCCATGGCTGATTCATGCTGATGTATGGCAGACACCAACACAATACTGTAAAGCAATTATCCTTCAATTAAAAATAAACAAAAACGATGCCACATTTTAGCTTGATTCCTGTTAAGACAAGAATACTTGGTCTTAACTCTCTTCTTATTGGGGAAAAACATGCACTTTTCAGCATATTTCTAGTCATCTCTCAGTTTTCTACTCATTCTAACCATGGTTTGGAATTAACTCAATTTTTCTTAAAGCTAGGGAATAAACTTTACAAAAAAAAAAAATCAACTTTAGACACTTACTTGTTCCCTTTAGAGTATGACTTTCCCTCTGTGAAGAAGGTTTTGTATTAAAAATAACTTCAAAAAAATGAGAAAAAAGAAAATGAGAAATGTTACCCATGACCCAACAGATACAACACAGCCATTTTTATTTTTGCATATTACTTTGAGTCCCTGTCCACTGTAAAGATATTACTTTTGTAGGATATACCTAACTTTCACATGATCCCCTTTAATGGCTGTGTAACATTCCACGAAGTAGATCATTCATAATTTACTAAACTCACTTTAGAAGTGGTACAAGACATGCTGGAAGTATGAGCTCTGTAGTCAGACAGACCTACATCAAATCCAAACTCTGCTGAATCACCACAGGATTCAGCTGGTGGATTACCTCACTCACTTTAATTTGTCCATCACTAATTACCAGTACCACCCTCCTATGTTCCAGGCTCAACACTGAGCACTGAGTATACAAAAGTGGACACCAGGATCTCTGCCTTCAGAAGCAAATAAGATAGATACACAATTTCCAACCATATTAAGTGCTATAAAGAAAAAATAAAAAACACTAAGAGACTGGAGTGCCTTGAATTCCCATCCACAGAATGAGGATATTGTACCACCTAGAGCTGTTATAAGAATTCAATGATACTCCATGTACAATACTTGGCACCATTCTTGGCAGAGAGTATGTACCCAGTATATGTTAACTGTATCACTGTTTGGGATAAAGAGAGATCACCAAAGCAGGAAATATCATCCTCTCAGTACACACTTTCTTCTTTTCTCTATCAATATAAATCTTATACTTTTTCAGGTTTGAGTTTACTGCTAGAAGTTTGATGTGGGTCTACTTTTTAAAAATTTATTTACTTTATTGAAGGATAATTGCTTTACAGAATTTTGCTATTTTCTGTCAAACGTCAACATGAATCAGCCATAGGTATACATATACCCCCTTCCTTTTGAACCTCCCTCCCCATCCCACCCCCTATGTTGATACAGAGCCCTTGTTTGAGTTTCCTGAGCCATATATCAAATTCCTGTTGGCTACCTATTTTACATATAGTAAAGTAAGTTTCCAACTCAATGGACATGGGTTTGGGTGGACTCCAGGAGTTGGTGATGGACAGGGAGGCCTGGCGTGCTGTGGTTCGTGGGGTCTCAAAGAGTCGGACACGACTGAGCGACTGAACTGAACTGAACTCACTTAAGTTTCCATGTTACTCTCTCCATACATCTCACCCTCTTCTCCCCTCTCCCTCTATCCATAAGTCTATTCTCCATGTCTGTTTCTCCATTGCTGTCCTGTAAATATCTTTAGTACCACTTTCTAGATTCCATATATATGTGTTAGAATATGGTATTTATCTTTCTCTTTCTCACTTCACTCTGTATAACAGATTCTAGGTTCATCCACCTCCTTAGAACTGACTCAAAGGCGTTCTTTTTTATGGCTGAGTAATATTCCATTGTGTATATGTACCACAACTTCTTTATCCATTCATCTGTCAATGGACATCTAGATTGCTTCCATGTTCTACTATTGTAAACAGTGCTACAATGAACAATGGGATACATGTGTCTTTTTCAATTTTGGTTTCCTCAGGGTATATGCCTAGGAGTGGGATTGCTGGGTCATATGGTGATTTTATTCCTAGTTTTTGAAGGAATCTCCATAGTGTCTTCCATAGTGGTTGTATCAATTTACATTCCCACCAACAGTGCAAGAGGGCTCCCTTTTCTCCACACCTTCGCCAGCATTTATTGTTTATAGACTTTTTGATGTTGGCCATTCTGACCAGTGTGAGGTGATATCTCATTGTAGTTTTGATTTGCATTTCTCTAATAATGAGCGATGTTAAGCATCTTCTCATGTGTTTGCTAGCCATCTGTATGTCTTCTTTGGAGAAATGTCTGTTTAGGTCTTTTCCCCACTTTTTGATTGGGTTGTTTGTTTTCCTGGTATTGAGTTGTATGAGCTACTTCTATATTTTGGGAATGAATCCTTTGTCAGTTGTTTCATTTGCTATTATTTTCTCCCATTCTGAGGATTGTCTTTTCACCTTGCTCATAGTTTGATGTGGGTCTATTTTTAGATCCGTTTCTCTCCTCGTCATGTTCAAGTTTCCTTTTACCTTCGTGAACAAACTGAGTATAATAGCTCTTTCAACACTTTTATTTGCAATTCCATCATTTGTCCCACTTCTGGGACTGTTTCTGCTGACTTTTCTGTCTGGTTGTGGGTCATATTTTCTCTACTTGGCTTGTCTGCTCATTTTTTATTGGATGCTGGTATTGGATTTCATGTTTTTGGGAGCTGGACTTTGTTGTAATCCCTTCAGATATTGTTAGGGTTTGTTCACGATTAGGTACTTCAAATAAATCTCATCCTTTTAAGGTTTGCCTCTAAGATTTGGTAGGTGGGTCCAGAACAGGCTTTTCTCCAGGGCCTTACTCCATGCCTCATCCATTAGGTCTTTCTACTTTGATTAGAGAGAATATGAACTATTCCCAGCCTTGTGTGAACTCCAAGAATTCTTCCACCTGCTAATTTCTGACAGGTCTCCATAAAACGAGCAGAACAGTACTTGATCAAAGGCTTGAGTGAACGAACCCCTTGCAGCTCCCTCCTCTCCTGTACCTGAGCTCCTCACGCATTCAAGCCTACTCAAGCTGCCTTCACCTCTCTCAGCTCTGAACTCTGTCTCATCAACTCAGGAAGACCACTAGATTCTTTCTGGGTCCCCCTTCCCTGAGCTTCAGTTTAGAAACTCTCCAGGTGGTAAGCTGAGGCAGTCACAGAACTCTGTTGTTTATTTCCTTCCTCTCAGGGATCATTGTCCTGTGCTGTTTTCTGACCTATTTCTAAAACTGCTGTCTCATAACTGTCAGGTTTTCCAGTCACTTGAGGTAGCAAGGTAAGCCTAGTGTTCCATTATGGCTAGAGGAAGAACTAATCAAGTTTAATTTCAACTTCCTCATTTTCAATGAAACCTCTCTAGACTACAAGTCCAAATAATTTTTCATTTCTCTGATCTTTGTACCATTTACTGATCTAGCATAGTAACAGAGGCCCTACAGTATACTTTGTCTATCAACACCCCACCATCCCCATCCCATCATACAGATTCCAGCAACACCTGCCATTAGTTTCACTACCAGACCAAGCACCACAGGGTTAAATGCAACCACATATTACAGTGGCTTGCTAGTGCCAGGCACAGTTTGAGGTATTTGGTTAAAACAAAGAAGACGCTGTCCCTAAGTTCCAAGAGCTCCCAGTCTGGGACAACTTAGGAATCAACTTCTCACCCATAAATCCATAACACAGTTTTAATGGGAAAAACTAAGGTATAAATGAAACTTTAGAACATGGATTGTGGCTTGTCACAAGTTTTCTTAAAGGGCTAGGGAACAAGCAGTTTAGACTTGGAAGTCATACAGGCTCCTGTAATAACTGCTCACCTCTGTCAGTATACCACAGAGCCACAGACATGTGAATGAATGGACAGGGCTGTATTCCAACAAACTCTGTTTACAATAACATGCAGCCGGTGCCCTTGCTGGTGTCTGCAGACAGCCTGCACCATCCACAGTGGCATGTCCTATTTGTGCCATCCCGACAAGTTCTCTTAGGCAGCAATTGCATACCATATCTTCCACACACACACACCACAGAACTTGCATAATGCAAGCTCAGAGGAGTTTATTAAGGACTTTTTAATTTATTTCATTTGGCATTTGAAGGGATCCCTTTATTTTGTTCAAAACTGCTTCCAACAGTAAAAAAAGCTACACTTACTATGACTTATGGAAAAAAAATCAATGTTTAGTGCATAAAATACTCTAAGGATGATAAAACAAACAAATGATGATCCTGAAAACTTAATTCATTTTGTAAATAAGTCAAGGTTGCTATTTACTTAAAAGAACCAACTCTGAGGATTGGTTCGATTAGGTACTTCGAATAAATCTCATCCTTTTAAGGTTTGCCTCTAAGATTTGGTAGGTGGAAATGCACCCCAGAGGTGTGGACATGGTCCAAAACACTACCAGACTTCTTTGAGAATTATCTACAGAGAGAATTCACAAGCACATTAAAAGACTGCCTCAAAAATAATTTTCAATTGTCAAAATTAAAATCTACTCAGAAAAGACAGACATTTGATAAACTGTATGTATTTTCCAAATGGTTCTATCAAAAAGATAACCTCACAAAACAAATTCTGAAAGTGTTTAAATTTTTCATTGTTGCAAAATATGCATGTATACATAGAAACACATACACGCCCATGTGACTGGCATTAAAAGAACAGTATCCTTAATGGGTATATCTGGCACTTTGTTTAACAAGGTTCGTCTTACTATTTTACAGTTACACCTTGTTCAAGATGGAGGGATCTTACAAGCCATCTAATCTAATGCTCTTTCAAATGAAGGATTTCCCTTTTATAATATTCAAAACAATGCTTTGTAGTTTGTTCATCTCTTAAAACTCATATTCAGAAACGAACATGCGCTAAAAGTGTGTCTGGCCTATAATGAAGTGGGACCTGTGTTACCAGGATACGATGCTCAAATGCATGCAAGATTAGAATGGGCTGGTCAATGAGTGAACAGAGGCTTTGTCCTATAAAATGCAGCTTGAAGCCTTATTTCCCCTCAACTCCTTTCACTGCAGCTAATTTTTTTTTATCCAAATTCAAGACTATACAATAATTTCTATTAACTTTTCTCTTAGTTTCAGCCCACCATTCCATACATTGAGATCCTGAGGGTCCTGCCGTCCAATATTTCAGTTAAATATGTCACGTCTTTATCAAATCACTGGCACAACAAAGACCTTCACAATGTGAGGAACAGCAAGATGAAAACTCTGAGGCAGAAAGTACAGACAACACTTTGCTATAAAGAGAAACAGAAAGATGGAACGGAGGAAGGATGTATATATTTGGTGTGGTGGTTTAAAAATATATACTCAAATTTTATATGCTAATGAATCATCCAAAAAGCAAAGGAAAAGTACAAAATGTAAAAATATTTTCTAAATTGTTAAAATTTAATACAAATACAATTTATCATATATTGCTTGGTTATCTATTTTAGGTCAAAATTTGGTTTTTAGAGGCTCCAGCTCCTTCTGAATTCTCTTTCCTTTCAGGGTCTCTGATTCCAGGATAACACCTACTTTTCTTCTGAATATTTTTGAAATCTCTATATCCAGTAGCCCCTGCCTTTTCATGGCCCTTTTCATCTAAGATCTTGTTTCCACATTGATTGCCTTCACTCTAAAATCAGAATTTTGAAAACCAAGTTTAGGTTTAATGGATTCATCCAACAAAATCACATATATAAAACATAAGAATCTAAGGTTTTTTTTTTAATGTTATGGCATCCCTTTAGTCAACTAGATGACCAAAAAATTTTATTACTTGGTAAAATTGTTCTCCAAGGCTTAAACATCCAATTCTGAAAATTTCTATGCAAAATGACTATTACCAAATTCTTCCCACCAGCATATTTGCATACAAAATGACATCATCAACAACAGGGCCTCTCCCCCAACCCCCACCTCCAGGCTCAAACAAAAAGTTAGTGTGCACACACACAAAGCACATCTACAACGTCTGTTCCACAGTAAATGCTAGCTAGATTTTACATTTGTTTCTAGATCTAAGCTCACCCTTTGAGTAAGTAACAAGAAAGCAACCATGAACAACAACCAGTATCTGTGAATAAATATAAGGCATGTTCCTACAAAAGTTCACTTCAAAAAATAAATTCTTTACAGTTAAAATATGAAATTTGTTATCACCAAATAAATCTCCATTTAAAATGGACTCTAATGATAAAGAATGTATTTTCAAAGTACAACACTTGTTTATGAAATATTTTATAAAGTTTAACATTTTTCAAAATGTACTTCTAAAATACCAAAGCATTTAGGAAGACATTGCCAAATTGCTCTTTAAAGATATAGGACAAATAAATCTTGTCCAGTAATTCATACATGCCTAATTTACAGAAATAATGACTCATTGGAAAAGACTCTGATGCTGGGAGGGATTGGGGGCAGGAGGAAAAGGGGATGACAGAGGATGAGATGGCTGGATGGCATCACCGACTCGATGGACATGAGTTTGAGTGAGCTGCAGGAGTTGGTGATGGACAGGGAGGCCTGGCGTGCTGCAATTCATGGGGTCGCGAAGAGTCGGACATGACTGAACTGAACTGAACTGAATGCAAAATAATTAGAAAGGTTTTTACTTTCACAACCAAGTAAAAGAATTAAAACGAGTTATCATGTTAAGCTCTAGGAAAACTACTTTTGTCTTTATATTCACCAAACACTTGTCCTCAAAATTTTTATTAACTTCCCGTCTATTGACCACAGCTGGTTCTTTTTTTGCCAGTAATTCTGTTTCATAACAATTTTTTTTGTAATTTGAACATCACTTTGTTTAGTGTCAACACTCAGTAAATCTTCAATAAACACATTAAGAATTCTCTTCAACTTAAAATTACAAGCACACAAGAGTCAGAATATATTATTTTTCCTAAAAGCACTAAAATTTGAGACTAAATCGAGAATATCATAATGTGAAATAACCAAATATTCAAATTTTAAGCTACTTTCTTTTTTTAAATTGAGGTATGATAGACATAAGGGCTTCCCTGGTGGCTCAGATGGTAAAGAATCTGCCTGCAACGCAGGAGGCCCATGTTCCATCCCTGGCTGAGGAAGATCCCCTGGAGGAGGAAATGGCAACCCATTCCAGTATTTTTGCCTGGGAAATCTCATTGACAGAGGAGCCTGGTGGGCTACAGTCCATGTGGTTGCAAATATCCAGGCACGACTGAGTGATTAGAGTACACTGACATAATAGATATAAGCCATTTTCTTAAACATGAAAAATTTTAACAGATTTCTATCACCATTCTTGTTTTTTAAAATACATTCCTAGGACTTCCCTGGCTGTCCAGTGGTTGGAACTTTGCATTTCCACTGTGGGGGTGTGGGCCAGATCCCTGTTTGGGGGAACTAAAGATTCTGCATGCTAATGATAGCGCGGCGAAGAAACAAAAACAAAGAAACAAAATATATTCCTAAATTCCTGCTGAGAAAGCACAAAAACTTCTTAGATTTCATGTTAGTCCACTGACTTAGAAATAGTTTATAGGTAAACTGACATAAAAATGCCACTAGACCGTGAGCTTCAGGAAGAAGAGAAAGAATTTGTTTTGCTTATTTCTGGGGCCCATCCCTCTTCCCTAGTATCTTGGATGGTGGCTGGGACCAGCAGGTTTTCAATTAGTATTTGCTGGATCGAAAGAACCTATGTCTGCAGATCCCTTAGTAGAAAGCTAGACCCAAACTACCTGCAGGATTCCACCACCGAAGCCACGAAAAAACCTTGAGCAATCTCATGATGTGTGGATACAAAATGAGCCACTAGAGAACAGAGGAAATGAAGAGAAGATAGACACCCAGGGGAACTGACTGCAGACTCAAGTTTCCAAGACTGCTCCAATGTATTCACATTGATGCCATGTCTGAAACTTCACCAATTTATAGAGATTCATTTAGGTTAACAAATCTCCTCTTGTAAGAACGCAGGCACCATTTAAGCCTCTCAATAACCTTGTATTGTGCTGTGCTTAGTCGCTCAGTCGAGTCCAACCCTTTGCAAATTGCCAGGCTCCTCTGTCCATGGGGATTCTCCAGGCCAGAATACTGGAATAGGTTGTTATGCCCTCCTCCAGGGGATCTTCCCAATCTAGGAATTGAACCCATGTCCCCCATATTGCAGGCAGATTCTTTACCATCTAAGCCACCAGGGAAGCCCCTCAATAAACTTAAGGTATAACTATTTCACCATTCTCTTTTGCAGACAAAATTGAGGCTAAAAGGCCAAATTACTTTCCTAAACTCACACAGTACTTCGCCAGTGACATAAGGCTTATCAACAGCACAACTGAAACCTCCCCACTGACAGAGGAACAAGACCAGCCTTTACCACCCATCAGTATCCAATACCCTTCTATACAAACACCTACAACAAGTTTTCTAAAGATGAGGCCTTTGCTTGGAATGATGAGCAAGAAACAAGTAGTTTCAGAACACAAATCACTTATGAGGCAAGTATCTAAAGTGAGGATCATGGATTCGAGGTGCCTAGAGGAACCTAAAGACAAACCACAGATTTCAAAATACTGCACAGGGCCAGTTCTTGTTCCAGAACAGTTTGCCTCTCCCTCTTCCTCCCCTTCCACGTGACCCTCACAGATCTCAACCCCAGAAAACAGACTACCATTGTCAGTGCCACAGTTTGGAAACATTTTGTGTCCCAAACACAGTGACTGGCACAGAACAAGCAAGCAAATATTTACTGAATGAACCAAAGGCCAAAGTTGTTACTATGGGCAAGGCAGGACCCTAACTGCCTTTTTTTTAACAAAGTGGAGATGAGAAGTGCATACTAAGCAACCGATTATTGATGTAAAAATGAACGTTTGAAAGGAAGGTGTAAACTGAGGAAAGGCTGGTGAAAGCCCTTCCTGATTCTTCTTCCCTAGCTAGATTGCCTCAAAGAAAAAAACAGCTTAGCACGTTCGCAAACACATATCTCAGAAGTGGTGTGATGTTCTAATAGTTTATAGAGTATAAAAACAAACACCTTGTGTAGGTTGCCTAGTTTAGGTCATCTTAACATGAAAAGAAGCTTTAAAAAAAGTCCCCTCTCAGCATTCTCAGGGTGAGAGTAGGTAGAGATGGAGAAGATAGTAGACATTTTTCCAAAAAGTCTGCTGTGGGCCAAAAACAAAACCATACTCCACAGTGTGGGGAAAGTTTCTTTCAAAACACTACCAGAAATTTGTACAAATATATGCTTTATACTAAATTATTAAAGAGCAAATGATAGGAAGACGTAAGATTAAGCCAAATGGCTTCAAAGACAACTCTCAAAAATTTTACCTATTTCCCCTCTGGCAGACTCTCATGACCTGAAGACTTGGCTACAGGTTCCAATTGGTATCGGATTCGTCGTAACGTCAGATGTTCAGGCGTCAAATTACAGTAAAGCTGGTAGGGCACAATAAGAGCCAAAAGCAACACGGAAGATGCCCATTTTCCTCCTCCACTCTCCTTCCACTTGTCACATAAGAAAAATGGCACGTTTTTACGGTAGAAAGGGCCTCATCCTTCTAGATTCAATACAGCGCAGTCTGTGATTTCGGGAAGGAACCTGTGCGGATTCCGAAATACAGGTTGAGACTTCATCCATCATGAACTAGTTTTGCACTCTTCCACCACCTCCTTTGTCTGAGCTGTCCCTGCAAACTCGCAGTTCAATGCCTTCCTGTAAACAAGCTAACTGAACCCAGGGGAAAAAAGCCTTTTTAAAAAGAAGAGAAGAACCCAATAACGCGTCTGGAGCCTCATTCCCAGCAGCGAACAGGCGGGGGAGGACACGACGGGAACCTCGACCCTGGGGCCGCCCGCCGAGCGGCGCATCAATCCGGGCGGGGTGGGGGCGCCGCATCCGCCGCCTCCGTGCCCAGGTTGTGGCTCCTGGGGGATGAGGACCAACCCTGCACCCCTCCGCCTTCCACGGCTCCTCTCTTCCCTGCCAGGCACTCACCTCCATGGATAGGCAGCGGCGCCAGAACCTGGCCGCGGACCTCGGCCTTGGGCGAGTCGAGTCCGTAGCGCCCGCGGTCGATGCGGAATGTAAGCGGGGCGCCGCGGCCGGGCTCCTGCACCGTCACGTTGATGAGCGCAGTGTAGTACTCCTGGCTCGCGTTGTCCGCCCGCGCCGGCCACAGGCTGCAGGTCAGC
>NW_011495072.1:486022-488548 GCF_000754665.1 Bison bison bison | reverse complement strand
CCCCTGTCAGCTCCCGCCCGCCGGCACGAGGGCCCTGCAATCCCCATCGCTGCTTGCCGCGTACCCGGCCATGTTTGAACGGCAGGCTGGATGCGCGTCTGGCTTGGAGTCTGGGGGCTTTCCAAGGGCCTGTGGAAGAGTTTGAGATGAGGATACAAAAGAAAAATAGCTAAAACTTTAAAATTATTTTTAAAATTAAATGTCTATGGGATTTCACATTTCAGCTGGTCACCTCCAAGTCATGTAATCGGCATCTCGGGAGAGGGTGGGGAATGCTTCTGTGCAATAAGAGTACGGGGGCTCACTAGACCCGGATCTTTAAGGATATCTGGGTTATTTGGAAAGGACATCTACAGACTAGATGAAATCTCCAGAGGCACTGGACAAGACAGGCATTGTGGTGAGGCTCCCTCCTCCCTCCACCCCCTCTCCCCCAGCACACACACTACACACACACACACACACACACACACACACACACACAGATACACACCCTGTTGTCAGTCCGTGTCAGTTAAGCTATGGACTTTTCTAAAGCATAAATGAAAGAGAAAGGGGGATTCTAGCTTCAGGTGCAGCTGAATTCAGGAGTTTATATGTTAGTGGGCAGTATGCTCATCATTGCGATGAAGTGGAGAGGAAGGGAAATTCCCAGGTGGCTCAGTGGTAAAGACTATGCCTGCCAATGCAGGAGACACAGGAGATGCCAGTCGATCCCTGAGTTGGGAAGATCCTGTAGGAGACAATGGCAAGCCACTCCAGTATTCTTGCCAGGAAAAGCCCATGCACAGAGGAGCCTGGTGGTCTACACTCCGTGGGCTCACGAAGAGTCAGACACAACTGAGCACGGGAAGGATGGTATCTTCTGACTAGCCAAGCTTGGAGCTCCTGCGTCCTATGGTGGAAAGGGGATGCAGCCAGCCTTGCACAACCAAAAGTACTGAGAATCAGAGAGAGAGGCTACTTCTGAAAGGAAAGGTGAGCTGCTGTTTCCAGTGAAAGGGTATAGATGCAGTTCAGGCCAACACATCAGATGTCCACTGGTGCTGCCTTATCAACATTCTTAACAAGTTCTTCCTCCAGTTCCTTCCCTTCCATCCCCACCAGGTTTGTTTGTCGAGTACATGCTCTGTCTTGAGACTGCATTTTATTTACTTGCATACAGTAATTAACTGCAAGGAGATCAAACCAGTCAGTCCTAAAGGAAATCAACCCTGAATATTCATTGAAAGGACTGATGCTGAACCTGAAGCTCCAATACTTTGGCCACCTGACGGGAAGAACTGACTCATTGGAAAAGACCTTGATGCTGGGAAAGATTGAAGCCAAAAGGAGAAGGCAGCAGAGGATGAGACGGTTAGATGGCATCACTGACTCAATGAATATGAATCTGAGCAAACTCCAGGAGATAGTGAAGGACAGGGAAGTCTGGTGTGCTTCAGTCCATAGGCTCCCAAAGAGTTTAGCAGCTGAACAACAACAACAAATTAAGTAACCAGGTCACAATCCTAGGCCCTGTATTTAAAGAGACTCTCACAGCTGGACCCCTCTCATAGGGCAAGGAGTCCTTGGACTCAAAGTACCCCTGCTCAGGCACTGAGAGCCAGGATTCCCTTTCCAAACAGCCCTGGACCACTTAGGGCCTACATGGTAGAGCTCTTCTCTAGTGAGGGTTTTCTTACTCTGCTCTTGTCTCTTAACCTGCCCTGCCCTGCCCCTGCTTGAGAAACTCATGCCCCTTACTCACTTGTCCTTACAAAGGTCTTTCAAAGTGTAAGGTACCTAAGCCCCCTGGCACAAGAAATGATTATAGAGACCCAGAACCACCGTATTAAATCAGTTGGAGAGAAAGTGCATCTCTTTAAAGCTCTCTTTGGGCCCATCCTTCTAAATTTGTCAAGGAGAAAGTTGGGTCTAAAGTGCTTTTAACACTTCTCCGGCACTTCGTAATCCCTCTTTCAAACAAAGTGGGATTAGGTCTTTGCACACAACCATAGCAGGAACCAGCATCTAGAACAGTATTAAAAACAACCTGCATTTGGGGTGTAATTGTCTTTAATTTAATGGAAACTTTTCAGTTAGAGTTTTTTCATTTTTTAAAAAACTAATTTATTTTAATCTGAGGCTAATTACAATATTGTAGTGGTTTTTGCCATACATTGACATGAATCAGCTATGGGTGTACATGTGTCCCCCATCCTGAACGCCCATCCTACCTCCTTCTCCATACCATCCCTCAGGGTCATCCAAGTGCACCGGCCCTGAGCGCCCTGTCTCATGCACTGGCGATCTATTTCATATATGGTAATATACATGTTTAAATACTATTCTAGCAAATCATCCTACCCTCGCCTTCTTCCACAGAGTCCAAAAGTCTGTTCTTTATCTCTGTGTCTCTTTTGCTGTATCACTTATTGGGTCATTGTGGTCATCTTTCTAAATTCCATATGTATGCATTAGTATACTGTATTGGTGTTTTTCTTTCTGACTTACTTCACTCTGTATAATAGGCTCCAGTTTCATCCA
>NW_011495072.1:485647-485783 GCF_000754665.1 Bison bison bison | reverse complement strand
TGTATGCATTAGTATACTGTATTGGTGTTTTTCTTTCTGACTTACTTCACTCTGTATAATAGGCTCCAGTTTCATCCACCTCATTAGAATGGATTCAAATGCATTCTTTTTAATAACTGAGTAATATTCCATTGTC
>NW_011495072.1:475363-485547 GCF_000754665.1 Bison bison bison | reverse complement strand
TTTTTTTTTTTTTGGTATTGAGCTACATGAGCTGCTTGTATATTTTTGAGATTTAATTCTTTGTAAGTTGCTTCATTTGCTATTGTTTCCTCCCATTCTGAAGGCTGTCTTTTCACCTTGCTCATAGTTTCCTTCATAGTGCAAAAACTTTAAATTTAATTAGGTCCCATTTGTTTATTTTTGCTTTTATTTCCATTACTCTGGGAGGCGGGTCATAGAGGATCCTTCTGTGATTTATGTCAGAGAGTGTTTTGCCTATGTTTTCCTCTAGAAGTTTTATAGTTTCTGGCCTTACATGTAGAACTTCAATCCATTTTGACTTTATTTTTGTGTATGGTGTTAGAAAGTGTTCTAGTTTCATTCTTTTAAAAGTGGTTGACTAGTTTTCCCAGCACCACTTGTTAAAGAGATTGTCTTTTCTCCATTGTATATTCTTGCCTCCTTTGTCAAGGATAAGATGTCCATAGGTGTGTGGATTTATCTCTGGGCTTTCTATTTTGTTCCATTGATCTGTATTTTTGTCTTTGTGCCAGTACCATGCTGTCTTGATGACTGTAGCTTTTCAGTGTAATCTGAAGTCAGGCAGGTTGATTCCTCCAGTTCCAGTCTTCTTTCTCAAGATTTCTTTGGCTATTCAAGGCTTTTTGTAATTCCATACAAATTGTGAAATTTTTTGTTCTAGTTCTGTGACAAATACTGTTGGTAGCTTGATAGGGATTGCACTGAATCTATAAATTGCTTTGGGTAGTATACTTATTTTCACTATATTGATTCTTCTGATCCATGAACAAGGTATATTTCTCCATCTATTTGTGTCCTCTTTGATTTCTTTCATCAGTGTTTTATAGTTCTCTATATATAGTTCTTTTGTTTCTTTAGGTAGATTTATTCCTAAGTATTTTAGTCTTTTTGTTGCAATGGTGAATGGAATTGTTTCCTTAATTTCTCTTTCTGTTTTCTTGTTGTTAGTGTATAGGAATGCAAGGGATTTCTGTGTGTTAATTTTATATCCTGCAACTTTACTATATTCATTGATTAGCTCTAGTAATTTTCTGGTGGTATATTTAGGGTTTTCTATATAGAGGATCATGTCATCTGCAAACAGTGAGAGGTTTATTTCTTCTTTTCCAATCTGGATTCATTTTATTCCTTTTTCTTCTCTGATTGCTGTGGCTAAAACTTCCAAAACTAAGTTGAATAGTAGTGGTGAGAATGGGCACCCTTGTCTTGTTCCTGACTTTAGAGGAAATACTTTCAATTTTTCACGATTAAGGATAATGTTTGCTGTGGGTTTATTATATATGGCTTTTATTATGTTGAGATATGTTCTTTTTATGCCTGCTTTCTGGAGGGTTTTTTTTTTTAATCATAAATGGATGTTGAATTTTGTTAAAAGCTTTCCTGCATCTATTGAGATAATCATATGGTTTTTTATCTTTGAATTTGTTAATATGGTGTATCACATTGATTGATTTGTGAATATTGAAGAATCCTTGCATCCCTGAGATAAAGCCCGCTTGGTCATGATGTATCTTTTTAACATGTCATTGGATTCTGTTTGCTAGAATTTTTTTGAGGATTTTTACATCTGTGTTCATCAGTGATATTGGCCTGTAGTTTCCTTTTTTGTGGCATCTTTGTCTGGTTTTGGTATTAGGGTGATGGTGGCCTCGTAGAATGATTTTGGCAGTTTACCTTCCTCTGCAATTTTCTGGAAGAGTTTGAGTAGGATAGGTGTTAGCTGTTCTCTAAATTTTTGGTAGAATTCACCTGTGAAGCCATCTGGTCCTGGGATTTTGTTTGTTGGAAGATTCTTGATTACAATTTCAATTTCCATGCTTTTGATGAGTCTGTTAAGATTTCCATTTCTTCCTGGTTCAGTTTTGGAAGGTTATACTTTTCTAAGAATTTGTCCATTTTTTCTCAGTTGTCCATTTTATTGGCGTATAGTTGCTGATGGTAGTCTCTTTTGATCCTTTGTATTTCTGTGTTGTCTGTTGTGATCTCTCCATTTTCATTTCTAATTCTGTTGATTTGATTCTTCTCCCTTTTTTTCTTGATTAGTCTGGCTAATGGTTTGTCTATTTTATATATCTTCTTAAAGAACCAGCTTTTAGTTTTGTTGTTCTTTGCTGTAGTCTTCTTTGTTTCTTTTTAATTTATTTCTGCCCTAATTTTTATGATTTCTTTCCTTCTACTAACCCTGGGGTTCTTCATTCCTTCTTTTTCTAGTTGCTTTAGGTGTACAGTTAGCTTATTTGATTTTTCTCTTATTTCTTGAGGTAAGCTTGTATTGCTATGAACCTTCCCCTTAGCACTGCTTTTACTGAATCCCATAGGTTTTGGATTGTTCTGTTTTCATTTTCATTTGTTTCTATGGATATGATTATTTCTTTTTTTATTTCTTCTGTGATTTGTTGGTTATACAGAAGCGTGTTGTTTAGCCTCCTTATGTTTATATTTTTAATAGTTTTTTTTTTTCCTGTAGTTGACATCTAATCTTACTGCATTGTGATCAGAAAAGATGCTTGAAATTATTTCAATTTTTTAAAAAATTTACCAAGGCTTGATTAATGGCCCAGGATGTGATCTATCCTGGAGGATGTTCTGTGTGCACTTGAGAAAAAGGTGAAATTCATTGTTTTGGGGTGAAATGTCCTACAAATATCAATTAGGTCTTACTGGTCCATTGTATCATTTAAAGTTTGTGTTACCTTGCTAATTTTCTGTTTGGTTGATCTATCCATAGGTGTGAGTGGGGTATTAAAGTCCCCACTATTATTGTGTTACTGTTAATTTCCCCTTTCATACTTGTTAACATTTGCCTTACATATTGTGGTGCTCTTATGTTGAGTGCATATATATTTATAATTGTTATATCTTCTTCTTGGATTGATCCTTTGATCATTATGTAGTGTCCTTCTTTGTCTCTTTTCAAAGGCTGTGTTTCAAAGTCTATTTTATCTGATATGAGTATTGCTACTCCTGCTTTCTTTTGGCCTCCATTTGCATGAAATATCTTTTCCCAGCCCTTCACTTTCAGTCTGTACGTGTACCTTGGTTTGAGGTGGGTCTCTTCTAGACAGCATATATAGGGGTCTTGTTTTTTTATCCATTCAGCCAAAGTCTTTGTCTTTTGGTTAGGTCATTCAACACATTTATGTTTAAGGTAATTATTGATAAGTATGATCCCATCACTTCATGGCAAATAGATGGGGAACAGATGGAAACAGTGACTGACTTTATTTTGGGGGCTCCAAAAGCCCTGCAGATGGTGATTGCAGCCATGAAATTAGACAGCATATTAAAAAGCAGAGACATTACTTTGTCAACAAAGGTCCATCTAGTCAAGGCTATGGTTTTTCCAGTAGTCATATATGGATGTGAGAGTTGGATTATAAAGAAAGCTGAGCGCAGAATTGATGCTTTTGAACTGTGGTGTTGGAGAAGACTCTTGAGAGTCCCTTGGACTGCAAGGAGATCCAACCAGTCCATCCTAAAGGAGATCAGTCCTGGGTGTTCATTGGAAGGACTGATGTTGAAGCTGAAACTCCAATTTGACTCATTTGAAAAGACCTTGATGTTGGGGAAGATTGAAAGCAGGAGGAGAAGGAGACAACAGAGGATGAGATGGTTGGATGGCATCACCAACTCAATGGACATGAGTTTGGGTAAACTCTAGGAATTAGTGATGGACAGGGAAGCCTGGCCTGCTGCGGTTCATGGGGTCGCAGAGAGTTGGACACGACTGAGCGACTGAAGTACTACTACTACTATGATCCCATTGCCATTTACTTTGTTGTTTTGGATTCGAGTTTATAAACCTTTTCTGTGTTTCCTGTTTAGAGAAGATCCTTTAGCACTTGTTGAAGAGCTGATTTGGTGGTGTTGAATTCTCTCAGCTTCTGCTTGTCTATAAAGCTTTTGATTTCTCCTTCATATTTGAATGAGATCCTTTCTGGGTATAGTAATCTGGGTTGTACGTTTTCCTCTTTCATCCCTTTAAGTATGTCCTGCAATTCCCTTCTGGCCTGAAGAGTTTCTATTGAAAGATCAGCTGTTATCCTTATGGGAATCCCCTTGTGTGTTATGTGTTGCTTTTCCCTTGCTGCTTTTAATATTTTGCTCTTTGTGTTTGATCTTTGTTAATTTGATTAATATGTGTCTTAGGGTGTTTTGCCTTGGGTTTATCCTGTTTGGGACTCTCTGGTTTTCTTGGACTTGGGTGGCTATTTCCGTCCCTATTTTAGGGAAGTTTTCAACTATTATCTCCTCAAGTATTTTCTCATGGACTTTCTTTTTGTGTTTTTCTTCTGGTACTCTTATGATTCGAATGTTGGGGCATTTAACATTGTCCCAGAGGTCTCTGAGGTTGTCCTCATTTCTTTTAATTCTTTTTTCCTCTCTGCTTCATTTATTTCCACCATTCTATTTCCCACCTCACTTATCTCACTTATCTTCTGCCTCAGTTATTCTACTGTTGGTTCCCTCCAGAGTGCTTTTGATCTCAGTTATTGCATTATTCATTATTGATTAACTCTTTTTTATTTCTTCTAGGTCCTTGTTAAACATTTCTTGCATCTTCTCAATCCTTGTCTCTTGTCTATTTATCTGTAACTTCATTTTGTTTTCAAGATTTTGGATCATCTTTACTATCATTATTTTGAATTCTTTTTCAGGCAGATTCCCTATCTCCTCCTCTTTGGTTTGGTTTGGTGGGAATTTATCATGTTCCTTTACCTGTGAATGTTTCTCTGCCTTTTCATTTTGTTTAGATTGCTGTGTTTGGGGTGGCCTTTCTGCTGGCTGGAAGTTCGTGGTTCCTCTTTATTATGGAGGTTGCTCCCTGTGGGTAGGGTTGGATGGGTGGCTTGTGAAGGTTTCTTAATTAGGGAAGCTTGCATCTATGTTCTGGTGGGTGGAGCTGGATGTCTTCTCTCTTCATTTCATTCTCATGGAGTGAAATGAAGTGTCCAGTAATGAGTTTTGAAGTCCATGGGTTTGGTGTGACTTTGGACAGCCTGTATTTTAATGCTCAGGGCTATGTCCCTGCTTTGCTGGAGAATCAGTGTGGTATGTCTTGCTCTGGAACTTATTGGCTCTTGAGTGGAGCTTGGTTTCAGTGTAGGTATGGAGGCTTTTGGATGAGGTCTTGTCAATTATGTTCCCTGGAGTCAGGAGTTTTCTGGTGTTCTCAAGTTTTGGATTTAAGCCTCCTGCCTCTGGCTGTCAGTCTTATTCTTGCAGTAGCCTCAAGACTTCTCCATCCATACAGCACAGATGATAAAACATCTAGGTTAATGGTGAAAAGATTCTCCATAGCGAGGGACACCTAGAGAGGTTCACAGAGTTACATGGAGAAGAGAAGAGGGAGAAGGGAAATAGAGGTGACCAGGAGGAGAAGAGGGGGTGTCAAAAGGGGAGAGAGCAATTTAGCCAATAATCAATTGCCTATGTGCTCTCCACAGTCTAGAACACCCAGAGAGGTTTGTGGAGTTAAATAGAGAAAGGGGAAGGAGGAGATAGAGGTGACCTGGGGGAGGAAAGGGAGAGTCAAAAGGGGAGAGGGTAATCAAGCCAGTAATCACACTCCTAAGTAAAAATGGGTACTGAATATTAGATTCTTAAAGGTACAAAATTGATAGCAAATACCGAAAAGCAAAGATTAAAAATCTAGAGTAGAGGTTAGACTCTCAAAATACAATATTAAAAATACAAAACAAAACCAATCACAAAGATTATAAGTATATATATGTATATGAAATTTGCTTTAAAAATAGGATCTTTTTTTTTGCAAGGTAATAGTAGGTTATAAAAATAAAAATTAAAGGAGTAATAAAGAACTTAAAAATAAAAAAATTTAAAAAAATAAATGATAGTAGTAAAAATATATCTAGGAATTTCTCTGGAGTTGTTGTGGGCAGTGTGGGGTCAGTTCAGTTTCAGAAACTTCCTTGTTCCAGCTTGTACTTCTTCTCAAGGTCTATGCTGCTGCTGCTGCTGCTGCTGCTGCTGCTAAGTCACTTCAGTCGTGTCCAACTCTGTGTGACCCCATGGACGGCAGCCTACCAGGTTCTCCCGTCCCTGGGATTCTCCAGGCAAGAGCACTGGAGTGGGTTGCCATTTCATTCTCCAGTGCATGAAAGTGAAAAGTGAAAGGGAAGTCACTCAGTTGTGTCCAACTCTTTGCGACCCCATGGACTGCAGCCTACCAGGCTCCTCTGTCCATGGGATTTTCCAGGCAAGAGTACTTGAGTGGGGTGCCATCACCTTCTCCATCTCAAGGTCTATAGGCCCCTTCCAATGCTTAGTCAGTGTTAACTACAGACTTTTATTTTGTTGCACCTGTCACTTCCAGAGCACCTGTCACTTCCTCTGCTTACAAGTCTCTTCAGTGTCTGATTTCCGCCCTGACACAAGGGGGTGAAGGTGGTCACTTATTTCGGCTCACTTGTTCAGTTGTGTTGTGAAGAGGGAGGAACACTGCAAACAAATATCGCTGGCATGTGTGGGGAGTGCTTGCAGTGTATGGACCACACTGGGTTTGCCCCAGCTTACAGCGACGTGTGCTTTCCTGGGCTACACTGCTCAGGCTTCAGGTTGCTCTGCAGGGATAGTGTCCAAAGCGGGCATTGCGTTTTGTGCACTTCCCAGGTCTAAGCTGCCCGGGTTCAGGTTCTTGGGTACTCCACAAAGGCACAGACTCGGTTGAGCATACATTTTGTGCCCTTCCCAGCTCCAAGCAGCTCAGGCGACCAGGTGCTTGGTGAGCACACTGTCCCAGGTATCCCGTGTTTCTTAATCACCTCCCCAGTCTCGGCAGCTCAATTTCCTGGGTGCGCCATGAGAGCACTGTCTCAGGTGTGCTGTGTCTCCTCTGGGGAGCTGATCTCAGGCTGTGACCCTCCTGGCAGATATCAACCATCCAGGATCCCAGGAAGACTTGGTTAGCAACTGGGAGCCTGCTGTCTCTGGGGCTGAGATTGCCCCTTGCCTTCCAGCTCTGGCTGTCGCATGCCTGCCTGTCTGCCTCTGGTGGAGGGGAGGGGCTGGTCTGCAGCCAGCTAGCTCTCCTTTGGTGTTTGCTCAATCCTTTGTTCTGTGAGAGTACCGGATTGCACTTTAGGTTAGAGCTTTTCACAGGAAACTTCTTTTATTTTTTTCTCTCTCTGGCTATCCCACAGTTTGGGTTGCTATCTCCTGTTAGGTCCCTCAGATTGTCCTGAGTGCATTCAGGCCTGGTCCTTACCCTAAGTATGCAGCCCACGCCTCCCTGTCCAGCCCCTGCTCGCTGGTGGGGGACATGAGCGTCTGGGCTACTTCTTCACTGGGCATTGTGGTTAGGCGCGTATTCCGTGGGGTTTTTTTTTTTTTCCTCCTGGTTATGTTTCCCTCTGAGATTCCAAAACTCCCCAAAGACCCACCGGTGAGAGGGTTTCCTGCCGTTTGGAAACTTCTCCCTCATGACTCCCTCCCCAGGACGGGTCTCCATCCTTAGCTCTTTTGTCTCTCTTTTGTCTTTTGTATTTTGTCCTACCTCCTTTCGAAGAGAATGGGCTGCTTTTCTGGGTGCCTGGTGTCCACCAGCGTACAGAAATTGTTTTGTGGAAGGTCCTTAGTATTCAAATGATCTTTTGATGAATTTATGGGTGAGAAAGTGGTTTCCCTGTCCTATTTCTCCACCATCTTAGGACCGCCACCACCCCCCCAAGGTTTTTCATTTATAAGTAGTGATACAAAGCTATCTTTTAAAGAAATTGTTGTAAAATACACCTAACATAAAATTTATCATCTTAACCATTTTAGGTGCACATTTCAGTGGTATCAAATACACTCACTTTTTTTTTTTTGGTGCCCAACAGATATATATATATATATATATATATATGCATGGTACAAGTGACTTTAGCCACTTCTACTACAAGGGGTTTACACTCACATTATTGTGCAACCGTTTTCACCATCCACCTCCAGTCTCTTATCATCTTGTAAAACTGAGACCCTGTACCCATTAAACAATAACGTCCCCCTCCCCCAGCCCCTGGGCCCACCATTCTATTTTCTGTTTCTACCAATTTCACTATTCCACTCATATAAGTGCAACAAATACAGTATTTGTCCTTCTGTGACTAGCTTATATCACTTAGCATAATGTTTTTTAGCATCACAGTAATCCAAGTCTGTCCAAACCACTATTGTCAAAAAAGCTGAAGTTGACTGTTTCTATGAAGACCTACAAGACCTGGAAATGACATCCCCAAAATATGTCCTTTTCATCATAGAGGATTGGAATGCAAAAGTAGGAAGTCAAGAGATACCTGGAGTAACAGGCAAGTTGGTCTTGGAGTACAAAATGAAGAAGGCAAAGGCTAACACAGTTTTGTCAAGAGAACACACTGGTCATAGCAAACAGCCTCATCCAACAAGACAAGAGACAACTCTACACATGGACATCACCAGATGGTCAATAGCAAAATCAAATTGATTATATTCTTTGCAGCTGAAGATGAAGAAGCTCTATACAGTCAGCAAAAACAAGACCTGAAGGTGACTGTGGCTCAAATCATCAGCTCCTCATTTCAAAATTCAGGCTTAAGTTCAAAAAAGTAGGGAAAACCAGTTGGCCTTTCAGGTATGACCTAAATCAAATTCCTTATGATTATGCAATTAAGGTGATGAAAAGATTCAAGGGATGAGATCTGGCAGAGAGTGCCTGAAGAACTATGGACAGAGGTTTACAACACTGTACAAGAGGTGGTGACCAAAACCATCCCAAAGAAAAGGAAATGCAGGAAGGCAAAATGGTTGTCTAAGGAGGGTTTAAAAACTAGCTGAGAAAGAAGAGAAGTGAAAGGCAAAGGAGAAAGGAAAAGATATACCCAACTGAATGCAAAGTTCCAGAGAATAGCAAGGAGACATAAGAAAGCCTTCTAATGTGAAAAATGCAAAGAAATAGAGGAAAACAGTGGAATGGGAAAGACTGGAAATCTCTTCAAGAAAGTTGGGGATATCAAGGGAACATTTCATGCAAGGAAGGGCACAATAAAGAACAGAAGTGGTAAGGATCTAACAGAAGCAGAAGAGATTAAGAAGAGGTGGCAAAAATACACAAAATAACTATACAAGAAAGTCTTAATGACCCAGATAGCTACAATGGTGTGGTCACTTACCTAGAGCCAGATGTCCTGGAGTATGAAGTCAAGTGGACCTTAGGAAGCATTACTATGAACAAAGCTAGTGGAGGTGATGGAATTTCAGCTGAGATTTAAAATCCTAAAAGATGCTGCTGTTAAAGTGCCGCACCCAATATGTCAGCAAATTTGGAAAACTCAGCAATGGCCACAGGAATGAAAAAGGTCAGTTTTCATAACAATCCCAAAGAAGGGCAATGCCAAAGAATGTTCTAACTACTGTACAGTTGCACTCATTACACATACTACCAAAGCTATGCTCTAAATCCTTCAAGCTAGGCTTCAGCACCATGTGAACTGAGAACTTCCAGGTGTACAAGCTGGGTTTAGTAAAGGTAGAGGAACCAGAGGTCAAATTGCCAACATTCACTGGGTCATGGAGAAAGCAAGGGAGTTCTATAAAACATCTGCTTCATTGACTGAGCTAAAGACTTTGTGTGAATCACAGTAAACTGTGGAAAATTCTTAAAGTGTTGGGAGTACCGACCATGTTACCTGTCTTTTGAGAAATCAGTATGCAGGTCAAGAAACAATGGATAGAGCCAGACATGAAACAACTGATTGGTTCAAAATTGGGAAATGAGTAGGAAAAGGCTGTATTGTCACCCTGCTTATTTAACTTATATACAGAGTACACCATGCAAAATTCCAGGCTGGATGAATCACAAGCTGGAATCAAGATTGCTGAGAGAATGGCATTAAAACATGTATAATATCATATAAGAAATGAATCACCAGTCCAGGTTGGATGCAGGATACAGGAAGCTTGGGGTTGGTGCACTGGGATGACCCAGAGGGATAGTATGGGGAGGGAGGTGGGAGGGGGGTTCAGGATGGGGAACATGTGTACACCCGTGGCGGATGCATGTTGATGTATGGCAAAAACCACTACAATATTGTAAAGTAAAAAAAAGAAAAAGTGCTGGGAAAAATAGAAGCAACCTCTGATATGCAGATGATACCGTTTTTATGGCAGAAAGTGAAAAGAAACTA
>NW_011495072.1:460078-475263 GCF_000754665.1 Bison bison bison | reverse complement strand
CTGTGACAGTGACTGCAGCCATGAAATTAAAAGATGCTTCCTCCTTGGAAAGAAAACTGTAACAAACCCAGACAGTGTATTAAAAAGCAGAGACATCACCATGCTGACAAAGGTCTGTATAATCAAAGCTGTGGTTTTTTCAGTAGTCATGTATGGATGTGAGAATTGGACCATAAAGAAGACTGAGTGCTGAAGAATTGATGCCTTCGAACTGTGGTGCTGGAGAAGACTTTTGAGAGTTCCTTAGATAGCAAGGAGATCAAGCCAGTCAGTTATAAAGGAAATCAGTCCTCAATATTCATTGGAAGAACTGATGCTGAAGCTGAAGCTCCAATACTTTGGCTACCTGATGTGAAGAGCCAACTCATTGGTAAAGACCCTGATGCTGTGAAAGACTGAAAGCAAAAGAAGAGGGAAACAGAGGATGAAATGGTTAGATAGCATCAGCAACTCAATGGACATGAGTTTGAGCAAACTCCTGGAGAGCATGAAGGACCAGGAAGCCTGGCATGCTGCAATCCATGGGGTCATGAATAGTGGGACATGACTTAGCATCTAAACAACAAAAATGTCTTTTAGCTTCATCCATGTTGTAGCATGTGTCTTTGAGTCTTTCCTTCTTAAGGATGAATAATATTCCTTTGTATGTATATACCATACTTTGTTTATCAGTCTGTCAATGGCCACTTGAATTGATTCCCATCTTTTGGCTGTTGTGAATGATGCTTCAATGAACATGGAGTACAAATACCTCTTTGAGATCCTTATTTTCATTCTTTTACATGGATATCCAGAATTGGGATTGCTAGGTCATACGGTAGTTCTATTTTTTTTTTTTTTAAGGAACTGCTATATTCTTTTCCATGGCATCTATACCATTTTACATTCCCACCAACCATGCACAAGTTTTCCTATTTATCCACACTCACACCAACACTTTGGACAAAATTACCCTTTGAAATGCCTCTTGAGAAACCTATATGCAGGTCAGGAAGCAACAGTTAGAACCGGACATGGAACAACAGACTGGTTTCAAATAGGAGAAGGAGTACGTCAAGGCTGTATATTGTCACCCTGCTTATTTAACTAATATACAGAGTACATCATGAGAAATGTTGGGCTGGAAGAAGCACAAGCTGGAATCAAGATTTTTGGGAGAAATATCAATAACCTAAGATATGCAGATGACACCACCTTTATGGCAGAAAGTGAAGAGGAACTACAGAGCCTCTTGATCAAAGTGAAAGAGGAGAGTGAAAAAGTTGGCTTAAAGCTCAACATTCAGAAAATGAAGATCATGGCATCTGGTCCCATCACTTCATGGGAAATAGATGGGGAAACAGTGTCAGAGTTTAGTTTTTTGGGCTCCAAAATCACTGCAGATGGTGATTGCAGCCATGAAATTAAAAGACACTTACTCCTTGGAAGGAAAGTTATGACCAACCTAGATAGCATATTCAAAAGCAGAGACATTACTTTGCCAACAAAGGTCCATCTAGTCAAGGCTATGGTTTTTCCAGTGGTCATGTATGGATGTGAGAGTTGGACTGTGAAGAAGGCTGAGCATCGAAGAATTGATGCTTTTGAACTGTGGTGTTGGAGAAGACTCTTGAGAGTCCCTTGGACTGCTAGGAGATCCAAGCAGTCCATTCTGAAGATCAGCCCTGGGATTTCTTTAGAAGGAATGATACTAAAGCTGAAACTCCAGTACTTTGGCCACCTCATGCGAAGAGTTGACTCATTGGAAAAGACTCTGATGTTGGGAGGGATTGGGGGCAGGAGGAGAAGGGGATGACAGAGGATGAGATGGCTGGATGGCATCACCGACTCGATAGACATGAGTTTGGGTGAACTCCTGGAGTTGGTGATGGACAGGGAGGCCTGGCGTGCTGCAATTCATGGGGTCGCAAAGAGTCAGACACGACTGAGCGACTGAATTGAACTGAACTGACCCTTTGAGATACTTATTCAAGTGAAAAAAAGAGTGAGTTGATTAAAAGAAGTAAGTTGATTAAAAGCACAAGTGGTACTTGGCTATCACAGATTTTGTGAAGGACACGTTCTGAAGTCTGACTCAGGCCCATGCTGGCCTGGGAATGAGCTGCCCATGAGCCTCCCTCCTCTATGGGGCCGTTTCTCTGACTCTACCACATATAACTCACCCCTGCTTTTGCAATAAGATCCAGGTCACCTGGAAGCCCAAACTGAAATTCTCCTTCTCTGCAGAGATCCAGTGGGCCCAGTTGCCAGCCTTCCAGCTTCAAGTCCTTCAGAACTGCCTTCCCAGGCCTCTGAACAAAGGTATCCTGTGTATACTATATTTGTGGAGATGCTCCAGGGATCCTAGCCCAAGCTGGGTTCCCTGGGCAATGTTGGAAACCTGAAAGGATTGTGCAGAAATCTCAGTCCTCCTCCTCTTCACCCTTCTTCTCTTCCATTCTTTCTTAAATGGCACATGATCCTCTCTGGTCCTAACAAGACCCCAGTGCTATTATTTATGTGCTCCCTTTTATCACTACCCTGCAGTCTCATTCTTTACCCTACAGGCAACCATTGCAATGTTTAATATGTATCTTTGGTGTTCTTGCAAAATGGTGGTGTTATTTTAGTGTATATGCACTTCTTAATTATTAAACAGTAGTGGTTATAGGGGTCATTCTGTTTTTCACTCTCTTAACTCAGCATTATGCTAGAGTTTTTTCCTGTTTCTTACATTTATACATTAAATTTTATATTGAAATACAACATATTTGTACTAAAATGCGAACAAATCTTAGTGTATAGCTCAACAGATGTTTAATAAGTGAAAACACCTTTGTGGCCACCATCAAGATCGGGATAGAGAACATTACTAGCACCCTCAGGGGCTTCCTGGACTTCTTAGTCAGTAGCATCCCACTGTTCTGATTCTGTTACCAGGGATTAGTTTGCCTGTTTTGAACTTTATAGAAATAGAACCATATAATATGTACTCTTTGGTGTCTGGTTTCTTTTTCCTAAAAGTATATCTTTGAGATTCTCTTCTTTTTTGCATTTAGTGAAGTAGTTTACTTTTTCTTTGCAGTATACTATTTCACAGTGGATTTGTTTTGTTGTTGTTGATAGGCATCTGTATTGGTTTCCATTTGGGGCTTTTATGAACACAGTTGTTACGAAGACTCTGTGTGTCATTTGGTGGACGTGTGTAGGCCTCTCTGAGAGTATACACTGTGGAATGGAATGGCTGTACCATAGGGTAAGCGTGTATTTAGCTTTGGTGGATACTAGCACTATTTTTCTAAGCTTCTCTCAATTTCCCCTCATTCTTAGTCTCAGCTTCTTTTCTGTTTCTCGCCTGGGGCTCTGTCCCTTGAAGGTCTTGGTCAATGTCAGCTTCCCCTGCTGTTGCTGCTGAGTATCATATGCTCCCCCTGCTAAACTGTGGCCATGGGTGAGATGATTGTGGAAACCTAGTGTAATCCCCATGGGACAGACCATCCTGGAGAAGCTGTTCACAATGCGTTCCTCATCAATCCTAAATCCCAAGAGATGCAGCAGATGAAGAGCCCTGTGGAGACATTAAGACTGTACAAGACACAATTCTGGATACTGTCTGAGCATTTTTACATTCACATCACATTTGCTACCTCCTCCTTTTGGAAGACCCAGTGACGTGCCAGGCTCCTTTCCAGAGGGCAGGCGGGACAAGCCCCGTTTTCCCAGAGTGTAGCCTCTGGGTTACTTGGACCAGCACACAGAAAGGGCAAGTGCAAAGAACAGTTTTGATTTAACAATTAAATGTTCATTTTAACATTACCTTCTTTTTTATAGCAAGTGATTTCACTTTCGATGGTAGTAATATCACCTGTCTTTAAAAACTGAGGTATCTTAGAGAAGAGTATTTAACAAAAAACAGGAGAATTCCCTGGTGGTCCAGTGGTTAGGACTTTGTGCTTCCTCTGCAGGGGGCATGGGTTCAGTGTCTGAGCAAGGAACTAGGATTTGGCGAACCTCTCAGCTCGGGGGGAGAAAATATAAGGTAGAACAAGGATGTGATGTAAAAGTGATGTGCAAAAGATCAAAGTGAGGGAAATGCTGACAAAAGAGAAGGGGCTTCAGAGACAGACAGGCACAGGGACTTGTGCAGGATTCGCATAGCTGCCTAGGTGAGGACTGCAGCTCTGCCCTCCTTACAAGCATTAATCAGAACAGACTGTCCTGAATGGACAGTTCCTTGGCTGGTCAGTGTCCTGCATTCTCAGGCACCCAGACCCCCACTGCTAGCAGGGACACAAGGTAACAGCATTTTATTTAGAAAAATGTTAACTATATTTATGTTGGTAGTCCAAAACTCTTAATCTTTCTTAACTAAAGACTTCAAGTTATAAGACAAAGTTGGGAGTTGGCACAGTGAAGCCCTTGTATATCATCACTTGGGTTCAACCTTTTTAAACATTTGTTTACTTTATCTATTGCTTTTATTTTAAAATTGTTTTTCTGATCCTTTGGCCTGTTCTTCTATATTACTATGACCAAAACATTAAGTAGTAATTCTGTAAAATAATCCATATCTTACCCTATTCAAATGTTCCCAAGCATCCAAAAATGCCACCCCACCCCACTGTTTTCTTTGAATGGGATCCAATGAAGTTTCTGCACTGGGTTTGATTGTGTCTTTTACTAAAAATTCAGGCTTTTAGGTTACAGGCTCAGTTCCAGCAGATCATAAGAAACAGATGACTGTCCTGCAGACCTGAGCTTGTATCCTACCCGAGATACACCACTTGGAGTTCGCCAGAAAATGCATTGCATTTTCTGTGATCGTCTTGTCAATAGTGTGAATACTGTTGTGTCATACTTTTATGTGTAGACACTTAAATTATACCACAGTGACTGAAACTTTCCTCATTTTTAGCATACCAGAAACCTCAAAAAAATGGAAGTGACCCAGGGTCCTCTCACCTCCAAAAGGGCCACCAGAGGAAGGGAATGGCTGCCCTTCTCCCTTTCCTGGTTGGGTGGCATTAGGGAAGTAATGGCAGGACGTGGAGCGAGGAGGCCTGCTACAGTGGAGGTCCTCTGAGCCCAGCAGTGTTCACAGGCCACCTCCATAAGGGTGGGCCTGATGTTGGGCCAAGTGGTTATTGTGAAAATCTCTGTAGACGGAGGACTTTGATGAGAGACAGAATGGCTCAGATTTGCAACCGGCCATGGTCCTGGGCTGGAATTTGATTTTCCTGAGGACTCTCAAATATGGGGATTGTATGCCATTCTGCATATGAGGGAACCAGCTCAGAGAAGTGAGCTTTTTTGCAGTGACCTTGCCCCCGGTGGTAATGAGGTAGTATCCCTGGGTGGAGCCTAGTCCTGGCTGGCTCCACGACCCTCACTCAGTTCACTCCTGCAGGTCAGTGCCAGGTTAAGGATTCAGACAATGCCTGGATTTCCTTGAACTTGGCCCAGGCCAGAAAGCCAGAGGCTCTCTCCAGGAATTTGGGTGGGGCCTGGGGCCGATGCTGAGTGGGCACAGGCTGCTGGAGTGGGAGCTTTTTAGCAGAATCGAAGGCATCGCCAAGTCCTTTGTCAAGATTCGTTTAGTCAGAGTGATGAACAACTGTGCCAGCAGGAGCTAAGAAAGGAGACGCCTGCTGGGCTGTTTGGGAAGAGCAGCCCTCGCGTCTGCTGGTCCTCAGGCTGGCCTGGGGCGGTGGTCCCTGGAATTCCTAGGGTCCCCTGCCATGGTGCCTTGCTGTATCTGGAAGGGCTCTCTGTTCACAGGCTGGAGAGATGTGTACAGAGAGGGTTTTAGAAAGCTGTCTGGTGAAGGCAAGGCAGCAGGACCAGTCTCAGAAAGGACAGCACCCAGCGACCCTGGAGATCTGGGCAGTGGGAATAGAGTAGGTGGCTTCATCAAGGCGCAGCTGTTGGACGAAGTTAACATTGCATTCCTCAGGGAATCAAGCATCTGACGTGTCTAGAATCACTTGATCCTAGAAACGCAAGGTGGCTTTATGTCAGTCTGCTGAGGGAACATGAGTGGGGAAGAAATAGCCCCCAGAGTGGCATAGCCCAGCGCCACTGGAGACAAGGAGACAAGGCACAGGAGACACAGCCACACACAGGAGACAGGGCGGCTCTGTCTGCAGCAGGAAAACCACACAGGCTTGTCCCATTTCCTGCCCGGCGGATGCCGCTGGTCTCTTCCAGAAGCAGAGGTGCAGTTCCGAGTCCGTCTCTTCACACGTCATCCAGCTGGAGGCCACGCTGCTTCTTTTTTTTTTTTGGTGATTGGCTGCAAGACTAGTATTAGAGTCTCATCAGCTTTTCTCTGACCTGGGGATTTAGGTGGAGTGAGCGAGTGAAGTCGCTCAGTCGTGTCTGACTCTTTGTGACCCCATGGACTGTAGCCCACCAGCCTCCTCAGTCCATGGAATTTTCCAGGGAAGAGTACTGGAGTGGGTTGCCATTTCCTTCTCCAGGGGATCTTCCCAACCCAGGGATTGAACCCAGGTCTCCCGCACTGCAGGCAGACACTTTACCATCTGAGCCACCAGGGAAGCCCAAAGGTGGAGTAGCGGAAGCAGACTGTCAGCCCAGAGCTGACACCAGCCCTTCACGCTACTTTTAAACCAACAGGAAACACAAGAAAACTAAAACTATGTACACAAGGATGTTTATTGCAGGATTTATTATAGGGGAAAAAGTTGGAAATACACTCATTTATTTATTAAGCAAGTTATGGTACAAATTTGAGGATGACTATGTAGCTATTACAATATCGAACAAGTTGTAGTAATGGGATGAACACTTATGATGTAATGTTGAGTCCAGACACAGAATACGAAATAAATCTCTAGTGGTCACTCTGTAGACTAAGTCCATATATGCAAACATGGCCAAGAAGGAAAGTTTAGTTCAGTCCAGTTCAGTTCCTCAGTCATGTCCGACTCTTTGTGACCCCATGGACTGCAGCATGCTATGCCTCCCTGTCCATCAACAACTCCCAGAGTTTACTCAAACTCACGTCCATCGAGTTGGTGATGCCATCCAGCCATCTCATCCTCTGGCGTCCCCTTCTCCTCCTGCCTTCAATCTTCCCAGCATCAGGGTCTTTTCCAATGAGTCAACTCTTTGCATCAGGTGGCCAAAGTATTGGAGTTTCAACTTCAACTTCAATTGAACACCCAGGACTGATCTTTAGGATGGACTGGTTGGATCTCACGTCCAACGGACTCTCAAGAGTCTTCTATAACACCACAGTTCAAAAGCATCAATTCTTTGGCGCTCAGCTTTAGCAAAGTGAAAATAATTTGATTTATTTGGGAGGATTATGGGTAATTGTTTTTACTTTACATTTTTTCTGTTTTCAAAACATTGTGTTCTTCTTGCGATTATAAAAAAGCTATCTCTTATGACCCATCATGAGACCACTGAGGAACCTATGAGAAGAAGGAGGATTGTGGAGCCAAGTTTAAGGAGATTGTACAAAGTTGGGCTGGTGGAATTGTGGGCTGGTGGCCCCCAGTGACCCTCAGTCAAATTCTCCTACACAGGCTTAATATTGTCCAAATAGTTAGTGATTCTTTACCCAGCTCTTAAAAATAGACATAACTTTGGTCTATTGACTCTGCATCTTTACTGAAGATAAATCTCACATGATTGCACCACACGGTATATGAATACAAGCTATATTCCTATAAGTCCTTATTCAAGAATTGTGCCAGTTTGGTTTTTAATGTTGTTGCTGAAGGCGGAGTGGATCAGCTCATTACCCTGCTGGAGTCACAATTGAATGTCCTTCCTGCAATCATTTTTTGTCCTGGGAAAAGTTACCAATAGGTGGAGAACACATCTGCCAGTGAAGCGTATGCCCCATTGTGGGTAAGAACCTCCTAGGAAAGTTTGGGGTGGGGCATCCAGATCAGATCCTATTGGTAGAGGATGAAGACCCATGGGGTATGCCAGGAGACTGCACACCAGCTTGAAGAATGAGTGGCAGGTGCTGTGAGTTATTATAACTCAGTTATATTATAACCGAGTTATTATAACTCAGTGGTTATTCCAGCCCCTCCCATCTTACCTGATTCCACTGTAGGGGCTATAGGAGGTAAAAACTCAGTTTTCCTGTACAGACATCCATCCATTCATTCATCCATTCACTCATTCATTCAGGTCCCTCATTGAGCAGCAGTTCTAAGAATTTGGAATATATAAGCAAATAAGGATCCCCTCCCTCAGGACACATTCTAGCCAAGATGCATTTCTGGCTAGTGTCTTGGGAGGGAAGGTCTGCCACATCTTACCCTTTTTTCTGCCTACATGGGATCATGAGGATGGAAACGATACAGTGAAGGTGGTGGAGAAGCAAGGGTAAAGGGGCCTGGGTCCTTCTGTACTCTTTTGTGCTCATTTGTTTAAAATGCTGTGTAGAAGACTTCCCATTATTTGTATCTGAAAGCAGCCCTGACTGATATAAACAGAGAAAGTGGGGGCACAGAAAATCTCTATGCCTGGCCTCTGGGTGTCTTAACATCTGAAGATAAATCTTCCCTGCTCTGTTCATTTTAGAAGATGCTCATATTAGGTCTGCTGACTGAAGGCGCTCATCTGTGAGAATGAAGAAGGAGTGGGGACTTTGGGAGAGGGGAGTGGGGGGGCCCAGAAACAGACTGGTGGCCCTGTGGGTATGGGGTGGTGTGTACTAACGGGCCATTCTAGTTGCAATACCAGAAATCCAGCTCAATGTGGAGGAGATTTTTTGTGACCGCTTATGAAAAGTCTGGGCATGGTGTAAGCTTAGGCACCAATGAATCAAGAGGTCAGATGATGTCATTGGAGCTGGGCTCTGGTGACGCTCTCTCAGTCTTTCTCTCTTCTTTGTTGCCTTCATTCATTCTCAAGTAAGCTCTCTCCATGTGGCTGTGAGATGAGGTCCAGCAGGCCCAGGGGGGTACATTCTGTTCTTTCAGAATCCTAGAAGAGCATAGCAGGAGAGAAAGTGCTTTTCTTTCTCAATGGACTTTCCATTCAACATTCTGAGTCTTATTGGTTTGTCTTTATGAGTTCACCACCAAGATGACCATTATGACCAAATGGATAAATGCTCTGACTGGCCAAACCTTACCACATGCTCATGCAGGGAGGCAGACATGGAATCCCCTTGACCCAGCCCCATAGACTGAGGATGGAGGGTATGGTATAGTAAAAATAAGTATTTGGTATTTGTCCCTGGTTCCTGTCACATAGCCACTAAAACCACTGCCATCTATAGAGTGATAGTGTCTTTTGTGTGCTAAGGAGATGAGATGGCTGGGGGTCCTTAGGTAGCTTTAGGAATAGAGGCTGATTGCCAGAAAGACCAAGGCATGATTAGAGGATTGGGATATTTAGCCCCATCCCCCAGTCTCCAGTGAGGAGATTGAGTTAATCACCAGTGGCCATCAAGTTCATCAGTCATACATATGTATTGGAACCTCCACAAGACTACTAAACCACAGAGTTTGGAGAGTCCTCAGGTTGGTGAACACATCAAGGTACTGGAAGGGTGGCATCCCCTAAGAGGGCATGGAAGCTCCACCCACCCTCCTTCCCCATATCTTGTCCTATACTTTTCTTCCATTTGGCTGTTCCTGAGTTGTATCCTTTATATCCTTTATAATGAACTGGTAATAATAATCTTTTTACTGACTCGTATGAATCATTCCATCAAATTTGGGACATGCACGTGGTAGGGTGTGCGTGGTAGGGACTCTAGGCTTTGTGGCCAAGCTGCACGGAAGTACGGGTTACCTGGATATCTGACACTTGTAACTGGCATCCCACAGTCTTGCGGCACTGAACCCTTAACTTGTGGAGTCTGATGTTAACTCCAAGTAGTTAGTATCAGAGTTCAGATGGATTACAGGACACGCAGTTGTTGTCAGAATTGGTTGGTGTCTGGACAGTTGAAGAGTTGGTTATTGGTATTGAAAAAGAAAAAAAAAAAAAAAGCAGAGTGGTTCCCCAAGGATGCACTTGCAAGCTTACAGGACATAGATCTTGGTAGGGACATTCAGAGGTGCACTTCAAGTCCCAACCTGTGTTCAGAGGCAGGCTTGCTCTTGTCCTGGGTTCAGAGTCAGCCAGTTCTCCAGCACCAGCCTAGGGTTAAGTGGCTCCTGGAACATGTCCAGGAGTGGCTCAGGTTGGGAGGGGTCAGTTTGTATGTTTCAGGGTGCAAGTAACATTTGGTTAGGAAATCTAGAGGAAGCAGATGTTCCAGGCAGGCTGTCTTGCATGGGCTTTGTCCAAGCCTGTCTTCTATCCCAGCTGCAGACGTATGCCATAGTTCCTTGTTCTTGTTGGGTGGGAAGAGAGAAAGACTTCTCTCACCTGTAGAATGAAAACCTCACCATTAGCCAATTGTGGTGATCTGCCTAAGTGCCCCTGGACAGAGGGGGTCAACAAAGAAATGCCAAGGCATTGGGATTAAGCCTGGGCCCTGACCGGAAAGGGAATAGGATTATATCATTGCTTAGACTGGCCTGTTTGCTCACAAGAAATCCATGGAGGTGCAAGTAAAAATGGTAAGTTTGGGGTAAGTACCCTTAATGCAGAGCAGCTGTTGCCTGGTACAGCCTGAGCAACCAGGAAAAGACCTCCTTGCCTCCGCTACTCTCTCCCTTCCTTCCGTCCCTTTTCACCCTTAATCTCCCCACCACTCTGTTCTAACACGGTATCTTTCTTTTTTTGCCCTCTCCTGCTTTCTGACTCCACTCGACAGCCTATTTCATGAGCTAATTTTAATTGTTTATACATTTCACCTTAGCATGGACTCTATGGGTTTGGGCAGAAGATTATATCTCATTAACCCTCAAGTTCTTTATGTTTAGGGCTTCCCTGGTGACTCAGACGGTAAAGAATCTGCCTACAATGCGGGGGACCTGGGTTTGATTCCTAGGTTGGGAAGATCCCCTGGAGAAAGAAATGGCAACCCACTCCGATATTCTTGCCTGGAGAATTCCACGGACAGAGGAGCCTGGCAGGCTACAGTCCATGGGGTGGCAAAGAGTTGGACTTGACTGAACAACTAACACTTTCAGTTTCTTTATCTTTAAAATAGAATTAATATTGATCTCACACAATAACTTGGAATACTAAACTTTACATTAGGGTTCTGAAGCTGGCCAGATAGAGTAAAACCACTGAATTCTATCAATCTCATCAGTTACAGTAACTCTAAACATGTTAGCAATGACAGGCAAATTGGAGACAAGAGCTGAAACTTGAAGAATAACCCATAATGGGGACAAAATTCCCAGATTCTTTTCCTCTCTCATTTTCCAGTTTTGAATTGAGGTCAGTGCCAGTATAGAACCGTGCAGAGGAACTATCCCTCTAGCCAGAGAACTAGGAAAGGGCCCTCTGCAAGATGAAGTGTGTATAGGAAAATCCTTGGGCTCACTTTATTTTTCCCATTTTTTTCCTACCCTGTTCCTGCCCTGAGGACAGCCTTAGTTGCAAAGCTGCACTACTGTGCTAGCAGTGTAAATACCTAAACGTCAAGGGGAAACTCATGTGAGCCAGAGTGTAGGGCAATCCCAGAGAGGCGAGAGCTGAAGGAAGAATCCCTAATTCTGTGGATGAACTGGCTCACCTCCAACCTGCACAGAGCAGACCCGAAGTAGCATAGCAAAGTCTTAAAAGTTATTTCATTTTGAAATAATTATAAACCCATTCTTCCCTGATAGCTCAGTTGGTAAAGAATCTGCCTGCATTGCAGGAGACCCTGGTTCAATTCCTGGGTCGGGAAGACCCAATGGTGAACGGAAAGTCTACCCACTCCAGTATTCTGGCCTGGAGAATTCCATGAACTGTATAGTCCATGGGGTCGCAAAGAGTCGGACATGACTGAGTGAGTTTCACTTGCATAAATCCATAGGAGGTTAAAAATCCTATGTACCCTTCACCCACCTCCCCAACAGAGACATTTTATATAACTTACATATGCAACATCAAAACCAGGAAGCCGACATTGGTGTGATTGCTTTAACTAAATACAGGACTTATTTAGATTTCATCAGCTTTTATATGTCCTTGCATATGTGTGTGTGTGTGTGTGTGTGTAGTTCTATGCAGTCTTATCCTTTGTATGGATCTGTGTAACCACCGCAGTCAAGACAGCACTGCTCCAGCCCCCAAACAGACCCCTCCTGTTGCCCTTTGGCAGTGGTACCCACCCACTCCCTGTCCTCTGGCGACCACTACCCTGGTATCCATTTACGTAGTTTCTTCATTTTGAGAATGTTATATAAACGAAGACACGGGCTTTCTCCACTAACACAGTTCCTATGAGATGCATCCAAGTTGTGATGTGTATCAGTAGCTTGTTCCTTTTTATCATTGAGCAGTATTCCACTGTGTGGTTGGTTGTGCCAGACTTCATTTGACCATTTACCCGATGAAGGACATTTGAGTTGTTTCCAGTTTGGGGCTATTATAAATAAAGCTATTATTGCTATGAACATCCATAGACAGGTTTTGTGTGAACGTAAGTTTTAATTTCTCTGATATAAATGCCCAAGTGGGAAATTCTTGAGTCTCATGGTGGGTGCACGTCTAGTTTATAAGGAACTGCCAAAATATCTTCCAGAGCAGCGGTGCCACTTTACATTTCTGCCAAACAAAGCCTTTGGAAACTAAGGTGACATTGGACCTACTACCCACAGAAGATAAGACAGAATTTATAGTCTGAACCTCATCAGGACTGATTGATTGCTAAAACCACCACAAGAACAAAAAGATCAGTTCTCCAGAGAATTTTAATGATACTTCAAACCTCACAGCATGATATTCAAAATGTCTAGGATACAATCCAAAATTACTTGAAGTACCAATAATAAAGAAAATGTGACTAATTCTTAAGGGAAAAAGACAATCAACAAAGATTCCAACTCCCAGATAACCCAATGTTGAAGGAGCTATTGTAATTATGTTTCTGGAGGTAAAAGTAACACTCTTAAAAAAAAAGAAAGATAAATATTCTCAGCATAGAAATAGAAACAAACAAATGTAAGTTTTAGAACCCTTCCCAATATTTGAAATAAAAATTCCTTGGATGGCTGCTGCTGCTAAGTCACTTTAGTCATGTCCGACTCTGTGCGACCCCATAGATGGCAGCCCACCAGGCTCCACCATCCCCAGGATTCTCCAGGCAAGAACACTGGAGTGGGTTGCCATTTCCTTCTCCAATGCATGGAAGTAAAGAGTGAAAGTGAAGTCGCTCAGTCGTGACCGACTCTTTACGACCCCATGGACTGTAGCCTACCAGGCTCCTCTGCCCATGGGATTTTCCAGGCAAGAGATGGGATATATAGGAAAATGGAGATGACAGAGGAAATAGTTGACATGATGGTAGAGCACTACAAATTATCCAATTTGAAAAATACAAACAAAATGTGGAAAAAATGAAGAGTTCAGAGATCATGCTGCTGCTGCTGCTAAGTCACTTCAGTCGTGTCCAACTCTGTGTGACCCCGTAGAGGGCAGCCCACCAGGCTCCCCCATCCCTGGGATTCTCCAGGCAAGAACACTAGAGTGGGTTGCCATTTCCTTCTCCAATGCATGAAAGTGAAAAGTGAAAGGGAAGTTGCTCAGTCATGTCTGACTCTCAGCAACCCATGGACTGCAGCCCACCAGGCTCCTCCACCCATGGGATTCTCTAGGCAAGAGTACTGGAGTGGGGTGCCATTGCCTTCTCCATCAGAGATCATGGGGCAATATCAAAACGTTTATAACTCATTGGAGTCTCAGAAAGAGAGGAAAAAGTGACTAGCATAGGAAAAAAAAAAAAAAGAAAAGAAAGAAAGAAACAAAATAATGGCTGGAAAATCCCTAAATTTGATGAAAGGCAAACATTTCCAGATTCAAGAAAATCTGTAAAATCTCAAGGATAAACTTAAAGAAAATCACACTCAAAGGAAAACACATTATAATCAAGCTAATAAAAACTAAAGAATAAACTTTGAATGCTGTCTTCATGCGTTAGAAGAACTAATGTAGTTAAAATGTCCATACTAGCCAAAGTATGGCTAGTATAGCCATGAAGTGAAGTGAAATGAAGTCACTCAGTCATGTCCGACTCTTTGTGACCCCATGGACTGTAGCCTACCACACTCCTCCATCCATGGGATTTTCCAGGCAAGAGTACTGGAGTGGGTTACCATTTCCTTCTCCGTATAGCCATATATAGATTCAAACAATCTCTATCTAAATTCCAATGACATTTTTCACAGCAAAAGTAAAACCAATCTTAAAATTTGTGTGGGATCACAAAAGAGCTCTAGTAGACAAAGCAGTCCTGAAAAAGAAGAACAAAGCTGGGGGCATCACATTTCTTATTTCAAACTGTATTACAAAACTGTAGTAATCAAAGCAATATGATACACATTAAAACAGACACATAGACCAATGGAACAGAATCAAGAAACCCTGAAACAAAATCTCTCTTATATGGTCAACTAATGTATGACCTTTTAGAACTAACACCCAAAAAAGATGTCCTTTTCATTATAGGGGACTGGAATGCAAAAGTAGGAAGTCAAGAAACACCTGGAGTAACAGGCAAATTTGGCCTTGGAGTGGGGAATGAAGCAGGGCAAAGGCTAATAGAGTTTTGCCAAGAGAATGCACTGGTCATAGCAAACACCCTCTTCCAACAACACAAGAGAAGACTCTACACATGGACATCACCAGATGGTCGAAACCAAAATCAGATTGATTATATTCTTTGCCGCCAAAGATGGAGAAGCTCTATACAGTCAACAAAAACAAGACTGGGAGCTGACTGTGGCTCAGATCACGAACTCGTTATTGTCAAATTCAGACTTAAATTGAAGAAAGTAAGGAAAACCACTAGACCATTCAGGTATGACCAAAATCAAATCCCTTATGATTATACAGTGGAAGTGAGAAATAGATTTAAGGGACTAGATCTGATAGACAGAGTGCCTGATGAACTATGGATGGAGGTTCGTGACATTATACAGGAGACAGGGATCAAGACCATCCCCATGGAAAAGAAATGCAAAAAAGCAAAATGGCTGTCTGAGGAGGCCTTACAAATAACTGTGAAAAGAAGAGAAGTGAAAAGCAAAAGAGAAAAGGAAAGATATAAGCATCTGAATGCAGAATTCCAAAGAATAGCAAGGAGAGATAAGAAAACCTTC
>NW_011495072.1:459206-459978 GCF_000754665.1 Bison bison bison | reverse complement strand
AAAAGCAAAATGGCTGTCTGAGGAGGCCTTACAAATAACTGTGAAAAGAAGAGAAGTGAAAAGCAAAAGAGAAAAGGAAAGATATAAGCATCTGAATGCAGAATTCCAAAGAATAGCAAGGAGAGATAAGAAAACCTTCCTCGGTGATCAGTGCAAAGAAATAGAGGAAAACAACAGAATGGGAAAGACTAGAGATCTCTTCAAGAAAATTAGAGATACCAAGGGAACATTTCATGCAAAGATGGACTCAATAAAGAACAGAAATGGTATAGACCTAACAGAAGCAGAAGATATTAAGAAGAGGTGGCAAGAATACACAGAAGAACTGTACAAAAAAGATCTTCATGACCCAGATAATCACGATGGTGTGATCACTCACCTAGAACCAGACACCCTGGAATGTGAAGTCAAACGGGCCTTAGGAAGCATCACTAAAAACAAAGCTAGTGGAGGTGATAGAATTCCAGTTGAGCTATTTCAAATCCTGAAAGATGATGCTGTGAAAGTGCTGCACTAAATATGCCAGCAAATTTGGAAAACTCAGCAGTGATGACAGGATTGGAAAGGGTCAGTTTTCATTCCAATCCCAAAGAAAGGTAATGCCAAAGAATGCTCAAACTACTGCACAATTGCATTCATCTCACACACTAGTAAAGTAATGCTCAAAATTCTCCAAGCCAGGCTTCAGCAATACATGAACCATGAACTTCCAAATGTTCAAGCTGGCTTTAAAAAGGCAGAGGAACCAGAAATCAAATTGCCAACATCCACC
>NW_011495072.1:458553-458928 GCF_000754665.1 Bison bison bison | reverse complement strand
TGCTTTATTGACTATGTCAAAGCCTTTGTGTGGATCACAATAAACTGTGGAAAATTCTGAAAGAGATGGGAATATCAGACCACCTGACCTGCCTCTTAAGAAACCTAGGTCAGTAAGCAACAGTTAGAACTGGACATGGAACAACAGACTCGTTCCAAATAGGAAAAGGAGTACATCAAGGCTGTATATTGTCACCATGTTATTTAACTTATATGCAGAGTACATCATGAAAAATGCTGGGCTGGAAGAAGCACAAGCTGGAATCAAGATTGCTGGGAGAAATATCAATAACCTCAGATATGCAGATGACACCACCCTTATGGCAGAAAGTGAAGACGAACTACAGAGCCTCTTGATGAAAGTGAAAGAGGAGAG
>NW_011495072.1:450731-458105 GCF_000754665.1 Bison bison bison | reverse complement strand
CTGGGAGGAATTGGGGGCAGGAGGAGAAGGGGACGACAGAGGATGAGATGGCTGGATGCCATCACCGACTTGATGGACATGAGCTTGAGTGAACTCCGGGAGTTGGTGATGGACAGGGAGGCCTGGTGTGCTGTGCTTCATGGGGTTGCAAAGAGTCAGACACAACTGAGCGACTGAACTGAACTGAACTGAATGTATGACAAGGGAGAATATTCAATGGGGGAAAAGTAAACTGGAAATTCATATGCAAAATAATGAAATTGGAACTCTGTCCTACAGCATTCACAAAAATTAACACAAAATGGATTCAACACCTAAACATAAGACCTGAAACTGTAAAACTTCTAGAAGAAAACAGGGGAAAAGCCTTCTTGACATTGGTCTTGGCAACATTTTGTTGGATATGACACCAAAAATGCAAGTAACAAAAGCACAAATAAACAAGTGGGTCTCCATCAAATTAAAAAGCTCTGTGCAGCAAAGAAACAATCAACAAATGAATAGACAGCCTATGAAATGGAAGAAAATATTTGTAAATTGTGTATCTGATAAAGGGTTAGTATCCAAAATATATAAGGAAGTCATATAACTCAATATCAAAAGTGGAATATTATTCAACCATAGAAAGAAGGAAATCTTGCCTTATTGAACAACATGGATGCTTTTGAAAGCATTATGTTAAATGGAATAAGTCAGAGGAAAATCACATCATCTCATTTAAAGGCTTATCTTGTTTTATTATGCTTCTCTTTACCGTACTTTGCAGATACTGCAGTTTTTACAAATTAGAGGTTTGTGGCAACCCTGTATCAGGCAAGTTAATCAGTGCTGTCTCTGTGTCCTACTTTGGTAATTCTTGCAATATTTTGCTTTTTCATTATTATTATATTTTTATAGTATAATAAAATGTTGCTGCTACGACTTGTGGAAGGCTCAGATGATGGTTTGCATTTCTTAGTAATAAAACATCTTAAATTAAGATATTCACTTTTTTTTAGACATAATGCTATTGCAAACTTAATAGACTACAGTATAGTGTAAATATAACTTTTTTATGGGCCGAGAAATAAAACAATAGTGTGTGACTTGCTTTATTGTAATGCTTGCTTTACTGTGGTGTTCTAGAACTAAACCTGCAATGTCTCTGAGGTTTGGCTGTCTATATGGAATCTAAAAAAGCTGAACTCATGGCTGGGTGGGAGGTGGAGTAAATGGCCAAAGGGTACACACATTTCCGGTTATAAGACAAATAAATTCTGGAGATCTAATGTATAGACTTGTGACTGTAGTTAAGGCCGCTAATTCAAGGAAACACCAAACACGCTAAAGTACGGTATGCTTCCTTCACCACCTGTCATCACTGTGCGCCCTGTAGGCCCTGTTTGTGCTTTCATTTAGATCACTGGTTTCAACACTTGGTGAAAGTTGACTGAAAGAATGAGTAAATGAATTCAGCCCCAGGTCTATTGTCCAGCCAGTATTTCTAGTAGGACTTTGGATTTTATTCTTGTTAGAGGATGGAAGGAATGAAAAGTGGCCACTGAATTGAGAAGGAAGGCATCTGGAGACCAAAAAAGGAGGCAGGTATCTCCACAAAATCCATGATCAGCTTACTATAGGGTGGCTTACAACTGGGTGGGACTGAGGGACGACAGTTGGAAGTATTTATAGTTGCACACCATATCACCAAGGGGCAACTGGGATAAGGACATACATTCCTAAGTCAAGATTTGTGGATGGATAAATCATCTCATGGGCACTAGGAATATGTCAGTGATGCTTTTCATCTATGTTTGGGGGCATAGAGGCTACCTGGTCCTAATGATTATTAAGCATTATCTATAAATTGTCAACATCCATTGGATAATAGAAAAAGCCAGGGAATTCCAGAAAAACATCTGCTTCTGCTTCACTGACTACTCTAAATTGTTTGTGTACATCACAACAAACTGGAAAATTCTTGAAGAGATGGGAATACCAGACCACCTACCTGCCTCCTGAGAAACCTGTCTGAAGATCAAGAAGCAACAGTTAGAACCAGACATGGAAAAATGGACTGGTTCCAAATTGGGAAAGAAGTATGTCATGGCTGTATATTGTCACCCTGCTTATTTAACTTATATGCAGAGTACATCATGCAAAATGCCAGGCTGGATGAAGCACAACCTGGAATCAAGATTGCTGGGAGAAATAATTACCTCAGATATACAGATGACACCACTGTAGTGGCAGAAAGCAGAGAGGAACTAAAGAACCTCTTTATGAGGGTGAAAGAGGAGAATGAAAAAGCTGGCTTAAAAACTGAACATTCAAAAACCTGAGATCATGGCATCTGGTCCCATCACTTCATGGAAAATAGATGGGAAAACAAGGGAAACAATGACAGACTATTTTCTTGGGCTCCAAAATCACTGCAGATGGTGACTGCTGCCATGAAATTAAAAGACGCTTGCTCCTTGGGAAAAAAGCTATGGTGAATGTAGACAACATATTAAAAAGCAGAGACATCACCTTTCCAACAAAGGTCTATCTAGTCAAAGCTATGGTTTTTCCAGTAGTCATGTACGGATGTGAGAGTTGGACTATAAAAAAGCTGAGCATTAAAGAATTGATGCTTTTGAACTGTGGTGTTGGAGAAGATTCTTGAGAGTCCCTTGAGACTGCAAGGAGATTCAACCTGTCCATCCTAAAGGAAATCAGTCCTGAATATTCATTGGAAGGACTGATGCTGAATTGAAACTCCAATACTTTGGCCACCTGATATGAAGAAATGACTCCTTAGAGAAGACCCTGATGCTGGGAAAGATTGAAGGTAGGAGGGGAAGGGGATGACCAAAGATGAGATGGTCGGATGGCATCACTGACTTGATATATATGAGTTTGAGCGTGCTCTGGGAGTTGGTGACGGACAGGGAATCCTGGCATGCTGCAGTTGCAAAGAGTCGGACATGACTGGGAGACTGAACTGAACATACTATTTTGATTGTTGTAGCTTTGGAATAGTGTGAAGTCAAGGAGTCTGATACCTTCAGCTTTATTCTTTTTTTTTCCTCCTCTAGATTCCTTTGGCTATTTGTTTTTGCTTGTTTGCTTTTTGTGGTTCCACACAAATTTTAGTATAATTTGTTCTAGTTTTGTAAGGTCATGGATATTTTCAGAAGGGTTGCATTAAATCTAGGGATTGCTTTGGGTAGTTTGGACATTTTAACAATATTACTTCTTTCAATACGTGAACATGGGGTATCTTTCCATTTATTTGACACATCTTCAATTTCCTTCATCAATATAGTTTTCAGAGTATAGACCTTTTACCTCCTTGGTTGAGTTTATTCCTAGTTATTTTATTCTATTTGGTGTGAGAAGAGTTGACTCATTGGAAAAGACTCTGATGCTGGGAGGGACTGGGGGCAGGAGGAGAAGATGAGATGGCTGGATGGCATCACCGACTCGATGGACATGAGTTTGAGTGAACTCTGGGTGTTGGTGATGGACAGGGAGGCCTGGCGTGCTGCGATTCATGGGGTAGCAAAGAGCTGGACAGGACTGAGCCACTGAACTGAACTGAACTGATAAATGGGATTGTTTTCTTTGTTTCTTTTTCTGATAGTTTGTTTATGTGTGTGGAATAGTAACAGATTTCTGTTTGTAAATCTTGCAACTTTGTATCTTACAAGTTGTATCTTGCAACTTTACTGAATTCATTTACCTTACTAGTTTTTTTGTGGAGACTTTAGGGTTTTCTGTATATATATCATGTCATTTGCAAATCAGTTAGTCAGTCAGTTCAGATGCTCAGTCATGTCCAACTCTTTGTGACCCCATGGACTACAGCACACCAGGCTTCCCTGTCCATCACCAACTCCCAGAGCCTGCTCAAACTCATGTCCATTGCGTCTGTGATGCCATTTGCAAATAGGGACAGTTTACTTCTTCCCTTCCAATTTGGATGCATTTTATTTCTTTTACTTGTTTGGTTGCTGTGGCTAGGACTTCCAATATTATTTTAAATAGAAGTGGTGAAAGTGGGCATCCTTTTCCTGTTCCTGAATTTAGAGGAAAAGCTTTCACTTTTCACTACTTAGTATGATGTTAGCTGTAGGTTTGGCATAAATGGCCTTTATTATGTTAAGATATATTCCCTCTATACCAACTTTTTGAGGGTTTTTTTTTTTTTTATAAATGAATGTTGAATTTTGTCAAAAGCATTTTTTCTGCATCTATTGAAATGATCATGTGATTTTATCCTTTGTTTTAATGTGGTATATCCTATTGATTGAGTTGCAGATATTGAATCATCCTTGCATTCCTGCAATAAATCCCGCTGGGTTTTATTATGTACGATCCTTTTTTCTATATTGTTGAATTCAGTTTTGCTGGTATTTGGTTGAGGATTTTTGTATATCTACATTCATCAGAGATATTGGCCTGTAATTCTATTATTTTTTTGTAGTGTCTTTATCTCAGGGAAGGCAATGGCAACCCACTCCAGTACTCTTGCCTGGACAATCCCATGGATGGAGGAGCCTGGTGGGCTGCAGTCTATGGGGTCGCACAGAGTCGGACACGACTAAAGCAACTTAGCAGTAGCAGCAGCAGTGTCTTTATCTGGTTTTGATATTGGGGCAATGATAGTCTTGTAGACCAAATCTGAGAGTGTTTCTTCCTCTTAGATTTTTTGGAATAGTTTGGGGAGGATTGGTATTAACTCTTCTTCATATATTTGGTAGAATTCTCCTGTGAAGCTATCTGGCCCTGGACTTTTGTTTGTTTGGTGTTTTTTGATTGCTGATTTGATTTCAAAGCTAGTCATTGGTCTGTTCAGGTTATCTATTTCTCCCAGATCTAGTTTTGGAAGATTATATGTTTCTAGAAAAATTTTCATTTCTTCTAGGTTGCCAATTTGTTGGCAAATAACCATCCATAGCTTTCTCTTATGATTGTATCTATGTGTTATTTGTTGTGATTTCTCCTTTTACCTTTCTTATTTATTTTTTTTTTTTTGGCGTCCTCTCTCTCTTTTTCTTAATGAGCCAGGCTAAAGGCTTATTAATTTTATGTTTCCCAAAAAAACCCAACTTTTGGTTTCGTTGATCTTTTCTATTTTTTTTTTTCTTATCTCTATTTTATTTATTTCTGCTCTATCTGTATTATTTTCTCCATGCTCTGGTCTTCAGCATCCTATTCTCTCAGTACCACCTCACAATCAAGCAATCCCCATGTTCCCTCCAGTCTACTTCTTTAACACTGTCTGTCCCCCTCACTTCTGCTCCATCCCATTATTCATCCAGCCACATTTTTCTCCCTCACTTCTTATGGTCTTTCTCAATTCTTTTCTGGGCTCCTTGTCCTCAGCTGAATCCTTTTCCAACTAGCACATTGACTATATGACCACATTTCTGGAAAACAATGTGACCCTGTCAGGGACTGTGGCCCTTGAACCCCAAGGAGTTATGGAGTAAAAGCCATAACTCTCTGTGCATTAGCCACCTCTGTGCATTAGCCACCTTTTGCTTGCTTTCTGTCCCCACTCATATATCTGTCATTTAATCACAAGACTCTTCTAAGAGCTCAGCCTATCCTTTGAAAGATAGTTGTGCTAGATAAGATACTTGGTTGACATATTTTTTTTTCCAGCACTTTGACTACATCATCTCCCTGCTTACCTTTGTCTCTGATGGTGTTCTCTTATACATGATGGGCTGTGTGCTTTTGCTGCTTCAAAGATTTTCAGACATTCTTCTGTTGTCTTTTAGCATTTTTACTATGATTTGTCTGTATGTGGGTGTCTGAGTTTATCCTGGTTGGAGTTTATTGAACTTCTTGGATATATAGATTAATATTTTTCATCAAATTTGACAAATTTTTAGGTATTATTATTTTTCAAACACATTTTTCTGTTTCTTTCTCTCTTTCCTCTCCTTCTAATCTTCCCATTATGCATATGTTTGTGAGATTAATAGAGTCAGATTTAAAAAAATTTTTTCCCTTTATTCTTCAAGTTGAATAATCTGTATCAACATATCTTCTAGTTTGCTATTTCTTTCTTATGCCAGTTCAGATATACTCTTGAGCCATTCTAGTAATTGTCTTTACTTGAATTACTATGCTTGCAACCTCAGATATCCATTTTCTTCCTTCTTATAATTTATATCTCTTATATTCTCTACTTGATGAAACATTGCCATCATTTCATCCTTTATTTCTTTAAGCATTGTTTCCTTTGGTTCTTAGAACATATTTACAATGGTCTGCTTTGAAGCTTTTGTGTATTACATCAGACGTCAGGGTCCTCTCAAAGTTGGCTTGCATTGCTTGTTTTTTTTTTCCCCCTTTATACATGGGCAGATGTCCCTGCTTCTTTTCACATCTTAAAATCTTTTGTCGGAAACTAGAAATTTTAGAAAATATCTGTTAGTGAATCTGGATACTGGTTTTCACCCCCCCTCAGGCTAATCATTGTTTGCTTGTTTATTTGTTCGGTGACTTAGCTGGACTGTTTTAGAGAAGCGTATCTGTTTTGATGGCAGTGTGAAGCCTTTGATGTTTTTCCCCAGAGTGTGCCGTCTTGGGCATGTCCACAGTCACCCTGGGGTGACAGTGGCTTTGGCAGGGTTCTTTTTGACTGTCTCTTTCCCTTATCTCTCTGTTACCTGTCTGTCTTTGTTGGTATCACACCCTCTGCTAAGCTCCACTAATTCCTGGATGATTTTTCTATTGTTTTTGACAATTTCCTGGGACATAAACTGTTCTACAGTCTGACCCAATCAAATGCAACCGCCCTTTCAGGGGTAGTTTTAAAAAATTTTTATTTATTTTTTAATTGAAGGATAATTGCTTTACAGAATTTTGTTGTTTTCTGTCAAACCTCAATATGAACCAGCCATAGTACATCCCCTCACTCTTGAACCTCTCTCCCATCTCCCTCCTCATTCCACCCCTCTAGGTTCAGGGGTATTTTTAAAGGCCAATTTTTGAGTTTTGTTCTGACCCTTCATTCTTCATTATTGCCTTTTTTCATGGTTCTTTCTGGTGCAGTTCAGTTCATTTCAGTTGTTCAATCATGTCCGACATTTTGCAACCTTATGGACTGCAGCATGCCAGGCCTCCCTGTCCATCACCAACTCCCAGAGCTTTCTCAAACTCATGTCCATTAAGCCAGTGATGCCATCCAAGCATCTCATCCTCTGTCGTCCCCTTCTCCTCCTGTCCTCAATCTTTCGCAGCATCAGGGGCTTTTCAAATGAGTCAGCTCTTTGCATCAGGTGGCCAAAGTATTGGAGTTTCAGCTTCGGCATCAGTCCTTCCAATGAATATTCAGGACTGATTTCCTTTAGGATGGACAGGTTGAATCTCCTTGCAGTCCAAGGGACTCTC
>NW_011495072.1:440034-450631 GCF_000754665.1 Bison bison bison | reverse complement strand
TTTTTAATTTCATGGCCACAGTCACCATCTGCAATGATTTTGGAGCCCAAGAAAATAAAGTCTGTCACTGTTTCCATTGTTTCCCCATCTATTTGCCATGAAGTGATGGGACTGGATGCCATGATCATAATTTTCTGAATGTTGAGCTTTAAGTCAAATTTTTCACTCTCCTGTTTTACTTTCATCAAGAGGCTCTTTGGTTCTTCACTTTCTGCCATAAGGGTGATGTCATCTGTGTATCTGCATATCTTTCTGGTGACCTAGCTCTTTCATGGTTTAGCTTATAGTTCTTATGAAGCTAGTAATCTCCTACTAATTGCTTACTACCAAAATCTCTATTGTTTTTGAGAGTGCCCTTAGGCTTGAACTTTGCTACATTACATTCCAAATAAACTAATTTCCTCTGGGTAAAGTTTGAGAGTTCTCTGTTCTGACGGCTTGCCTGTCTCTTCTGGGTAAAGTTCCACCGTGGGTGGTGGGGACAGTGACCTGATTTCTTAGAGTGATATCTTTCCTTTATGAGCACAGCACTGGGTAGGGGCTGTAGCCTTTGGTCTTCTTGGCTTGCCTCTCTCAGCATGGAAACTTCACCACACAAGGGAACTGGAGTGCGGGTAATCAGGGTTCCAATATTCTCTGACTAAAGCACCTGAGGTAGAGTTTGCACTGTATGAATAGGGGCTGGTGGAGGAAGGGAGCCTCTGACCTCTCATCCATACTCACTCAGGATTTAGCCTTTACAAGATGTAACTGGGGCTTCCCAGGTGGCACGAGTGGTAAAGAACCTGCCCGTCAATGCAGGAGACGCAAGAGACATGGGTTTGATCCCTGGGTCAGGAAGATACCCTGCAGAAGGGCATGGCAACCTTCTCCAGTATTCTTGCCTGGAGAACCCCATGGATAGAGGAGCCTGGTGGGCTACAGTCCATGGGGTTGCAAAGAGTCTGATGTGACTGAAGAGACTTGGCACACACATGCACAGCATGGAACTGGGAGATGGGGTGATACAAACTGGCAGGATGCCCCCCTTGGAGAGATAGGGTGACCCTTGACCAGGATCTGGGGGGAGAGGGAGCCCTGTGTGTTCTTGGCTGCACCCGCCTGGAGTGTAGTGTCCATCATGTTGAGCTGAGAGTTAAGAGTGAGGAAGTGGGTCATGGTTCAAACACCACAGACTTTCATTGTTCTTACCGAGTTTCAGTAGATCTTTTAAAATATTTTTTTCACTTATTTTATTTATTTATTTCATTTATGTTCTTAAGACAATTTATAGAAACTTAAAAAACCCACTTATGCTTGTTTTGCTAGGAAGTGGGTCCCTGGACTGCCTTACATGACCATTCTAGAAGTAAATATCTCTTTGATATTTCTGCTTCTGATGCTCGAAAGAGACTTTTTATCATCACTGCCCTGAGAAACTTTTCTGGTCCTTTTAGGGAAATAAAAAGGAGAAAGTCTTGTTCAAGCTTCAGAAGCAGGAGAGCAGACCTCTGACCTTGCTTCTGGCTTGCCCGGATGCTGCCTGGATTCCATGGCTGCCTGCAATCAGAGAGTCAGGCAGAACCTCCTGGAGTCTAACGAAATCCTATGACTCACAAGGTGAAATGAACACTGTTGTAGAAAGGTCAAAGTAAAACCAGAGCCACATTTTTGCACACAAACTGATGATGATATCAGTTTGTGACCTGGGATTATAAGCGGGAGCCCCTGAAACTACAGCTTGAGGTCTCACTCATGGAGTGGATACACTGCCCAGGACCCTTTCCCAGTTGAGACTCCAGATTGCTGTTAACGAGGGACTTCCCAGTGCTGTTTAAGTTTGGATGTTGGTCGGCCCAGTTGTTGGCTCAATTTAGTGATGTATGTGCTGCTTTGCTACTCTTCTTTCTTTTTTCTTTTAATGATTATACATTGAAATTAAGTTTTAAAATCCTCAATTAAATGTTCAAATTGTTTATTTGTGTCTAACAAGTGCTTTCTTTTGTTAACAAGTCCTTTGAACCTGAAACAAAATTAAAACTTTTGGCAAAATAGGCCCTGCAATCCCCCATGCCCAGGTATTTCCTCCTCTGGTAGCTCTATGTGTTTGGAATCATGTTACTTTGGAAAGAGATAACCTTTGAGAGACAAACCCATCTTTTGCTGTCCCTGCTCTTGCTCATTTCTTTGCTTATTATGCTAGGTACACAAGTCCTCTCAGGTTTAGGAGCCTCATTCTACCTTCTACAGTGATTTATTGTAATTTTTTTGCTGTATAATGCTTGAATGGGACTTTATAATTTGGCTTTAGAAATTATTTTTAAAGTTAATTTAAAAAATCAAAGTACTACATGAAAATAATTTATAGTGTTAAAGGGCATGTAATAAAGGTCAGTTATCCTGACTTTTTTTCATTGCCCATCTCTTCTTCCGCTCCCCAGGAGCACTGGCAGTTAGGATGGCCATATCTGCTACCCACCTCTAAGTGCAGGCTTTTCCTGGAACCCGCGCCCTCTTACTTACTCCAGTCTGGTCTGCGTGTTCTCTGGACACTGTCTGGTTCTCTCCCCTTGTGTTGTAGCCTATGATTGCTGACACTCATCATCTTTCTAATTGGATTCCTTAATTTGTATACATATCTTGCAGCAGGAACATATTCTGACGCTATTAACTGTTGGCAAGGATTTGGAGGCCTCCTGAATCCTGTTGGTGGGAGTATAGACTGGTAAATATTCTGGAAAGTAATATTGCAATATTCTTTGAAATGAATAGTATATATGTCCTGTCTAGTAATCCAGGAATTGCTTAGTTCAAAAGCAAAAAGTCTTCTTCTATCAACAGCCTACATGTCCCTAAAATTAACTATTATTAGACTTTTGTGAATTTTAAAATGTTTTAAAATTTTAAGAGATTTTATTTAATATAAGCAAATGTAAATATATATATTTTTCATCCTTTTTTACACAAATGATAACATATTATACATGCTTTTATATACCTGTATCATATAGTGGATAATTTTTCATATCAATACCTAAAGAGCATCCTCATTACAGCTGCATGGTATTCTATGGTAGAGCTGTGCAGTGATTGATTTAACCAATTTCCTACTTATTGACACTTGGGTTAGTTTCAGTCTTTTGCTGTCAAATGGTGCTGCAATGACTAGCTGTATGCAGGCTTATTCATTTGGAGGAGTACAAGTGTGATGGTAAGATAAATTGCAAGAGATGGAATTACCATGTGACGGCAGATACATATTTGCAAATGTGATGAAAATCGCCAAATTCACTTCCATAGAACGGAATTAACTAGATGCGGCAACATGGGCTTCCCTGGTGGCTCAGTGGTAAAGAATCCACCTGCAATGCAGGAGACCTGGGTTCGATCCCTGGGTCGAGAAGATCCCCTGGAGGAGGGCATGGCAACCTACTGAATCCCCATGGACAGAGGAGCCTGGCAGGCTACAGCCCATGGGGTAGCAAAGAGTCAGGCACAATAGCGACTAAGCACGGACACACACGAAGAGCAACATGGGAGTGTCTGTTTCCCCAGTTTTGCCCACACAATTTGCAATGATTTTTCTATCAATCTAAGCAGTGAAAACAGCGTACCAATGTGGTCCTCTTTGAGTGAGGTTGAATATTTCTGTCATCCATAAGCATCTTTTCATAAGTTTGAGTCATTTGCATTTCTTCTTCTATGAAACTGTTCATATCTTCAGCCCATTTTTCTATTGGAGGGTCAGTTTTTCCATTTTCTTCTGAATTGTCTTCAAACTTTCATAGGAGACCCGGGTTTGATCCCTGGGTTGGGAAGATACCCTGGAGAAGGAAATGGCAACCCACTCCAGTATTCTTGCCTGGAAAATTCCATGGACAGAGGAGCCTGGTGGGCTACAGTCCATGGGGTCGCAAAGGGTTGGACATGACCCTTTCACTTTTTTTTCACCTCTAGCATTTCCTTGAAACCCCTCCTTTTGAGGTTGCCGCTTAGCTCTGCTGCCCACTGTGAAGGTTAGCTCTTGATTCTTGTCTTTGACTTTTCAGTAGCACAGGACACAGCTGATCACTCCTTCCTTCTTGAATCTTTATCAGTTTTTGTCTATTCTTTGGTTTTCCTCTTAACTTCTAGGCACTCTTTCTCAATGTCCTTTGATGGATCCGCTTTATTTCCCCTACCTCTAAACAGTCAAATGCCCCACAGGGCTCAGTTGCCCTACTCTCTATATGCTTTATCTGGGCCCCTGGTTGTAAACCAGCCTGCACAGGAAGCCCCCTAGATTTATATACACAGGCCAGACTTGCCCTCAGAACCACAGAATCATGTCAGTCTAATCTGTACTCGACATATTCACAGGGCTGCCTAATGGACATCTCAAACTGAGCATGCATGTGAGATAAGTCGCTCAGTCATGTCTGACTCTTTGCAACCCTACGGACCATAGCCCCCCAGGTTCCTCTCTCCATGGGATTCTCCAGGCAATACTGGAGTAGGTTGCCCTTCCCTTTTCTAGGGAATATCTTTCCGACCCAGGGTTCAAACCCATGTCTCTTATGTCTCCTGCATTGGCAGGCAGGTTCTTTCCCACTAGTGCTACCTGCTGCTGCTGCTGCTAAGTCGCTTCAGTCATGTCCGACCCTGTGCGACCCCAGAGACGGCAGCCCACCAAGCCTATAAAAACTGAGCATGGGTTTTCCTCTAATCAAATTCCTTATTTTCCTCTATAATCCTATTCCTCTCCCAGTCTTCCCATAGCTCAGAAAGTGGCAGTGTCATTCCTCTATTTGCTAAGGCCCCAAAACCTTGGAGTCAGTTTTGGCCTTTATTTTTCTTTCACATTAAACTTATACTCCATCAGTAAACCTTTTGAAATTTTTACCTTCAAAATGTATCCCAAACCTGGCCATGTTTTCTATCTCCACTGCCACGCTCTGGCTGAGCCTCCCTTCTTCTCTCACCTGTGTCCTGTCAGGGCCTCCTAGCAGGTCTCTTTGCAAAATGCCTGAGTGTGTGAGGTCCGGTGATTAACTGCAAAGCCAGACCCAGACAGAGATGTTGTATATGTAAGTGTTAAGAGATCTTAATTTAAACCAAACTGTGCTCTATCCTGGTGTATTTTATTTATGTTTTAATGCAAAAAGACAAATAACTATTGAAATAAATGGGATGTAACTGTCTACAAAAGCAGTAAGAGTAAGTAAACCGGCTGCAGAGCTTTCTGTATTGCTGTGCTGACCTTATCGCGGACTCAGCCCCTCACAGACAGCCCATTAGCGTGCAAGCAGAGCCAGGCTTGGAGCACCAGTCTCCCACTGCGGCTCCAAGAGGTTCCGCCATGCCTCTTGAGCAAGAGCGGGTTTTCTAGTTCTGGGCTGGGCTGGGGAGCACAGTCTACCTGCTGTCATAGGAACAGGACCAATGTAACCATTAGTTACTTCTCTATTATGCAAATACTGTGCTAGTCAAGTTGTTTTCCTTAAGATAAATTACAAAATTAGAATGATTGTGTCCAAAGGTATCAAAGAAATCTTTCTAAAATTGACCATGTTACCTCCTGTATTAGTCTGGGTTCTCCAGAGAAACCAAGAGGAGAGATAGATAAAGAGAGAGAGAGAGATGGCAGATAGATGGGTGATAGAAGATGGATCATAGATAGATAGATGATAAGGAATTGGTTTAAGTAACTGTGGTGGCTGAGAGTCCCAAGATCTGCTGTGCGCAAGCTGGAGAGTCAGGAGAGCCAGTGGTATGAATTTCAGGCCAAATGCAGGAGAATTGTGTCCCAGGGTCGGAAGTAGAGAGCCAGCAATTTCTCTATTTTTTTGTTCTATTCCGGCCTCCAACTGATTGGATGCGGCCCCCTCACGTTGGGGAGGACAATCTGATTTACGGAGTCCACTGATTCAAAGGGGCTTCCCGGGTGGTGCCAGTGGTAAAGAACCTGCCTGCCAATGCAGGAGATTGGGTCAGGAAGATCCCCTGGAGTAGGAAGTGGCAGCCCACTCCAGTGTTCTTGCCTGGAAAATTCCATGGGCAGAGGAGCCTCGTGGGCTGCAGTCCATGGGGCTGCAAAGAGTCGGACATGGCTGACTGCACACGGACTCAAATGTTAGTTTCACTCAGAAGTACCCTCACATGATTAAACATCTGGGGACCCTGTGGTCCTGTCAAGCTGACACATAAAATTAACAATTACATCATCTCCTGAAACTCTTCAGGGTCCCTCTTGCCCCAGCCCAGAGCTTCAGGGGAAACTCGAAGCTCCTTGGTCTCCCCGTCCTGGTGGAGGGGTGTTGGTCTTTCACAGTCTGGACTCTGAGAGTCTTTCCTGCCATTGCACTCTGCCCCAACACAATAAATTCCTGTCTCCTCTCTCTCTGCTGAACTGTTCTCCCAGCTTGCTTGCTTGCTTGGTGGAGGTCTGTTGGTCAGCAATGGGGGCTCTAGCTTAGGCCTCAGGTCTAGTCATCCCCAGTTAATCTTCCCACCTTCTGGTCCTGCCTGGGCCCAGGGTTGGATGTCGAAGGCAGTGCCAGCCTCTGTGCTCAGCCTGAGGTCAAGGGCCTGCTTCTGCTGAGAAGCATCTTGTGTGTGTGTTTCAATGTCTCCCTGTTGGATCTGACCCTGGGCTAGGGATCTAGGGTTCCCATTTGAATCCTAGAAGTGAAAAATGAAGCCATTTTCACTGAAAACATTGTGTAGTGGGATGTTAACCTTACAGTGTGGATGAGGGGACAAACGGTAGTGTGATGGGGATGCAGTGAAGCCTGACGTTTTCTGCTGCTAGGGAGGCGGCCTGACTATGCCCAGCAGGGCCCACAGAGGGGTGTGTGCAGTAGGGGAGCTGGGAGGTTTTGTCTTGCACAGGCTTGAGACAGTAGAGGCTCATCTGAAACCCCAGGGGATACTGCGGAACTCAGCAACCCTCCAAAGAGGAAGGGGCAAGAGTGGAGGAAAGATGCGTGTCACTGTGTTTGTGCTTGTAGGAAGAGCCAGAGACCAGTCAGAACTCCTCTTGGCTTCTCCGCACAGTTAGCAACAGAGCCCTGGTGGACTCTACTGGGGCCAGGCTCTGTCCCTGCATGCTCAGTGTCCTTGGCCAATGGCTTTGCCTTTCTGAGCCCACATTTTGTCACTTGCCAAGGTGGATGGTGATAGCACCCATGTCATGGGGTTTGTTAGGCTGTGTATAAAGCCTGGAAGCATTTGAGTTTTGGGGTGAAATGGAACTTCCAGTTGAGGCGCACCCTGACTGTGGCTCTTGACTGAGTTATCTGACTCCATGCCCCCTTGACTCCCGGATGGGGTATATCAATGGTCAGGAGTTAGAGACTGGGAAGGGCATTGCTTGGGGGGCTTCTGTGGGTGGGGTACCCCTTCCTTGGGAAACTCACATAAGCCCTGCAGCACAGGGGATGCAGTGCCCCTAGGTCTGATACCTGCCTGAGGCATCTGAAGGACGAGGCGTCACGCTTGTGGCTGTCTGTCTCTGGTTGTTAGGGAAACGGCCTGTGGTGTCCCCTGGGATAACTTTGGACACAACTTTGAGAACCACCTTGGGATTTTCTGAGGTCCTGCCCTGGAGAGCTGTCAGGTGGGATAGACGGGCCTCCACAGGAGCCTGGATGTGGTGGAGTTCCTAGGGTAAGTCACTGGCCACGGTGGTGTCACCTGCCCCAAGAAACTAGGTGGGTAGGGAAGCAATGTAGGAGGCAGGGGTTTCAGGGACCCCCATGGATTAGCCGTATGAGATGAATTGATTCTGAACCCCAGCCAGGCCCAGGGGTCTCTGAGGCAAACCCCAGTCAGGAATGTCTTCCCGTCCGAACATCCCTGTTCCTTCTCTGGAGGGCTCAGAGAAAAAGTTCACTTCAGTTCAGTCGCTCAGTTGTGTTCGACTCTGTGCAATCCCACAGACTGCAGCACACCAGGCCTCCCTGTCCATCACCAATCCCTGGAGTTTACTCAAACTCACGTCCATTGAGTCGGTGATGCCACCCAACCATCTTATCCTCTGTCATCCCCTTCTGCTCCCACTTTCAAGCTTTCCCAGCATCAGGGTTTTTTCAAATGAGTCAGCTTTTCACATCAGGTGGTCAAAGTGTTGGAGTTTCAGCTTCAACATCACTCCTTCCAATGAATATTCAGGACTGATCTCCTTTAGGATGGGCTGGTTTGATCTCCTTGCTGTCCAAGGGACTCTCAAGAGTCTCCTCCAACACCACAGTTCAAAAGCATCAATTCTTCGGTGCTCAGCTTTCTTTATAGTCCAACTCACATCCAGACATGACTACTGGAAAAACCATAGCTTTGACTAGACGGACCTTTGTTGGCAAAGTAATGTCTCTGCTTTTTAATATGCTGTCTAGGCTGCTGATAACGTTCCTGCCAAGGAATAAGCGTCTTTTAATTTCATGGCCGCAGTTACCACCTGCAGTGATTTTGGAGCCCCCCAAAATAAAGTCTGTCACTGTTTCCATTGTTTCCCCATCTATTTGCCATGAAGTGATGGGACTGGATGACATGATCTTAGTTTTCTGAATGTTGAGTTTTAAGCCAACTCTTTCACTCTCCTCTTTCACTTTCATCAAGAGGCCCTTTTGTTCTTCGCTCTCTGCCATAAGGGTGGTGTCATCTGCATAGCTGAGGTTATTGATAATTCTCCTGGCAATCTTGATTCCAGCTTGTGCTTCATCCAGTCCAGCATTTCTCATGATGTACTCTGCGTGTAAGTTAAATAAGCAGGGTGACAATATACAGCCTTGAACCAGTCTGTTGTTCCATGTCCAGTTCTAACTGTTGCTTCCTGACCTGCATACAGATTTCTCAAGAGGCAGGTCAGGTGGTTCAGTATTCCCATCTCTTTCAGAATTTTTCACACTTTTTTGTGATCCACACAGTCAAAGACTTTGGCATAGTCAGTAAAGAAGAAATAGATATTTTTCTGGAATTCTCTTGCTTTTTCGATGATCTAACAGATGTTGGCAATTTGATCTCTGGTTCCTCTGCATTTTCTAAATCCAGCTTGAATATCTGGAAGTTCACAGTTCACATATTGCTGAAGCCTGTCTTGGAGAATTTTGAGCATTATTTTACTAGCATGTGAGATGAGTGCAATTGTGTGGTAGTTTGAGCATTCTTTGGCATTGCCTTCCTTTGGGACTGGAATGAAAACTGACCTTTTCCAGTCCTGTTGTCACTGCTGAGTTTTCCAAATTTGCTGGTATATTGAGTGCAGCACTTTGACAGCATCATCTTTCAGGATTTGAAATAGCTCAACTGGAATTCCATCATCTCCACTGGCTTTGTTCGTAGTGATGCTTTCTAAGGCCCACTTGACTTTACACTCCAGGATGTCTGGTTCTAGGTGAGTGATCACACCATCATGATTATCTGTGTCATGAAGATCTTTTTTGTACAGTTCTTCTGTGTATTCTTGCTACCTCTTCTTAATATCTTCTGCTTCTGTTAGGTCCATACCATTTCTGTCCTTTATTGTGCTCATCTTTGCATGAAATGTTCCCTTGGTATCTCTGATTTTCTCAAAGAGATCTCTAGTCTTTCCCATTCTATTGTTTTCCTCTGTTTCTTTGCACTGATCCCTGAGGACTGCAGAGTTCCAAAGAATAGCGAGGAAATATAAGAAAGCCCGTCTTAGTGATCAGTGCAAAGAAATAGAGGAAAACAATAGAATGGGGAAGACTAAAGAAAAAGTACAAGACCACAAAGAATGAGCACAGCCCCTGCCCTTTGCTGGCCTCCTGGGCACAGTGGGGATGAAGGTCGCCCCTGAGCCCTGCGTCCTGGTGCCTGCAGTGTGCTGAGCTGGGTGCCACAGACCTGCTGTGTGGCAGGGAGCTGTGTCATCCGTCACCAGATTGGGCCTCTGGGCATCACGCTTGGGCACCACCTGTGCTGCTGACACCTGGTCCTTAGGCCTGGGCTCCATCTGCTGCCCCCACCAGGTAAGCCATCTGACCTGGCCACGGGGACTGAAGCTAGGAGAACAGGCGGACAGCAGGGCCTCTGCAGGGAGGGGCCATGAGTCCTGGATGTGATGAAGGAACCATCTACAGGCCATGAGCCAGGTACCAATCCTCCCTGGGCCCTGAGGCTGCACTTGAGAAGGTGTACAATGATCCCCACCTGTGGAGCTACTGAGTCAAGGTCTTCCTCCTGGCCTGGGCATTGGGGGCTTGGTATCAAGCAGCTGCTCACAGAGGTAGGGAGCAGGGTCCCTGGATAAATCCGAGATACAAGTGCCTCAGCTTGAGTCCCTTGGCCGTGTGTTCTCTGTGGGGCTGGCTGCCTCCTCATTGCCTGGAATTTCTTCGAGATGGGGATGAGCCCAGGCCTCACCTCACCATCCTCAGCTGACACTTATTCTGCCCTGGGCCAAAGGGACTGGCAGGCTGGAGGGAGCAGCTGTGGATGTGAGTGCTGCACGTCAGGGGCCCTCCCCGGAAGGGGGACCGCAGTGTCTGAGGTTGCAGCTCTTACTAGATTGACAAACTGAGCTACAGCATGCCGGGTGGTGGGAACACCCAGTGCAAGGCCACAGAACCAGGAAATAGGAGACAGCCTCAGGGCTTTATGAGCAGTGACATTCTTGACC
>NW_011495072.1:439712-439934 GCF_000754665.1 Bison bison bison | reverse complement strand
GCCTCACAGCTGACCTCCAGAGTTCCACCTCCAGGCCTGTACTACTTCTCCAGCATCCTTTCCTCATGTTCCCCACAGCCTGGAGGAGCTGTGGTCCTCTGGTAGGAGATGGAGAGGACTCTGAGGGGTGTGGCTGAGGGGAGGAATTTGGGGTCTGGAATCCTGGGCCCAGCTGAAGGATTGCATGAGGCAGAGAACACACTGTGGCCAGCTGCCCCCGCC
>NW_011495072.1:430817-439612 GCF_000754665.1 Bison bison bison | reverse complement strand
GCCCCCGCCTCCTTGACCTCACCTGCTGCTTCCTGAAGCTCAGTATTCTGGGGTTTCCTCACAGGCTCCTGAGCTGAGCTGCTCAAGAATAGGGAGCTGGAGTCAGGTGACTGGCAAGGCCTGGGCCTGTGGAACTGGGGGCCCCGTCCAGCATGTCCTGCCTCCCTGTGGCTGGGGAGGAGGGAAGGAGATAACCTGGGGAGGCCTCCTGGAGCTTCCCAGGCCTCAGCCCTGGACCTGCCATCGCATCTCCAGGCCACTAACCCGCTCTGTGCACCTGCCCTGACCTCCAACAGGCAGTGCTCTGCGCGACTGGGGCGCATGCATGGTCCCTGCTGATGGCTTTAGGAGTCTGGTCTAGTGTTGCCCCAGGGGATGCCAGACACTGAGAGTGTGCTGGGCAGGCCTGAGGGGATCAGGAAGTGCTTCTAGTTAGCTTCTGGGACCCCCAGGAACCCTTGGGTTTGGCCCCATATCGCCACCTCCACCCCTGTGGAGAGCTTAGATATGGTGTGAGACAGGGTGGGAGCCTGGGCCTGACTGAAACCCAGATCGTCTCTGCTACCTGCTGTACTCCTCAGCTTCTGTGGGGTCTCGGATGGACAGGGGTAGGCTGGTCTCGAGTAGAGCAGATTCCATTCAAGTCGAACAGGCACACTCCCATGCCTCTTCAGGCTGCAGGATCCTTGCTGAGGTCCTGGGTTCATCAGGCAGAGTTCTTTGAGTTGGGGGAGGCGTCTGGGGTGTTGGTTGTCTTGTCTCTGCCTGTCCCCAAGGTGGGACCAAAGGCCACACTGCCAAGACAGCTGAGGCCAGTCCCAGCTGAGCCGGGTCTGGACTCTGAGAGGCCTGATGTGGTCAGGAGCTGGCCAGGATGCATCAGTGCATCTTCAACATGGTCCTCTGTGCTCAGACCCTGACTAGGAATGGGGGTGCCCATCACACTCCCTGACTTCTTGACTGGGTGACCTGGTCACATGCCAGGTGGGGGCTCAGCAGCTCCATGACCCATTTGCTCCAGGCCCAGAAATGTGGCTCAGTGTGTGAAGGGCAGAGTGAGAGCCCACTGGAGGACCTCCTGTGGGCTGTGGGTCCTCCCCGACTCCATCACTAGTCACTCAAACAAGTGAGGCATCTGGCCTCACACATGGCTGTCAGTATCCACTCACTGGAGCTCACCAAATACCTACTGTGCACCAGCAAGTTTCAGCAGGATATGGGGTCTATGGCATGGAAATAACCCCCAAGTCCCCCTCCTGACCTGTGGTCACTGCGTTCCTGGGCCTGAACTGGGACACTGCCCTGCATCCTGGCAGAAAGTTACTAGTGAGAGAGGTGAAGTGGATGTGAATACACAGGGTATACCAATGTGTTTATACCAACTCTAAAATTTACAATGTACTGTACACATGGTCACGTGCATGACTCAAATTTGTCCTACTGACCGGCATCATAGCTCTCACCAGGAAGCTATCCTGTTACCAACAGGATGCCGAAAGGGTATACACAGGGCTACAGAAACCAGCCCATCTCAATGGGCAGGACTGGGTCCATTAGTAAAATGGCAGGGGCCACAAGTGGGCTGTGGCTCCTCTCATGTCTGCTGGAGATATGAAGGCTTCCAGGTCACCTGGAGACAGGCTAGGTGTCTACCTCCGTGGCAAGGGTGAGACCATAGCCGCCCAACCTCTTGGATCATTGCCGAGGACAGACAGACTGACCAGCAATGTGACCACCACTGTTCTGAAGGCAGGGCCCCCGAGGTACGTGCCCCTCATATGTTTGGAGGCCCTGGGCCCTTCCAGGGCTGAGGTTTCACAAAAGGTGGAGAAAGTTCGCCTGGGCCGTGTGGTCACTGTGGCAGGTGGCAGGCCACAGGATCCCAGTTTGCAAAGCAGTGACGCATCAATGCCTCCGCCTCCCACTGGGCTGGCTGGGGCAGGCAGGGCTGCAGAAGGCTGGCTTCCTCTCTTCCTCTCCCTCCTCCTCCTCCTCCAGCTCAGTGCCTCTCACGTCTTCCCCAGAATAGAAGACCTGCAGATTTAAACATGCTGAGGGTGGTGAGAACCTGCTGGCCTGGCCTGTGGTTATACACCAGCTGTGACCCCCCACCCCAGAGGGGCATGTGCCATCTTTGTGGCTCAGTCCTCAGAGCCCACTGCTGCTCCTCCTTTCTGACCTTGTTCAGCTGTATTAACAGGCTGAACAAGAAGAGATGGTGCGTGTCTAACTTTCTAGCATGAGTGTGGACTGGGATCCAGGCCCTGGGGCACACACCTCAGCTGCCCACAAGGCAACCCCAAGCTCTGGGGGGTCACGGTCCTCACCTCTTCTCCATACCCCAGTGCTTGAGTTCCTCCCTAACCTCTAAGACCCTGGTCTGACCCACCCCCACGGAGGGCCTCCCAGGAGGCTGACAACCAGGTATGGTTGAAGTCCCTCAGCTCTGACTTGGCCCCAAGCGTCCGACCCCTCCCTCTACCCTGCCCTCCCACCCCCCAACCTTGTCTTGGCACATAGACTCACCTTAGAGATTTCCACCTCTCTTTTTCTGTTTGGTTCTCTGGGCTCTCACTTTCATAAGAAGCCAAATAAAGACCTAATCAGAAAATGAAGTGATATTATGCATTTATGATCATTGATAATAACCTCTTCTACACTCAACAGTCTCACGTGCTTTTTGTTTTTGAATTAATTTGTCATTGGGATGTAACTGCAGATTCACATGCAATTGTAAGAAGTAATACAGGGAGGTCCATGCACCTTTTACCCAGTGTCTCCCAACAGTAACCAATTGCCAAACTATAGGACGAGATTATCACCAGGATATTGGTGTTAACATAGTCAAGGTGCAGAACATCCCATCACCACAGGGATCCCTCATGCTGCCCTTTTACAGCCACACCCAGCTCCCTTCCAGCCCCACTCCTTCCTTAATCCCTGACCACCATTAATCTGTTCCCTGTATCTTTATTTTGACATTTCAAGAATGTTATATAAATGGAATCACGCAGTATGTAACCTTCTGGGATTGGCTCTTTTCACTCTGTAACTCTCTGGAGATTCATCCATGCTGTAGTGTGTATCAGTGTGGTTCATTCCTTTTTGTAGCTGAATAGTATTCCACACCATACTTTGTTTAACCATTCACCCACTGAAGGCCATCTGGGTGGTTTCCAGTCTTTGGCTGTAACAAATTAAGCTTCTGTAAACATCGGTGTATGAGTTTTTGTGAAAACATGTAAACATTCATTTCTCTGGAATAAACACATGCCCAAGAGAATAACTGCCGAGTCATATGGTAGTTGCATATTTAGTTTTATAAGAAACTCTTTGTCTGGTTCTACATTCTGAAGATTTTCTCTTGCTTCCCTTTTTTTTTTCCTAAAAGTTTTATAGTTTTACATTCAAGCCTGTGATCCATTTTGAGTTAATTTCTGTATAAAATGTGAGGCTCAGGTTGAAGTTCATTTTTTGCCCTGTGGATGTTCAGATACACTTGCATCATTTGTTGTGAAGACTATCTTTCCTTCACTGAATTGCTTTTGCACTTTTGTCAAAAATCACTTGGAATATTCGTGTCTCTGTTATCTATTTAAATACTGAATAGCCTTGCATCTCTGGAATGTCATGATATATAATTATGTTTATATATTGCTGAATTGTATTTGCTAGTATTTTCTGAAGGATTTTCTGCATCTGTATACATGAGGGACATCAGTCTGTATTATCTGTACTGTTTGTCTGATTTTGACACCATAATATTAGCTTTATGAGCAACCTGGGAAGTTCCCTCCTCTTCATTCTTTTTCTGAAGGAGATGGTACAGAGTCAGTGCTATTTCTTTGAATATCTGGTAGACTTCTCTAGTATAACCATATGGGCTCAGATACTCCATTTTGGAGTGCTTTAAATGAAAAATTCAGTTTTCTTAATAGCTATAAGCTATTCAAATTATCTATTTTATGTTGAATTGTGGAAGTTTGTGTTTTTTGAGAAATTGGTCCATTTCATCTAAATTGTCAAATTTACATGCATACAGTTGTTCATAGTATTTCCTTATGAGTCTTTTGATGTTGGCAGAGTCTGTAGTGATACTCTGGTTCATTCCCAATATTAATAATTTCTGTCTTTCTCTCATTTTTCTTTGTCAAGATGTTCTTTGCTAGAGGATGGAAATTTTATTAAGAACAAGCTCTTTAATTAACTTTTTAAAATTGTTCTGTTTTCCATTTCATTGATTTCTGCTCTCTTGTGCTCTTATTTCTTTCCTTCTGCTGACTTTTGGTTTATTTTTCTCCTCTTTTTCTAGGTTCTTGGAGTGGGAACTGAGATGATTGATTCAAGGTGTTTCATTTTTTCTAATGTATGCATTCCATGCTGTAAAATTCTCTCAGCCCTTCTTTAGCTATGTCCCACAAATTTTGATAGCATTTCCATTTAGTTCAATTATTTTTTATTTCCCAGAGACATCTTAACTCATGGATTATTTAGAAGGATGTTATTTAGATTCTAAGCATTTGGAGATTTTCCTGTTATCTTCTGTTATTGATTTCTAGTTTGATTCTGTTGTGATCAGAGTATATATGCCACATGATTTCAGTTATTTAAATTTGTTGCACTTTGTCTTATGTAGCTCAGGATATGGTTTATCTTGGTATATGTTCTATGGGCAATTGAAAAAAATGTGTATTCTGCTGTAGTTATATGGAATGGTTTATAAATGTCCATTGGATCCTCTTGGATGGTATTGGTGAGTTCTGCTTTGTCTTTGCTGATTTCCTCCCTAGTTGTTATATCAGTTGTTAAGAGAGGGTGTTGAAGTCACCAATTATATTAATACTTGTGGATCTACTTATTTCTCCTTTCAGTTCTATTGAATTTTGCTTCATAAACATTGTTGCTTGGTGGAGACACATTTAGGATTGCTACATCTTCTTGGGGGACCGACCATGTTATTATTACATAATGTTCCAAATAGAAAAAGGAGTACATCAAGGCTGTATGTTGTCACCCTGCTTATTTAACTTATATGCAGAGTACATCATGAGAAATGCTGGGCTGGAGGAAGCACAAGCTGGAATCAAGATTGCTGGAGAAATATCAATAACCTCAGATATGCAGATGACACCACCCTTATGGCAGAAAGTGAAAAGGAACTAAAAAGCCTCTTGATGAAAGTGAAAGAGGAGAGTGAAAAAGTTGGCTTAAAGCTCAACATTCAGAAAAGGAAGATTATGGCATCTGGTCCCATCACTTCATGGGAAATAGATGGGGAAACAATGGAAACAGTGGCTGACTTTATTTTTGGGGCTCCAAAATCACTGCAGATGGTGATTGCAGCCATGAAATTAAAAGATGCTTACTCCTTGGAAGGAAAGTTATGACCAACCTAGACAGCATATTAAAAAGCAGAGACATTACTTTGTCAACAAAGGTCCATCTAGTCAAGGCTATGGTTTTTCCAGTAGTCATGTATGGATGTGAGATTTGGACTATAAAGAAAGCTGAGCTTGGAAGAATCGATGATTTTGAACTGTGGTGTTGGAGAAGACTCTTGAGAGTCCCTTGGACTGCAAGGAGATCCAACCAGTCCATCCTAAAGGAGATTAGTCCTGGGTGTTCATTGGTAGGACTGATGTTGAAGCTGAAACTCCAATACTTTGGCCACCTGATGTGAAGAGCTGACTCATTTGAAAAGCCCCTGATGCTGGGAAAGATTGAGGGCAGGAGGAGAAGGGGATGACAGAGGATGAGATGGTTGGATGACATCACCAACTTGATGGACATGGGTTTGGGTGGACTCCAGTAGTTGGTGATGGACAGGGAGGCCTGCCATGCTGTGGTTCATGGGGTCACAAAGAGTCAGACACGACTGAGCAACTGAACTGAACTGAATGTTCCTCTCTGGAAATTTTCTTTGCTCTGAAGCAATTTATCTTATAGTAATACTGCCATTTCTGCTTTTTTTTGATTAATGTTTTCCCATCATTTTACTTTTTAACCTGTCTATATCATTATATTTGAAAATGAGTTTCATATAGACAGCATATAGTTGGGTCACATTTTTAATTTACTCTGCCAATCTCTGTATTTGGATCACTTATGTTAATATAATTATTGATATGTTAGAGCTTAAGTCTGCCTGTTTATTTATTTACTCATGTATTGTTTTCTTTTTGTTCTGTGTTTTGTGTTTCTTCTTTTCTCATGGATTCCTTGAACAGTTTCTAGAATCCCATTTTGACTTATCTACAGTAAGTTCCTAAAGGATATTTTCACTGGATATAAAATTATGGGTTGATAGTTGTTTCCTTTCAGCACTTGAAAAATGTGCCACTGCCCCTGGCTGTGGTATCTGATGACGAACCTGATGTCTTTGAATTGTTTTTCTCCTGTAGGTACTGTCATTTCCCTCTCGGGACTTTCAAGATTGTTTTTTTTTCTTTAGTTTCCAGATGTTTGATTATGATATGTCTCGGTATAGGTTCTTTTGGTTTATCCCGTTTGGGATTCACTCAGCTTCTTGAATCTGTAGGTCTGTGTCTTTTCCACGTAGGGAAATTTCTTGCCATTACGTCTGTGAGTACTTTTCAACCCTGCCCAGCCTGTCCTTTCCTTCCCAGACTCTGATCACACAAGTGCTACATCTTTTGTTACAGTCCCACTGGCCCCTCGGGCTTGGCTCAGTCTCTTTTTTCTCTGTGGTTAAGACTGTATAGTTTCTATTGTTCTGCCTTTCAGCTCACTGTTTCTTCCCTCTGTTCTCTCCATTATGCGATTGAACCCATCCGTTCAGTTTTCTTATTTCAGTTGTTGCATTTTTCAGTTCTAAAATTTCCACTTGACTCTTCCGTATATATTCTATGTCTCTGCTGAGATTTTCTCTATTTTCTCTTGTTTCAGGGAGCTGACTGGATTGCCAGCACGTCCTGTCAGGAGAGGTCCGATGGGACTGAGGGCAGGGCCAGGCTTTTGTCAGCGGCTTCGACCATCCTAACTGGGGCCCAATACATCTTATGTTCCTTTTCTTGATTTTCTCAGCCTTATTTTGTGTGTGTGTGTGTGTGTGTGTGTGTCGGGGGTGGAGGGTGGAGGGAAGGATAGGAAGAAAGGAGGGTCAAAATGGAAGATGCTTCCCTCTAAGGGCAGTCCAGAAGGGCCAGGATTTTACTTGTATGTTCATGGCAGTCTGTCTGACTGGCAGTTAGCAGACTCTCTAGAAATATTGTTGACTAAAGGAGTGAATGGAATGCACCCCCAAACCTCTCCTCTTCCTGCCCCTAGACTCTCCCCACCTCTCTCCTAATGTGCCTCTGATATTTTATTGCCCACGTTCTACTAATGACAATAATCATTAGTAGGTTGAATAATGGCCCCAGAGATACAGGTCTTAATCCCCTGAATATGGTCCAAAGCGACTTCACAAATATGATTTAGTTAAGGATCTAGAGATGAGGAGATTATCTATCCTGGATTATCTGGGTGGGTCCTAACTGCAATCACAAGTATCCTTACAAGAGGGAAAGAGGGAGACTTGACTTCAGAAGGCAATATGATGGTGGAAGCAGAGGCTGGTATAAGAAAGCATAATGAAGAAGGGGCCACAAACCAAGGAGTTCAGGCAGGCAGCCACAAGAAGTTGTAAACGGCCAGGAAATGGATTTCCCCCCAACACTTTCAGAAATAACCAGTTCTGCCAACACCTCGATTTCAGCACAGTAGAACTGATTTCAGGCTTGCTAACTTCTGTAGTCATAAGAGGACAAATTTGTGTTGTTCTGAGCCACCAAATCTGTGGTGATCTGTCACATCAATAAGAAACGAATACAACTAGTATTGATTGAATGTAGCCCTGTGGGCTTTACTGGTCCCCATCAGTTAATTCTCACCATGGCCCTAGGAAGTAGTTTCTCTCATTACCCAACTTTATAGATGCAATAGGTGCCAATAGGTAACACTGCTTCTGGGGTGAGAGCACCCAGGCTGGTGAGCTTATCATTATGTGTGGTAGGGGAGACTCCAGATATGGGTGAGACCCCCCCCAACAAATTTACTAACTTCAAAATATAAAAAATAAAATGGCCAAGTTGAAAATATTAATTCAGAAGCAAGTCACTAAAAAATTCTTTCCCTTAATGTTTTATTTTTGGCGGATGATGTTTTCCTGAGCACGGGTGTGGGTCCATGTGTAGAAGGCCTGCCATGATGAGAATCAGGCCTCCTGTGTGCTAAGCAGGGTCCTCCCAGCGTGGTCCCATGACATACTGCATCCAGAAAGCAGCTCACCATGGGGCCACACTGTCCCTGCGAAGGTCATCAACTCAGCCCCAGATGACTGCTTCTCCATTACTTTCTCTTTCTGGAGGAGGCAGCTCCGGGAGTATACTCAGTAAATTCATAAGCAAATCTGTTGTATCTTACAAATGATCAGATGGAAATGCTAACCTATTTAAGGGGACGGATATCAACAGTGCTTGGGAGAATGGATGCCTCATTTCATGACGGTGTGTATTACACATGCACACATATGTACATGAGTACTCACACTGCATACATACATACACACGCAGACACCAGCTGTGAAAAGACCCACAGTCAGCCTGGTGCTTTACCATCCCCACATGAGCCCTGGGAGGGCTGTTTTTATCACCATGCCCACTTTCCTGATGAGGGAATTAGGGTCAAACATCGTTCAGATTTACAAGGTCCAACAGCGTCCAAACTGTGCCCAGGGAGCAGCCTGACCTTGGGGCCACAACCTGCATCTCCCCAGGCCTTGTCCTGTGCTCTGG
>NW_011495072.1:404430-430701 GCF_000754665.1 Bison bison bison | reverse complement strand
TGGGGGCAGCAATAATCCAGTTGGGGGATGCCGTCTTCTCTGCTTCCTCCCAGAACCAGCACACTTGGGTGTGGCGCATCCCTGCTCACAGCAAGGGCCCTGAACAGTGATGTGACTAAGAGACCTCCCACGAGTTTCATGGCTGAGGGCAAGGGAGGCCAGGGGCTGCCTTACCATCCTCGCTGAAGATGGGGGCAGTGTGCAGGTAGTGGGTGATGCTGAGGTCTTGCTCGAAGGGACACTCCACTTGTTTCCAGGTGATGAACTCTCCTACTTGCTTGGCCAGCTCCAGAAATTTCTGCCAACGACATAGAGACATAAAATGTAGGCGCCCTTAGTGCCTGGAGGTCACCTGTGACAGCAGAGTTGGCCCTGGCTCGTCCTCTCTCATCACTCCCAGTGAGGCCTGCTTCTAGGGCGGGCAGAGTGGATCACAGGGCAGAAAATGACAGTCACTCATCAGGAAATCTGGACGCTGGTCATCTCTCTTTATTCTCTGTGAAGAATTTGCTACACCCAATACCTAAGGCTCATCCCCCTTTCTTGTCTTGGGGAAAGGGCAGTCCTGGGCTATGGCCATCAGCAGGCAGTGCATTACTAGAGGTGACTACTGCTTTAGTTTCGTTCTGCTTATTTTTGTGGTTATCTCAACTTATGGCAACTGATATATCCCTGTAAGTCTGAGATGTAAATGCATTTAAATAAATGTGTTTAAATAAAATTTAACTCATTGAAGTAGAATTTTGAGTAAAATTTAAATACATTTATTTAAAATTTTAAAATCTGCTAACTTAAAGAAGGCTTTTTAAATACAAAGTTGTGACTGGGTGAGAACCTCACTCTGTGGCCTCCTCTGATCAGCCTTGGTGTCTGCCTCTAGCCCCCACTACCCACACCCAGGGATCTGTGGCCACTTAGGTACCTTGCCTTCTTGTCCAACCACCCACCCTTCCTCCTAGGCCCTGGTTATAAGGACCAATTCAAGAAAGACAAAAGACAGGGTGTGCACTGTGAACTCCCTGGCCCCTTAGCTCCTGTGGTCTCCCAAGCCCAGCCTCTTCCTTGTTGCCTGCAGCCTGGACTGTTCCCCTGGGATGCAGCACCCAGGCCACCTGCTGGACTGGGCTTCGTCCAGCTATGCCCAGCCCTCAGGGGTCATCAGGCCTGTGGGTAGCATGTGAAGACCTGCTGGGGTGTCCAGGTGAGGCCACAGCAGAGGCAGCTCCAGGTGAGAGAGTCCAGGCATTCGCTGTGGGCCCTGTCAGTAGCAGGTAGCGGCAGAGCCCTTGGCCAGCCCTGCTGCATGTCCACGCCTCCCAGGCCCTCTGTGTGGTCGTGGTGGAAGCCCTGTCCCATGGCGGGAGAGATGAGACTTGGACAGAGTGAGGGTCTAACCCAGAACTGCTACCACTTGGAGAATGAGTGGGGCTGTACCAGGGTAGGGCTGGCCCACTTGCAGGAGAAAAGCCCCTGCTTTCCTGTGGATTGGGAATCACTGCTCATGCGATGCTCTGTCTGACTCAGTGACCATCTGCTATCACTAGCCTGTGCCCTTGGGACTCCTCTTCCATTGCTCCCCTCCCGTGCCCACCCAAAAAGCCACTTTGAGACACATGTGCTGCCTGAGTCTGTGTGTCGGGTCAAGACATGGAGTGGATCAGCCTGGCCTTGCTTCTAAAGAGCTTGGGGACTTGAGTGCTGTGACTGATGGATAACAGCCCACTATGTAAGGGCCTCCCTCTGCCTGTGAGGTCAGTAGGGGCTTCCTGGAGGAGGGAAGAACACTTGAGCTGCCAGTGATGTTATCTGCAGAGGGAGAGGAAGTCTTTATCTCCTTCTTTCCACTTTGCCTGATAACTTCCTCCTGCTGCTAAGGGCCCGTCCTTTGGAAGGCCTCTCCTGACCTTGAACTGTGCTCCTATGCGGCTCCTGTCACAGCACCTTGTCAGTTGTCACCATGGGTCTGCACGGCTCTCTCTCTCACCAGCCTGATGCTTCTTAAGGACTGAAAATTATGCTACTTCACCTGTGCTGGGCACAAGGCCTCTACAGAGTGGGGATCCATGTGATCATGAGCCTCAGTTTCTTCCTGCGGAAGATGCAGAGGGACCCCAATAGTCCCACCCTGATGCTGGCTGCAAACTGCTGCACTCCGCCTCAGAGCCCTACATTAATCCAACCATTCGGGGCCAGCTCGGGGAGGTCTTATCAGTCTGCCTAACTTGGTGGCAGGCCCTCCAAGGGCCTGGACCCTACCTCAAAGTTGACATGTCCGTTGGGGAGGCGGTTGGCACAGCCCTCATTTAGGAAGTAGATGTCTTTGATGAGCAGGCTGAAGAAGGGGATGACGATCTGGAAGGGAGAGGGTGCAGGTCAGCCCTTAGCTGGCCTCCCCATGGTGGCTGCACAGGAGAGAGGCAGCTGTGTCAGCAGCCCCCTGCCCCAGGGCCCTCAGATAGCCCCATGCAGAGGGCAGGAGAGACTTCCTGGGCAAGGCTGCCCAGTCTCAGAGATCCACGGGTTATAGACTACTTAGTATGCACCATGGGGGTGGGCAACGTGGAAACCGCAAAGGAGGCATAAACTGGAGCCAGACTATTTTCTCCTAGGCCCCATCGGACCCCAGTGCTGATTGAGCTCCTGCTGTATACAATACCATTCCCCCCTCGTGTTGGGGCCGAGGGAAAGATGCAGAGTTTCAGTGGCCTTTGAATGTTCTCCCATCGTCTGTTGGGAGAGGCCAGTGGGAGCCTCCCCCGACGGATCACGGGTCCACAGACAGGCCTCCCCACTCATGTGCCCCAGGAGGAATGGTGTGTGCTGAGCACACTGCTAAATATAAAATAAATATTAAAAACAAGAATAAATAGATTGAAATAGAACAATTTTTTAAAAAGTTTTGGTTTTATGAATTAAAAAAATGGAATGTGAATCATCTGCTGTGAAACTCTTTGGCCTCTTTTACAAATATATTTAACAATGTGCTATTCCATGTCTTTCTTGAAGCTAAAGATCTGATCGCACCCTATCAGGGCAAGGCCAGGAAACATCCCTACTCTGGCTCCTGAAGGGATGGGCTTCTGCACTCAGCCTGAGAAGGGCCAGATGTCTGTTTCACTGTCGGATGTCTTGTTTCTCCCTCCTTATTCTGCACCTGGTGACCCCAGGTGGTGCTAGTGGTAAAGAACCTGCCCGCTAGTGCAGGAGATGTAAGAGATGCGGGTTCAATCCCTGGGCGGGGAAGATCCCCTGGAGAGAGCATGGCAACCCATGCCAGTACTCTTGCCTGGAGAATCCCATGGACAGAGGAGCCTGGTGGGCTACAGTCCACAGGGTCACACAGAGTCAGACATGACTGAAGTGACTTAGCACTTAGCACAAGAAAGGAGACCAGCTGCTGACAGCTCAGACTACTGCTGGGGGTCAGTTGGGTCTACCTTATGTGTGGATTGAATTGTGCCCCTCAGAAAAGGCATGTTCATGTCCTAAAACCCAGTGCTTACAAATGGGAACTTATTTGGAGATTCAGTCTTGCTATGGACGGAATTAAGTGGAGATGAGGTCATACTGGATTATGTGGGCAGGTACTTTTATAAAAAGAGGTAAATTTGGACATATACTATCTGTTTCACACAGTCATGTGAAAACAGAGACAGGTAGGAGTGATGCAGTCACTAGCCAAGGAATGCATATGGCCATCGGAAACCAGGAGAGGCAAAGAAGAATCCTTTCATAGAGCCTCCGGAGAGAGCGTGGCCCTGCCAACCTTGACTTTGGCCTCAGGCCTCTGGCACTGTGAGACAGGACATTTCTGTTGTTGTAAGCTACCAAGTTTATGTGCTGTGTTTTGCCAGCACAGGAAATAACACATCTGCTCTGCCCTCAGGCTCCAGAGCTGGGCCCGTGTGGCCAGTCCAGCTACGGCCAGCTTCCAGCCCATCCCTCAAGTCCTGACACTTCTGGCTTGGGGAATGCCTAGATCATTCCCCATCCGAGCTGACAAGGGCTTGGAGGTGAGAAGCTGAGCACTGAGCACTCGGCACAGCATCGAAGCGTGGCTGGCTCAGCTGGGCAGGGCAGCGGGGGAAACTGAGGCCCGTGGAGTGTCAGGGCCTGGGACAAGGTCACCTAGCTAGTGACCACTAAGCCAGGGCCAGAGCCAGGCTCACTAGGGTTTGTCGGCAACAGGAGTTTCCTGGAATGCAGAACTTGTGGTGCTAAGCCGGGGGCAGTCCCAGGCAAACTGAATTGAATCTGGGCCTCCTGCAGTGCAGGCAGATTCTTTACTAACTGAGGTACAGTAGCTTATACGAGCTCATAGAGTGGTAAGCAGTGGACACAGGACAGGACCAGCGGGCTCTGCTCCAGAGCCCTGTCCTGCCCTCTTCCTTACTGGGCTCAGAGGTGGGGTGGTCTCCATCCATCTGCAGCCCCTCACCGTGGTGCTGAGTTCCTAGTCCAGTTCCGGGGTGTGAGGGCTAAATGGAGTTGGAATGGGAGCCCTGCTGAGATGGATGGAGGGTGGGGATCCAGGGCAGTGGGGCTCTGGGGACAGAGGCGGCCCCTCGGGTGCCTGGTGCAGGCCTCTTGGAGGCAGGGCCGTTGGAGCGGTCCTCAGGGTGGCAGCATCTCCCATGTGGGAGAATTTTTCACCACTTCTGTGCGTCCTCACGACTGTAAACCTGTGCCCTTGTTCTCTGGACTTGAGCGGTTCCATCGGAACCCAACTCAACACGGAGGTCACCCAGACAGACCTGTGTGGAGGGGCTTCACGACAGAGACGAGGGGAGCGGGAGGGGCGGAAGGAGCCAGCCACAGGCAGGAAGAGAGCAGAGTGAACTTCTGGCCGCAAAGTTTTGGCCTGGGGCACTGGAGGGCTGCGACAGCACCTCCAAACTTCCTCCCTTCCTCCCCTCCTTCATTTCCTCTCTCTACCTTCCTTCCAACCTCTAGCCTTCCATTCTTCCTTCCATCTTTCCTCCCTCCCCTCTTCACACCCTTCCACCCATCTATTTATCCTTCTTCCATCCATTCTTCCATTGACCCATCCATCCATCTAGCTACCAGTTAGAGCTGCTAGGGAGTGTCTTGATCTGTTTGGGGAAATGGTGAGTTCCATATACTGGAGGCATTCAAGCAAGGTGGCATGACTATCTATTACAGGGGTTGTAGAAGGGCAGGGATTGGACCAAGTGACCTTCCAGTCCCCACCTAGGATCTCTGATACAGCCCTCCTGAGCCCAGGTGGTCCAGAGCAGGGAGGAGCTCTGAGGGCCAGGCAAGCCTGTGACTTACCTTCTCCCGGCTGCTGTGGGCAGTCAGGGAGCGGTGGGCTGCCCCTCGCAGGGCTGTTCTATAGTTGCAGAAGTTGCCTGTTGGGTCCATCTGGTGCTGCAAGAAGACAGGGAGGCATTCGGGCAACTGTGTCCTGGGGATGCTGGTGGCCCCCAGCAGCCCAGTAGCCTTGCTTACCTCGAGGATGAAAAACTTAGCTGTCTTCACTTTGGCCCAAGTCTTCTTCAGCCTGGAGACCGGGCTCATGTTCATGCCAGCTGGAAGAGGGATGGCTAAGCTGGGCACAGGGCCAGGCTGGCAGGGGTAGTCTGGGCTGCATAGTTTTATTGCTACACAGCTCCTCTGGGAAGCCCCCAGCTGGGTGATCCCCTAATCCTTTCAGGCTGCACCCTGATGAGGGCTGACATTTGGGGGAGCCTCAGCCTGCCAGATGAGGGGTGGGTGGGCGCCAATGGACGCTGTGTCCAGGCTGGCCTGGCTTCTGTATGTGCAGACCCCTGTCCCCATGCCCACAACATGGGCCTATACTGTGACCAGGAGCCTGCTTTGGGTCCCCACTCGCCCTGAATCTGGGTACATGCTGCCAAGCTCTCACCAAGCACATTAAAAGGGCTGGGCTTGCCTCTAAAGGGGCACCTCCCCAGGACTTCAGGGTAGGGTGGGGGAATTGGGGCCCAGCCAGCACCCACCTCCTGCTCAGAGGCACATCCTGGCTGGCGCCCCACTGCCTGGCCACGCCCGCCCCACCCTCTCTGGGAGCACTTGCCCTGGGGGCCCCAGGCCTGGCCGGCCCACTCACAGATGATGGCCATTAGGGAATTGAAGTTGCCGATGTTGAAGCACTCCCGAGCCACGTCGATGAAGAACTCAATCACCTGGGCCCTCTGTTTCTTCTTGGCTGGCTGGGGACAGGGTACCCGAGCCTCAGTGACGAGGGGTCCCCACCCTGCATTGACCTGCTTAGGCATCTTGCCCCTCATTAAATTTCCAGCTGAGATGCTTTGGACCAGGGTGATCTGCAGCCTGAGGACTCAGGGTCTCACCACGCCCCAGGGGGAGGCAGCACAGAGTCCATTGCACAGAGGGTCAAGTGGAGGGTGGTGGGACTTCTGTGGGGACACATGAGCCACCTGCAACATGGGGGGCACTGGGGGCCTCTCATGTCCCCCTCCTCTCAGGCTCAGTGCCAGCATCTCTTCCCTTGGGTGCAGGAAGCAGAGCCACCTCACCTCTCTTCCCAGCACCAAACAGCCTTCACTCTGCATGGGGTGTGGTGGCCACACGGTGACCCCGAGGCCCTGTCCCCTAGCAGCCCCACCACTGCTTTCTGTCAAATGACTGTGCGACCTCACCCCCAATGCCAGCTGACTGTGTGAGACTTTGACTTCTTTGAGGACTCAGAACCAGACCATGTCCTTCTCTGGCTGAGTGATGCCCGGCTCTGGGGTGAGCTCGGTCCAGGTTTTGCTCAGGTAAAGCCCCATCTCTCTTGGCTCCCAGGCCAGGGATGCGAAGTCAGAAGAGGCAGGGCTCACGGAACCCCACAGTGTCCTCTCTAAGGAGATTGCCTGCCTCCCAGACGTGTGGCGTGGTCTTTACTGCTGCTGAGAAGTGTGTTGTGTTACTGGTGGAGCTGTGGCACCTGAACCCTTCAGGGGGCTGCCACCTGAGGTCCTGCTGTGTTTTGGGGGGCAGCCGCCACAGCGATGGCGACAGTGAGCAAGCAAGGCGGACGAGCAGGCTCGACCACGGCAGGGTGTGGGCGTCCTGACGGGAGCCACTTGAGCCTCTCCCACTTTCTCGATTGCAGGCGTTGACCCCATAAACAAACCCCTTACTCCCCAAGCTCTGTCTGCTTCCAGAGAGCCCACCCCAGCACATATGCTCCCTCCAAACTGTCCCTGAGACAGGGGGCCCTGGGCTTCACCTCACAGTGGAGGAATGGACTGGGGAGAGGGCCCCGCTGCCGTGGAGGAGGCTCGGCAGGGTCTGGCTCGGCAGGGCTGAGATCCAGTGGCCAGCACGTCCAGCTCGGTGTTGCCGAATCTCCCTGCTTTCTGGGAGATGCCAGGGACCTGGACTTCAAAGGGCGATCTCCCACTTCTTAAAGTTGGATTATTTCTACCAAGTCCTGAGTGAGCCACACAGAATTCAGCTGCAGGCCAGGCCGTCCCAGGCACAGGTGGGAGAAGTGGATAGCCTACTCCCCTCTCCCTCAGTAAGCATCTCTCTGACTCCCTCTGGGACCGGCAGGTGGATTCATGCCAGGCTCTACTCAGGGGGAAATGTCTCTACAGGCAAAAGCTAGGTAAAACCTGGTGTCCCAGAGGGTGCCCAGCCTGGCTCTGGGCTAGGAGACAGATGGGCTCATCATGGCCTTCTGGTTCCCCCCCAGGGGGACTCCTCTCCAGCCCCGGCCAACTTTGGCCATGCCAGCTCAGGGTCTACGCACCATGCAGATCTCTGTAGCCACGAGGTAGCACAGTCTGTTGAACCATTTCACGTAAGCTTCCAGGTTGTTAGTCTTGTCACTGAAACAAGGCTAGGAAAGACACAAGAACCACGCTCAGACTTTTTGTCCGTAACTTTTTGAACATGAATAACTTTTCAAAAGTCAGCCATCATCATTATAGATGATCTTAGAAACGTCAAAACCTCAAAACCATCCACAAATATCAGGGATTTGACATATCCTTCTAGTTATATTTTCTATACACCTAAAGATGTAACTTAATGTATGTATATATCATATACCCCTACACACAGTTAATGCTCATTACTCATAAATTTCGTGTTTGCTTCCTAAAATTTCATTTCATTTGTAACCTCCAAATTCACACTCACATCAATTCTTGGTCATTTGTGGACATGCACAGAGTGGCAAGACGTTTGTCACCCAGCGCACCTGTGAGTTCCCAGCTGAGGTTGAGCTGATGCCCTGACTTCTGGTTTCAGCTTCTGTACTGTAAACAAGCGTCCTTTTCCTAATCTACTTAGTGTTATTTTTTGCATTTTCGTGATGTTTGTTGGTGATTTCACTGGTCAGAGTGGCCCCAAGCACAGAGATGGAACCCTCCAGCACAGCGCTGCCATGCTGTCTCATGTTCCTAAGCACACGGAGGCTGACATGTGCCCTAAGGAAGAAAATATGTGTCTGACAAGCTTCATTCAGACGTGCGTTGTAGTACTGTTGGCCATGAATTCAGTGTTACTGAATCAACAATATAAGGGCTCATTAAACAGAAATACACACAAATCAAGGTTATATATTGACTGGTTGATGAAAAGGCTGTGATGAGATGCTCGCAAGGAACCTAATCTTGTATTTTCCTTAGGAGTAAGGACTCAAAATTTGCCAATTCGGTGTTCATGATGACTATAGGATATAAGGATGACAAATAATGAGGATCAGTCATATGTATGTACGTTTCTATCTATAACTATATATTTCCATATTTTCCCACATGAACGTTCTCATGTGCTATCAAATGTCCTTTAGAAACATAATTTAAAAAATGGAAACATAATTTTATAAATCCACTGTATAAGTGTATCACAATTTCAGAGAATCCAAAAGAAGCAAAGAAAGAAAAAAGAATAGGTAAAGAAGGCAAGGTACAACAGAAGACGGTAAAAACAAATCCACACAGATCAGAAATTACTCTATATGGATTTGTTTAGTCATTAATTAAAAAAAAAATCCAACCGCCTGTTATTTTCAAGAGCTACATCCCAAACACAGGGATATAAATAAAAATAGAAAAATACGCATGATAAATATCACATATCTATCTTAATATTAGACAAAATAGACTTTGCTGCTGCTAAGTCGCTTCAGTCGTGTCCGACTCTGTGCGACCCCATAGACGGCAGCCCACCAGGCTCCCCCGTCCCTGGGATTCTCCAGGCAAGAACACTGGAGTGGGTTGCCATTTCCTTCTCCAATGCATGAAAGTGAAAAGTGAAAGGGAAGTCGCTCAGTCGTGTCCGACTCTTCGTGACCCCATGGACTGCAGCCCACCAGGCTCCTCCATCCATGGGATTTTCCGGGCCAGAGTACTGGTGTGGGGTGCCATCCCCAAAAAAAGACTCTAAGGCAAGAAGCATTGAAGAGTTTAAAGGGTAACTGTATAAAGATAACATTTTTGAGTTATTGAGAATATAGCATGAGTTTAAATTTGTCTGTACCTAATAGCATAGCTTCAAATTATGAAGGCAGAAATAATCCAAAAACGTAAATTCCTTATAAGGAGGAAATTAAGAACACCTATTCATTAAAAGACACAGTAATGAGAATGAAAGGCAAAGCAATCAACCAGGGGAAGAAAATTTGCAGTACATCTAACTGACAAGGGATAATTAACTAGTACATATTTTAAATACTCACACAAAACTCTTAAAAATCCTTAAGAAAAAAGACAAATCAGTAAAAGGAAACTGCAGGAAAATTAGGGACAGGCATTTCATAGAAGAGAAAACAAGAAGGTCCAAAACACATGAAAAGATGCTCCATTTAACAGTCTGACAAAAATTTAAGTTTGACAACTTCAAGTGTCAATAAGGCTGTGGAGCAAGAATAACTCCCTGGTGGCAGTGTAAATGGATACAGCCTCACTAGGCATCGCCTGTGACTGACGCAGGGCAGGCAGTGGTTCCGTTCACAGGTATATCCTAGAGCAACATCTCAAAGCGTCGTCCCTGGGCTCCTGGGGGCCTCCAGGACCCTTTCAGGAGGTCCACGAGGGCAAACCTATCTTCGTATTCATAAAATATTCCTGCCTTTTCACTGTCTTAACATTTGCGCTCCTACATAATAGAACGATGGGTAAAATTACTGCTTCCTTAGCCTGAACTGAGACAGAAGCCCCAAATGACCCCAAATGATACCATTGTGTTCTTCACTACTACATATTCACAGTAAAAGAAAAAAAGTGAGTGTGACTTAAGGATGTTCTTGAGAACATAAACTTCAGTTTTATTAAATCTCAACCCTTGAGTGTAGGTCTTTTTCATATTCTGTGTGACAGAACGGGAGTGCCGTCATCTGTTGGCATCCTTAGGTGAATGGGTCCACCACCCCTCCTGGATACCAAAATCTGAGGATGCTCAAGTTCCTTATGTAAAATGGCACAGTATTTGCACAAACTCATGCACATTCTCCTGCATACTTTAAATCACCTCTAGTTTACTTATAATACCCAATACAATCTAAAAACTATGTAAATAGGTGCCTGGTACACAGCAAATTCAAGTTTTGTTTTTTTAGAACTTTCTTGAATTTTAATTTTTTCTAATCACTAATTTTAATTAATTAATTTAATTAATTACTAATTTTAATTAATTAATTAACTAACTAATTACTTTTTTCTAATTACTAATCTGAGAGTGGTGTGATCTGCGGTTGTAGAACCTGCAGGTGTGCAGGGAGGACTGTAGACGGGGGTGCTTCTGCTGTGCACACAGGTCTCATGCTGCTCTTGTGGAAGTGCACTGGTGCACCTGACGTGAGCTGAACTTTACCCACGGAGCACCACTTTACCTGAAAAAAGACTGGCCCACATGGTTACGCACATTTCAGTATTTGGCTGATGCTTCCTTTAAATCAATTAAAATGATCCTGTAACTTCAAGGTAAACAATTGATAGTATTTGTTGCCAAGGATAAAATTCAAGTTTTCAAGAGAAAATTGGGAACCTAAAAAACATGTATCGCCTCTAGAGCCTGACAGGTTCCCAATACTTAAGAACTTTTTTGGATGATATTAGTAGTGAATATATACAATGAATATAATTTAAAAATATGATCTAATGAAATATGTCAACATTCAGAAGATCTGCTTGATTAGGTGAACCCATATTTTCCAAATGGCCAATATATGTCAAAATTGTACATGGGCAAAAAGATCCATTCAAGACGCGTGGTTTAGTTGCTCAGTCGTGTCCAACTTTTGTAGCCTCAGCCTCCTCTGTCCATGGTATTTTCCAGGCAAGAATACTGAAGTGGGTTGCCATTTCAAGATGGACCAATGACTTTAATGTGATGGAGTTCAGATTCCAAACTACAATTAATTGTAAAAAATTATTCCTTGTTGAGTTTTAGTGTAGTATCAAATAAGAATATTCACAATTATTTGAAAAGGCTGTAATATACTCCTTCTTTTTCCAACTACATATTTGTATGAGGAAGTTGGATTTTCAATCACAATAATGTTACGTCAAGAGATTGAAAGCAAATTAAGAGAATTCAGCTGTCTTCTATTGCCAGTCATTAGAGAGAGGTTTTTCAAATAGCTATGAAAAGAAGAGAAGCGAAAGGCAAAGCAGATAAGGAAAGATATACCCATTTGAATGCAGAGTTCCAAAGAATAGCAAGGAGAGAAGAGAAAGCCTTCCTCAGTGATCAATGCAAAGAAATAGAGGAAACCAATAGAATGGGAAAGACTAGAGATCTCTTCAAGAAAATTAGAGATACCAAGGGAACATTTCATGTAGAGATGGGCACAATAAAGGACAGAAATGGTATGGACCTAACAGAAGCAGAAGATATCAAGAAGAGGTGGCAAGAATACACAAAAGAACTGTACAACAAAGATCTTCATGACACAGATAATCATGATGGTGTGATTACTCACCTAGAGTCAGATATTCTGGAATGCGAAGTCAAGTGGGGCTTATGAAGCATCACTATGAACAAAGTTAGTGGAGGTGATGGAATTCCAGTTGAGCTATTTCAAAACCTAAAAGATGATGCTGTGAAAGTGCTACACTCAATATGCCAGCAAATTTGGAAAACTCAGCAGTGGCAACAGGACTGGAAAAAGTCAGTTTTCATTCCAATCCCAAAGAAAGGCAATGTCAAAGAATGCTCAAACTACCACACAATTGCACTTATCTCACATGCTAGCAATGGAGAAGGCAATGGCACCCCACTCCAGTACTCTTGCCTGGAAAATCCCATGGATGGAAGAGCCTGGTAGGCTGCAGTCCTTGGGGTCGCTAAGAGTCAGACACGACTGAGTGACTTCACTTTAACTTTTCACTTTCATGCATTGGAGGAGGAAATGGCAACCCACTCCAGTGTTCTTGCCTAGAGAATCCCAGGGATGGCAGGGCCTGGTGGGCTGCCATATATGGGATCGCACAGAGTCAGACACGACTGAAGTGACTTAGCAGCAGCAGCAGCAGCAGCACATGCTAGCAAAGTAATGCTCAAAATTCTCCAAGCCAGGCTTCAACAGTATGTTAACTGTGAACTTCCAGATGTTCAAGCTGGCTTTAGAAAAGGCAGAGGAACCAGAGATCAAATTGCCAACATCCGCGGATCATTGAAAAAGCAAGAGTATTCTAGAAAAACATCTAATTCTGCTTTATTGACTATGCAAAAGCCTTTGACTGTGTGGATCACAACAAACTGGAAAATTCTTAAAGAGATGGGAATACCAGACCACCTGACCTGCCTCCTGAGAAATCTGTATCCAGGTCAGGAAGCAACAGTTAGAACTGGACATGGAACAACAGACTGGTTCCAAATAGGGAAAGGAGTATATCAAGGCTGTATATTGTCACCCTGCTTATTTAACTTACAAGCAAAGTACATCATGAGAAACGCTGGACTGGATGAAGCACAAGCTGGAATCAAGATTGTCAGGAGAAATATCAATAACCTCAGCTATGCAGATAACACCACCTTTATGGCAGAAAGTGAAGGACTAAAGAGCCGCCTCTTGATGAAAATGAAAGAGGAGAGTGAAAAAGTTGGCTTAAAACTCAAAATTCGTAAAAGTAAGATCATGGCTCAGTCCCATCACTTCATGTCAAATAGACGGGAAAACAATGGAAACAGTGACAGACTTTATTTTTTTGAGCTCCAAAATTACTGCAGATGGTGACTGCAGCCATGAAATTAAAAGACATTTGCTCCTTGGAAGAAAAGTTATGACCAACCTAGACAACATATTAAAAAGCAGAGACATTACTTTGCCAACAAAGGTCCATCTAGTCAAAACTATGGTTTTTCCAGTAGTCATATATGGATGTGAGAGTTGGACTATAAAGAAAGCTGAGCACAGAAGAATCGATGCTTTTGAACTGTGGTGTTGGAGAAGACTCTTGAGAGTCCTTTGGACTGCAAGGAGATCCAACCAGTCCAACCAGTCCATCCTAAAGGAAATAAGTCCTGAATATTCATTGGAAGGACTAACGCTGAAGCTGAAGCTCCAATACTTTGGCCACCTGATGCGGAGAACTGACTTATTTGAAAAGACCCTGATGCTGGGAAAGATTGAAGGCAGGAGGAGAAGGGGATGACAGAGGGTGAGATGGTTGGATGGCATCACCAACTCAATGGACATGAGTTTGAGTAAACTAGGGGAGTTGGTGATGGACAGGGAGGCCTGGTGTGCTGCAGTCCATGGGGTCACAAAGAGTTGGACATGACTGAATGACTGAACTGAACTGAGAGAAATTTTTTAAAATACCGTAAGACAATATCACTCTTCTCATTAATTTTTTGGAAAATAGAGTTATTTTTCATAAAATATGTAACTTATTAACATATAATAGATTATTATGATTTTGAATAAATATTTTTTAAAGTTATTGGCCTTACTGGGTAATACAATAAATGTTTAGTTGCTAAGTCATGTCCAACTCTTTGTGATCTCATGGGCTGTGACCCACCAGGCCCCTCTCTCCATGGGGCAAGAATACTGGAGTGGGTTGCCACTTCCTTCTCCAAGGGATCTTCTTGACCCAGGGATCAAACCCATGTCTCCTGTATTGACAGGCAGATTTTTTACCTCTGAGCCACAGGGAAGCCCATTATAATAAATACAGGGAGCTGTTATGACAATAAGCTGCCTACATATGAACATGCAAGTTGTGAACTTTCAAAGATGTGAATGTGTGTTCCATCAACATCAGACATGAGTGAAGTGGCAGCTTGCCCTCCATCTCCTGTTGCTGTTGATCCTTCAGTTCTGCCGTCTCCCCCTCCTCTCCCTTCTCCAGTCACCCTTCTTTCCTAGTCACGTGACGCCAGCCCCTGTATGCCCGCTGTTATACTGTACTGTGATTTTCAAAGTACTGTACTGTAAGATTTAAAATGTTTTCTCTATTTTTGTGGGTGTTTTTAAATGTATTATCTGTGTGAAAAGTATTACAAACCTATTACAGCACCGTACTATATAGCCAATTGTGTTAGCTGGCTATGTAGGCTGACTTTGCTGGACTTATGAACAAATGGGACTTACGAACGTGCTCTCAAAATGGAAGTCATTCATATGTAGGGAACTTTGTGTAATTAATCTACATAACCAAAAGTTCTTTGGGGTCCTCCATAATTTTTAAGACTGAAAGCTGTCCTGGGACTAAACGACTTGAGAACTGATGCTCTAGAAAAAAATGTACCCACATACATAGGAAATGGATAAGAATGTTCATAGCAGCAATATCTATAATAGCTGAGAGGCTAGAACACAGAAGTTTTCATTTACAGTAGAGTGGGTAAACAATCATGATGTTTTTCACAATTAAATATAATACTTGGAAATGGCCCAAACCCTAAACAAAACAAAACAGAAAAACAACCCCCTAAGAGCAGCAACGTCTCCTCCCCACTCCTGCTCCCAGGTCCATGATGAACTCCTCAGCGTGCCGGTGTTCCTACAGATTGTCCACACATACGTGCAAGCAGATGTGCATTATGCGTCCTCCTTTGTTACACAGGTGGTCACATGCTCTTTGTCACTGCTCTTCAGTTTTTCATCTCTCAACAATGGATCTTTGGCAAACATTCCATTTTTGCTGCGTCCTGTGCTTAGTCACTCAGTTGTGTCCGACTCTTTGCGACCCCATGGACCGTAGCCCGCCAGGTTCCTCTGTCCATGGGGATTGTCCAGGCCAGAATACTGGAGTGGGTTGCCATGCCCTCCCCCAGGGGATCTTCCCAACCCAGGGATCGAGCCCAGGTCTCCTTCATCACAGGCAGATTCTTTACCATCTCAGCCACCAGGGAGGTGCAAAAAAGTGTTAGCCATGTCCAACTCTTTGCAACCCCATGGACTATAGCTTGCCAGGCTCCTCTGTCCATGCAATTGTTTAGGCAAGAATACTGGAAAGTGAAAGAAAGTGAAGTCGCTCAGTCGTGTCCGACTCTTTGCGACCCCATGGACTGTAGCCTACCAGGCTCCTCTGTCCATGGGATTTTCCAGGCAATAGTACTGGAGTGGATTGCCATTTCCTTCTCCAGGGGATCTTCCCAACCCAGGGATCAAACCCGGGTCTGCCACATTGTAGACAGACGCTTAACTGTCTGAGCCACCAGGGAAGTCAAGACTACTGGAGTGGGTTGCTATTCCCATTTCCAGGGCATCTTCCCAACACAGGGACTGAACCCAGATCTCCTGCATTGTAGGCAGATTCTCTACCATCTGAGCCACCAAAGATGCCATGCAAATGTCCTTCATTCCATTCTTACAGATGCTCTTATTCTAATAGTTGCATAGCCTTCTATGTATGGATGTATTACGATATTTAATCGAGTCCCTGTGGATGGTATGATAGTTTGCTTCCAGTCTTTGGCCATAAAACACAGAAAAATATCCCAGATATCTTTGTGTGTACATCTTTGTGTATACACGTGTGTGTGTATACCTGTAGGATAAATCGTTAGGTGTGAAAAGGTGGGGTCCAGAGTGTACATTTCAAGTGTTGATTCTATTGCCATGCTGCTCTCCAAAGTGGCTGTGCCAATTTCACCCCCTACAAGCTGTTTGTGAGACTGTACCTTTCCCTAGACACACACACACACACACACACACTGTTTAGTCTCTGCTTGTCCTGGAGGTGAAATGCAATTGTACATTTAGTTTGCACATCTTTTATTAGGTGCCAGGGAAGAAGACATAATATTTTCAGTTCTGCTTCAGATTTAACTCCTTGATAAACACCAAGTAGACTGATGGATTGGCTCTCAGAGAGAGGGGCAGGCTCTGAAATTCGGTGTGTAATCCGCCTTCAGAGGGAAAAGCATGTGCCCTGAACTTCTTGGACAGCGTGCATTGGCCTGCGTTCCCCAAGTGGCCACTAGAGGGAATCGGCGCCCACCACAACACACCAGGAGGGCATACGGGGTCTTCTAGTGGCCTGGGTGTGAGCCTCCACCCTCTGACCCACCCAGGGCTTAGGATCATGGAGTGCCCCCGACCCTTGCTGGGTGGCTGACCCCGTCAGGCTGGTCCGGCCCTCCCAGGCTTCCCTGGGACTCAGGGCTGCTGGGATGTGCCCGCCTTAGGCTAGGGGCATGGGTGGAATGGGCACGTCCCTGCCAAGCCCATCTGCTCTGTTCCAGATCCCTCTGGAGCTGGCTAGCTGGTGCTCTGGGAATCCCGCAGAGGGACTCGTGGGTAGGGTCCCTGCCTGGACACACCGTCCACGGGCCTTCTACCTTTGTGCTGGCCAGAGGGTCCTTGTTCACAAAAGCCTGGACAAACTCCTCAGGTCCGATGTGCCGCAGCTGTTCCTGCAGCAGAGAGATAACAGGAGTCAGGAAAAGGAGAAAGGGATGTCCACTGGGCGCCCGGCATGGGCCCACCGCCCTTCTCACGGGGGGCCCCACAGCCCTGTTCCGGGTTGTCACAGAGCTCAGCACCATCCTGAGGATGTCAGCCCCTCCCTTCCTCTGCCCAGGGGCTGCTGCTTTTCACGGAGGCTGAGTCAGCGTCTCCACAGGGAGTGCTTCTCCTCAAAACTGGGTCATCGCAATGACCTGCTCCCTTCCGGGTAGGCCTGGGGGCTAAGATCACGGGATCTGGGTCAGAAACGAATGCTGGCTCTGTTCCTCCTGCTGTGTGACTTGTGGCAAATCACTTAAACTAAACCTCTGGGCTTTAGCTTCATTTGTGAAAAGAGAATAATAACAACACCTACCTGGCCGGGTGGTGTAGATGAAATGAGACAGTGAATGTAAGTCTTGACCATAAAGGCTGTTTGCACTTCTCTGTAAAGCTGGGGTGGGTGCAGTGGCTGTGTGAGTCCTGGATGGGGGAAACTGAGACCTGGGTTGGGAAGGTGCTAGGTGTGGGGCTGATTACACATCCGGTGGTGTCAGAACCAGGATCTGAACCTCGGTCCTCTGTCTGAGGCCTGGGTCAGACAGGCCAGAGGTCAAAGTTAGGCAAGGTTGGTACCGGCAGGCCTTCTACTCCTCGCCCCAGGCATAGGGAGAGACTGCTCCAGAGACAGGGCCCTCTGCAGATGCCAGGGTGGCCCTGAAGGGATGGGCTCAGACCCCAGGTTAGGCTGAGATGAGGTGTGGGACCAGATGGGGGAGGGGTGGCTGGCTACGCTCAGTATTCCAGGCTCTGGTCTGGATGGAGGGTGGCACAGGCCTGCTCACCAGCTCCACGTGCGTCAGCTGCTGAGCCAGCATGTAGGGGTCACTGCAGATGCCAAGGAGCTCCCTGTGGATGGAGGCTGGAGGCTTGGTCCTATAGGAGATGGGCTTGTCGGTGCCCAGCAGGCTTTCTGGTCCCTGGCCCAGAGCTGCCAGCTTCTGGTGCAGAGCCTGCAGGAGCTGATGCATCCTCTTTCTGTACGCCTGGAGTGGGGTAGAGATGGTGCTCAGGCCGGGAAACCTGCCTTCACATAGCAATGTCTAAGACAGGAAGGCTTCCCAGCTGACATGGGTGGGCTACTCCTAGGTGTACCTACTTGTACCAGGACCCAACTCAGGACAGGCTGGGGTTGGGGCTCACAGGCAAGGCTGGCTGGGGCAAAGGCTGCAGGATAGCCCGTGGAAGCCGAGTACAGCACACCTCGGGGAGGATGACTGGGGTGCAAAGCTGCCCGAGTTGTCTAGGTGGGGCGGGCACTGCCAGGGAGTGGAGGAAGGGAGGCCCTTCCCTGGATGCTAGCCTTTTGCTCGGCTTTAATAGGTGTCCCTGCCTGTCTCCCAGCCTAGCTTAGAGAGGCCTTCCTTGCCCAGCCTTGCTGTCCATCCCCTGCCCCGGGCACTCTTCTCCAGCTCACCCCACGTGACTTCCTTGTGGGGACCACTGCAGGAGATGACTGCGGTTGTTTACAGCCCTGCAGTGATAGCTCGGAGAGCAGGGAATCTGAGTTGACCTGTGTTACAGCTCTGGGCATGCAGTGGACACTTGATAACCATTTACTGTAGCAACAGGGCCCCTCACCATGCAGCTCAGATGCCCTGGGCTTGGTGCAGGGACCACCCTCCCACCCCACAGTGAAACTAATTATTGCCCCTCAGAGACCCCTATTTCCAAGGAAGGTACATCAGACTAGCTGGGTTTATGGAGCAAGATGTCTTCATCTTCCCAAAGGGCTGTCAATAACTCACAGAACAGGCCCCCCCCCAGTTTGTCAGCAAATGGCCTCCCCAGAGATGGATTCAACCCCCTCGAGCCAGGAGCTGGCCTGGAATCAGCAGTGGGCATCTGGGATCTGGACTCCTGGCAGCAAAAAGGTGTCAGGCAGGCAGGTGGGGTTTCCAGTGGGGTTTCCAGTGGGGCCTGGTCCCAGATGCCTCAGGAGAAGATGGTGACTAGTCAGCACTGCCAGGTAATTTCTAATAGGAAAAAGGCATGTTCTTCATACACACAATCCCAGAGGCATTTTGCAGGTGGGCAACAGGGTGCAGGGCTTGCCTGGGGACCTCAGTAGTTCCTTACGTCTCTGATGGGGCTCGGAGGAGCACTGAGGACCACCCCTGTTGGAGGTGATGTCCCCACACTTTATGAAGGTGGTTCTCTGTGGAGTGGCCAGGACAGCTTTGGAAGAGCCCTTGGGACACAGGGAGCCTGATCCTGAACCCAAACCCTAACGCTGACCCTGACTCCCAGAGTCATGAGGGACAGACCGAGAAGGCAGCCAATGTGTGGGTGAGCTGAGGTCTGACTTCCCTTTGTTGTCGCTGGGAGGAACACCCCCCTCTCAGCTTGAAAGTGCAAGTTGCTCAGTCGTGTTACTGTTTGTAACCCCACGGACTATACAGACCATGGGATTCTCCAGGCCAGAATACTGGAGTGGGTAGCCGTTCCCTCCTCCAGGGGATCTTCCCAACCGAGGGATCAAAGCCAGGTCTCCTGCATTGCAGGCAGATTCTTTACCAGCTGAGCCACAAGGGAAGCCCAAGAACTGGAGTGGGTAGCCTACCCCTTCTCCAGGGGATCTTCCCAACCCAGGAACTGAACTGGGGTCTCCTACATTGCAGGCGGATTCTTTACCAACTGAGCTGTCAGGGCTGTATCCCAAAGTATGCTTACCACACATGCTGCCTCCCAGGTTTTCATCTGAGTGCTAGGAAGACAGCAAGTCAGGTCCAGCCAGAGTCAGCCCCAGTGACACATCGGTCAGCAATGAGCCCCTACACCTCCACCCGCCCCTCATGTCTCTCTGCTACTCAGTCTGGAGGGGGCTATCCTGGCTGTCGAGTTCCTGCATCTCCCACTCAGCCCTCCACCACCCCACCTGACTCCACTCTCATCACCAGGCTGATTCTCGCTGTCACCGAGGACCTCCTGTCATGAGAGCCAGGGGGTCGTTTCTCAGGCAGCATCTGCCTCAGCTCTCCAGCTCTCCTGCCCTGGGCTGTCTGTAGGCTTGCTGGTCTGCCCTGTGGCTGCATGCCGGGTTCCTCCTGCCTCATCTCCTCCTCTCTTGATCATCCTCTGTGCTTCACTCCCGGGTTTTCTGGTTCACCTCCAGCATGTGTAGTGTGGGCAGTGTGTGGACAGTGTTCTCCTCTGATCTCCAGAGCCACGTGGGCAAGGACACCCAGACCAAACACATGCCATCAGAAGTCACGCTGCCTTCCGCAGGGCTGCCTGCTCCGCCTGCTGCCTGTCTCAGGCTCCCGGCTTGGAGCCATCCTCAAACCACCTTTTCCCTCAGGCTGCTCCAGACCATCAGCAGCCCTCTTGATTTTGCTTGCTTCCATTCCCGTGTTTTCCACCACAGTGTATGTGGTCTAGGCCACGGTCGTTTCCCTGGTGGCTGCAGTTGCAGCCACCTCAGTGGGCCCCGTGCATTCCCGCCAGCCTCTATCCACTCCACCCTGCCACAAGAGCGTTCTGTTCCAAACATACATCTAACCACTGCACCCTCCTTCCCTAAATTGTTGCAAAGACAAAAGCCCGGCATGGCTCAGGGGTCCTGAGGTCAGCTCTGGCCGTGCTTAGTGGCCTCCATGTAGCCCTTGCTCCTCTTCTCCATGCTCCAGACACAGGCCACCCGCCCATCCCTCTGACCCGCTGTCTCTCCTGCCCCACAGCCAAGGCAGGACCTGTAGCCTTCTTCCTCTGACCTCCATTCCCTTCCTTCACAGTCCTTGCCCAAGCCTCTCACTGGAGTACCAGCTCCATGAAGGCCATGCTGCGTCTCTCTTTGCTGGTGCCCAGAATGAACAGGAGGGACCCACACACATTAGCCGATTGGACAAACCTGGCCTCCACCTGCTTGTCCTCAGTCAGCCTCTCCAAGGCAGACTGCAGAGCCTACTGAAGTCAGGGATGAAGTGCGTCCGTGGCTATAGTTTGATAGAGCCGCGCACTGCCCCTATTTTTAAAAATATACAAACGATGTAGCAGGCCTTGTTTCTATAGAACCCATATCCACTCCAAATTGCCACTGACTGTGTGCTAATTCATTTAAAAATTTTCTAGTGGTGTTAACCTCAAGCTTATCTGTTGGGTTTTTTTTTTTTTTTGGTGAATCTGAATGTAGGGAGGGTATTTGACCTTCTCTTTGACCTTGTCTTGTTTGCTCAGTGATCTCCACACCTTGTGGACGCAGGCTGCATGATCTTGGTGAATGCAGGCAGGCCTGGGGACCTACCCCCGAGAAAGCCCAGGTGTTCCTTGTCACCGTCCGGGCCTACCTCTGGAGCGCCGGCCGGCCCTGCCGCCCCAGCTCCCTCAGTGGCTGAGGACAGGGGCCGGACTCTTTGTTGTTCTCAGTTCTCACAGTGCCGCCTGCTGCGTGCAGAGCCGGCTATCAGCGTGGAGGTCGCCGTTGCTGCGCGGCTTGGGTGAGGGGTAGTGCTCTCCAGGTACTTCCAAGTTCTCCTGGACCCAGCGTTTCGTGATTAGGGTCGGTTCCCATCCAGACAAGAAAAGACCCTTGTTTTCTAAAGTTCCTGAAAGCTCCCTTCTGAGCGAGCCCGTGGCCGATGTCCAGCAGCACAGGCAGGAGCTCTGCACACATCGCCAGCTTGTTCTCTAAGTCAGCAGCCGCCACCCGTGGCCCCGGGGAGCCGGCAGACAGCCGTATGAGTCGGAGAGCAAGGCTGGTGGCCGAGAGGGCTGCCCGTCCAGTCTCCTGAGGGGCCAGTGCGTGTGGCCAGGGGACTGCAGTTCCCTGCCCTGTCTCTCTCAGCAGGTCTCTGACCCTCTAGGCCTCCCTGGGCCCCCCCCCCATCTCTTTCAGCTTCGGCATCACGAAAAGGTGAAACTGCCGGGTTTCTTGAGGTGAAACGGCTGAGCCCAACCTCTAGGGGGGGCACGGGAGCCACCGTCTAAGGCAGGGTCTCCTGCCCAGCAGAGGGGGACCCAAAGACGGAGCAGCTCAGACTCCACAGGCACGGACAGGGCCTCCTCGGAGCCCATCCAGCCCCTTGTTCCCCGCTACTGAGAGGTGGTGGGGAGCACAGGGGGAACGTGAGGCTTCCAGGAGACGGCAGGGAGTCAGGCGGAAAGAGAAAGGCGTCCCCTTTCACAGCCACTTTGACGGGGAAGCCCCGCTACCCACTGGCCTGCCCTACCTCCTTCACATTCCTGAACAGCGCTGTTTTCCTCACCGTCCTGCGACGGAGGGATTATCATCTTCCCTCTAACAGAAAATAATTTCGGGGCCCGAGAGGAAACACTCGTGCTTTCCCCACTGTTTGTGCTCTACACTTCATATCATTTGAACCTATCATCTCTGTGTAAGAAATCTTTTACAAGATGATTCCGAAATGTTTTTGGAGCAAAATATATAATGTCTATGATTTTAAAAAAAAAACATTTGGAGGGAGGGGGAAGTGTGTGAAAGGAGAGAAGAAACGAGTTTGGCCAGATGTTGATAACTGATGAATCTAGGCGATGAGCACACGGGACTTCATGGTTACTACTATCTATATTTGTATATTGGAGAAGGAAATGGCAACCCACTCCAGTATTCTTGCCTGGAGAATCCCGTGGACGGAGAAGCCTGGTGGGCTATGTGTGAAAAGTTCTGTAACAAAGTTTCATAAAAGTTAAAAATAATCCCCATGTGCCTGGGTTTTGGAAAGAACTTGTTCCTCATCAGAGCTTACGTTTACCAAGTGCTGAAATACAGGCACAGGTGACTGCAGGGACTCTGCCTCAGACCTGTGTGGTGGGAACAGTTATAATCTCCGTTTGACTGATGAGGAAACTAATTTGGAGAGGGGAAGCACCTCGCCCAAAGTCACACAGCTGTGGGCTCAGAAGGTCTGACCCTGACCTCAGGTTCTGAGTCCCGTGGGTCCTGACTTACCAGTTTGGTTCAGAGCTCACCAACTCCTTTCTCAGCTGAGACTTTGCCTGTGCTGGGAAGGGAGCAGCCTGCAGGCTGCCTGAAGCATCAGGAAAGGGAAGCAACGTCTACCGCACATCCCCTGGGAGCAAGTGCTTTCTGGAGAGGGGCAATGTGGGACTCACAAAGACAGATGGGGCATCCCTGGCCGATGCCTGGCTGGGTGGCATGGGGACTAGGGAATCTCAGCTCCGGTTTACATCACTTAGCTTACCTAACTGGATTCCACGGGAAGGGATGAGAAATTCCCTAAATGAGTTACTTCAGCTCTGAAAATCCACACCTGGTGGATGACTGCTTTCGACAGCCCATTCACAGGTCTTGGCTGTATCTTATTTTCATCCACTCGGTGGTTAGAACAGATTTCCCAGCAGATTCTTGAGGGCGTAGTGAGGAGGCTCTGCTTCTCAAAGAAACAAGCCCAGGACTTGCACCTGTCCCAAAGCCCTGTGGCCAGAATGTCAGGGTCTGCCTCTGAAATGGCTCTGCCAATGGAGAGGCAGGCCTGACAAGGGCAGATAATCCATCTTGTCAATGGCTTAGACTTCACACTGCTTGAAGGCCTACTGTCGGGGGGAGGGGGTGGAGATAAAGCAGAGGACTGGGCTCTCATCCCCCTACAAACCCTCTACTCCATCCATCCATCCATCTACCGTCTCTGTATCCATCTATTTTCCGTCCATCTGTGATGCCCACCTCCCCTTTTATAAAGTCACCCACAGATCCATCAATTCATTTATCTACCCTTCCTCCGTCCATTCCAACATTTGTCCTCATCCATCTACCCACTCATCCATCCATCCACCCACCCACCCACCTTCCCATCCATGTTCTCACCCACCCATCCACACCCACACACACAGGCATCCACCTATCCATTCACCCACCCTCCCATCCATCTGTTCATCCATCTACCCACTCCCTAGTTATCATTTCTGCCTTTCTCCTTCACGTCTTTCCATCAGTCTTCCACAGCCACTTATCCTATTAATCTCCCTGCCTACCCAACTGCCCAAACATCTCTCTTCCTGCCTCCACTCACCCAAAGTAGCCAACTATGTAGCAAACCACTCAGCATTTCCCCTTCCTGCCTCCTTCTCCTAATCCATCCAGTCATGGAGCCTTCCCTGAACGTTTCCTGCTGCACCTAAGCCAAGTGTCATAATCAATCCCCAGATGGATCAAGGCATGCAGAGGAGGAGATGACCTTCATCTCATCAAGCTCTCAGAACAACTCACTCGCCTGCTCTGTCTCTGAATCAGCCCCAGGGCAGGGCCTCCCTTCATTAGGCCTTGGACTTCTCAGCTTCCTGTTGCTCAGCCTGCCTTAGCAGTTTCCCTTGGCTCCTGTGGCTCTGGGTTCAGACCCACTGTGGGGCTATCAGCTTGCCACATTCGGTCTCCTCCCAAGACAAGCGACATGCACTCCCCTCTGTGCTGTCACCCCAGTCCTGGGAGGTAGGGAGTTTTGTTCCTCTTTCACCTTTAAGTGCCTTCCCCAGAGTAATGGAGCTGGGAGAACAGGGCAAGGTGTGGTGTGCAGAGGCACCTGATGCCCAGTATACAGGCTGCCTCCCAAGCTACTGGGGAGGAGGCTTCTGCCAAGCCAGCCTGCTGGGTCACTGATCTGACCAGGCAGCTGTGAGAGCCCTTAGCTTGCCATCTGATGAGACCAGGTTAGGAGAGAGCTCAAGAGCCCAGGTCTAGACCTAGAAGCCTGATTTCCCTGCCAGCTCGGCCAGTGCCCGATTCTCTGATGGGGCAGGAAGGGGCTGATTTCAGAGGGGCCCCAGGGTGCGGGTGAGGAGATGAGGGCCCAGAGGCCAGCCTGGGAACAGGCTCAGGGCCCAGGTGTGAGGGTGGAGACAGGTTGAAAGGACTCTGGCCTGGCTCACCCACCTCGTCACAGGGGGCGATGCGGCCCACCACGTCCTTCAGGTGACCGATGGTTGACTCCTCCTGGAAGTCCCGCGGAAACGTCTCTGTCCACTCGGCCAACAGCTGGAGCAGTTTGGGGCCAAACTTCCGGACCCGGGCCTGCAAGGCAAGCCAAGGGTCGTCTGCATTTGGTGAGGGCTGCTTGGGAGGTGGGGGGGTCACAGTGGCCCCTGCCTCAGCCACTCACTGTGCAAGTGGGCTGCCCGAGGGCAGCAGCGATGGCTGGGGGCAGGTGGGCCTCTCATTCCTCTGTCCCAGGAGACAGATGGGCATGGGGGCTGACCACGGAGAGCGGAGGGGGCAGATGCATGTGTGGAATGGGGGTCACCTCTTACTCATAACCGCCAGTCCTCCTATCTCCCTTTCTGTGGTGACAGCATCTTAGTTTGCCTGTGGGGTGCCCCCTCTTCTTCATTTCCAGCTGGCCCTACCCCAGGGCTTCAGGAACATCCCCAGATCAGTGCTGGCCAGTCAGGGCATGGCGTTGGCCCACAGAGGGGCATGACACCTAAGCTAAGCCAATGAGATCAGGACCTTTATCGGAATCCTCTTTCCATAGGATTGGGAAGGGTAGACCAGGACCCCGGACCACGGAGGCCACCTGTCACCAGGCAGAGAACTTGCCTTAGCAAGAGAGAGGCTGGCCCAGAGGAAAATGAAGCAAGGGGTCTTAGGGAGAAAGACCACTGATGTTTGAGGCCCTGGAGCCAGCAGTAGCTCGAGACTGCAGTTATGTGAGCCAGTGAAGTCCCTTGGCCTTAGGTCAGTTGAAATCAGGTTTCTGTCACTGGACAGTGGAACCCTACTGACTCATGTATAAACAGACAGTCGCAGCCCATGGGATACAGCGAGGGACAGAGGAAAGGATGTGGGGCGCTGAGGGAAGGCTGAGCCATCAGCGGACCAGCAGAAGAAGAAAGGATAGAACAGAAGATGCGGGGGGCAGGCAGCGCAGCAGGCACTGCAGGACCACCCCCAGCCACAGCTGGGGGTTTCCTCGTGATCCTCTGGGGGCCCAGGTCTGGGCTGTGTGAGCCCAGGGGCTTCCCTAAGACCCTGGAAAACAGCACTGGGGTTAAAGATTCTGACTCTGCCCTTCTGGCTCTGGGCTTCAGACAAGTCAGAACCCCCTGGCAGGTGAATAGGGGCAATCTCTGCCTATCCAAGATATTGATTCACAGGGCATGTCAGGGGAGAGCAGCACACTCGGAGGCCCGCTACCCTGCCCTGCCTCTCACCTTGTCCAGCACTGGCTTGTCCAGCTGCTGCTGCTCAATGCACATGTGGCAGACCCGGGCCAGGAGCTCCTGAGGCTCGATGAAGAGGCGCGAGCTCAGCAGGAAGGTGAAGATGTAGGCTTTCTGGGGGGATACAGGAGAAACGCAGCACGTGATCACAAGGCCCGGGAGGTTGTGCCTCCCAGCCCCTGTGCCCCCAGGCCCAGCCAGCCCCAGCTCTGCTGTCTACCCCGGACATGGTG
>NW_011495072.1:401178-404330 GCF_000754665.1 Bison bison bison | reverse complement strand
ATGGTGGGACAGAGCCCATTTTGCTACCCCTCCTCCCCACTGGGTGGATCACCCACCTCAGGGTAGTAGTCAGCGGTGGGCACCAGGTGCTGGATCAGGGTGTCCAGGGAGGCTGAGGACGGAGCTCCACCCAGGAGGAGCTGCCCAGCCTGCTCGCCGTCCGTGGGCTCGGTGTGGGGTGGGCCGAGGCTGCCCGGGGTGACCATGTCGGATGCGCTGAGTGTCTGGGGCATGCCCACCTGCAATGGCAAGGTGGCAGTTGGATCTGCTGGTCCCCCAGGATCCCTGGCTGGGCAGGCCCTGCCTCCCATAGGCACATCTGTGCCACTTGAGCCCAGTGATCACTTCCTGGGAGGTCTGCCAGGGATGGCAGCTCCCCAAGCCACTGCCTCCCCCAGGAGCCATCTCTGTTTGATTATCAGTCCTGGCCATTTAGGGACTGACTGCTTCCAGTGTCGAGTCTTACAGGGAAGGTTCGTTTTGACCAGGCTTAGACAATCAGCATATTTGCCGTGATGTTGGCCACAAGAATGAATCAGACGTGAACATGATCCTAACTAGAGGGTTCAGATGCAATCCTAGAACTTGTGTGGCACTTGAAAGCTCTTTCCCCTAGGTCCCTGAGCTGATGCAATGGCACTGTTGGGACCATTTTGTCCCTCAAGGAGCCAGGAAAGCACGTTCCTGAGTTCCGTGGCTGAGGCCTGGATCCTGCGGTGCCTGAAGCTGCTCTGTGGACTGCTCCATAACATGAGTTGTTTGAGCTTCTCTCAGGTGCAGCCTCCACAGCTTGGCCTTCCAGGTCTTTGCTATGAGAACCCACTGACTTGTCCAGCTGTCTTCCCCTGCAGGAAGGCTTTCCCATCATTTTCAATCCTCCATTCCCTCTGGCCATGGCTGAAAGCTTCCCTGCAGCGACCCTGTCAAGGCTGGGCCTGCCTTCTGGTGGAATCAGAAGCCTCTCCTTGTCAGCACTGCGGAGTGCTTGGGGTGCAGCCAGCACCTGGTGCAAAGAAAAGTCTCCAGCCAGACCTCCTTCAGGTGGGGCCAGAACAGGCATGTCTTCTGATCCAGTAGGTCAAGGGCCCGGCCTGCAGCAGGGGCCCACCCATGAGAGTGCAGTGGACAGCGCTTCCTCTCTCAGGCTCTACATATATCCCTGTTGACCAGTCTTCCTGAATGAAGCCTTTGGGGCAGGTGTGGCAACAAGTCCTGGCCAAGCCTGTGACTGATTAACCATCCCCCATGTGACATTCAAGTTTCCTCCACAGTCTTAACTGTGGAGTCCTGCAGGCTCACTCCAGGGGCCTTCCAGGGATTCATCTCCCCATCACCCTGCTCACCTTACCCCACATACCCCCCTGGCAGACCCTGGCCCCAACCTGTTTCTGAATTCTGTCCTCTGGGTGACCTGGCCCTGAAAGTAGATACAGAAGGACTTGGAGAGTCCAAGCTGAGGTTGGGTACCAGAAGGAGCCCCACAGAGGGATGTCCTAAGGGCACATGGTATGGGGGAACAGGGACTGGGGGTGTGGGAACCAGTGGAGACAGCAGCCTAGGCAGCCCTAGCTTCATTTCACCTTTCCAGCAAAGTTGTTAGCTGTCCAGTTTTCAGCTGATGAAACTAAACATTTCGTAAAATTGTCTCCTGTCCCTCAGTGGGCAAGTGGCTGCACATGTGGACATACGGGGGCTGCCAGTGCTCAGTGGGGTATGCTGGTCAGCTCTGGGGTGGGTGCCACCTTTGCCCCTCACGCAAAGCCCCAAACTGGAGCCCAGTTCCACTAGATATTAACAGAAGCCTTTTGAGGCCAGCAAGGTTTGCTTTCTCCTGCCACACACCTGGGATCTTCTCCCTGGAACCTGTTCCAAATCCCAGTTAGAAATGACATCTCTGGCTCCTGGGTGGCCAGTCTACAAGACCCATTCTGCTGCTCCCACCCCCAGCACTGGCCGTTGGCATAAAAAGGCTGCCAAAAATGGAACTCTGAAGAACCCATGGAAGAAATGTGTGCAGCTGGCCAGTGCAGCGTGTCCAGGGGACAGGAGAAGAGATGCTTCCTCAAGCATCCTTTCCTGAGTGGGCACTGGGTCTGGCCTGACCAAGGGGACAGAGGGAGAGGACACTCCTAGAAAGTGATCCTGAAGAGCGCCTTTGTGCACTGAGAACAGGAAGAGAATCTCTCCTCTTCCGTTTATGGAGAGGAGCCGGTAAGAGTAAGAACACAAAGCGCTCAGCACAGTACCGGGCTCGGAGAAGAGAGGCACTCACCACCTGCAAGGGCCTAGGACACAATGTGAGAAGCAATTCCAAATGCCAATGGAGATCTGCGCCAGAAAGCCTTGTCGACAGTACTCCTGTGCTTCTCCAGGTTGTCTGAGCTGGCTGTGGCCTAACGGCCCTCTACCCTGCTCGTCCAGCTTTGTGGCTGGTGCTCCTGAAACCAGCTATCAATAGCTGCTGGCGATTATCCTTGCGGTAGGTCATAACTTCAAATCAGAGTCACTTCTGCCTTTTCTTTCCAGTGTAGTAGACATTTACACATTTACACATTTGAATTCCAATCTTTCTTCCTTCTCTTCTATTAGGTTTTTTTCAAAAATTGTTAAGCATATAGTTATTTATTTGCTTAATGTAAAATTTACCATTTTAACTATTCATTTTTTTGCTTTTTAAAACAATTTTCCTAAAATATAATTCACATACCATAGAGTCCACTCAGTGAACAATTCAGTGTTTTTAGTATATTCACACAGTTGTCCAACCCTCACCACAAGCTAATTTTAGAATACTTTAGTCACTCTCGGAAAAGAAACCCTCATCCCCTTAGCAGTTACTAGGCAATCAGCCACAAGCTGGTGGTCATCAAACTACCACTAATCTACTTCCTTTTTCTCTACAATGTAGTAATCAAAAAACGTTCCAGAAGAAAAGTCCGGGTCCAGTGGTGTCGCTGGTGTGCATGGGTGTTAAGTCGCTTCAGTCACGTCTGACTCTGCAACCCCAACTGCAGTCCGCCAGACTCCTCTGTCCGTGGGCTTCTACAGGCAAGAATACTGGAGTGGGTTGCCATGCCCCACTCCAGGGGGTCTTTCCAACCCATGGATCACCCCCATGTCTCTTCTCTCTCCTGCACTGGCAGGCGGGTCCT
>NW_011495072.1:388580-401078 GCF_000754665.1 Bison bison bison | reverse complement strand
TTTTTTTTTTTTTTCCAATTAACTATTCTGAAGTGTACACTTCAATGGCATTAACCATTGCTCAATCATCACCACTATCCATTTCTAGAAAATTTGCATCTTCTCCAAATAAACCTGTATGTCCATTAAGCAGTAAGTCTCCATTCTCCACTCCCTCCAGGTCTTGGTCAGCACCATCGTTCTACTTTGTTCTCTAAGAATTTGACTATTCTACCTACCTGTATAAATGGAATCATATAGTATTTGTCTTTCTGGAAGGCAGCTATGCTCCCCACTATACCACCAATGCTGCCTGCCCAGCAGTATTTGTCCTATTGGGACTGACTTACTTCACTTAGCGTGAGGTCTTCAAGGTTCATTCATGTTGTAGCATGTGGCAGAGTTTCCTTCCATTTTAAAGCTTGATAGTATTCCACTGTATGTTTGTACTATATTTTCTTTATTACCCTCACTCTCACCATCAATCTCACCCTCACCCTCACCCTCACTGTCACCCTGACTCTCATCCATCAGTGATATTTGGGTGGCTTCCCCCTTTGTCATTCTGTTTTACATGGCAGCTGTCCATTTTACATTCCAACCAGCAATGTAAAATAAAAGGGTTCCAATTTCTCCACATCCATGCTAATACCAATTTTCTTTATTTTTGATGGTAGCCACCATTAGGGTATGAAATGCCATCTTATCATGGTTTTGATTTTTATTTCCCTAATGATCAGTGATTGAAAAGCAGAGACATTACTTTGCCAACAAAGGTCCGTCTAGTCAAGGCTATGGTTTTTCCAGTGGTCATGTATGGATGTGAGAGTTGGACTGTGAAGAAAGCTGAGCACTGAAGAATTGAAGCTTTTGAACTGTGGTGTTGGAGAAGACTCTTGAGAGTCCCTTGGACTGCAAGGAGATCCAACCAGTCCATTCTGAAGGAGATCAGCCCTGGGATTTCTTTGGAAGGAATGATGCTAAAGCTGAAACTCCAGTAGTTTGGCCACCTCATGAGAAGAGTTGACTCATTGGAAAAGACTCTGATGCTGGGAGGGATTGGGGGCAGGAGGAGAAGGGGATGACAGAAGATGAGATGGCTGGATGGCATCACTGACTTGATGGACATGAGTCTGGTGAACTCCGGGAGTTGGTGATGGACAGGGAGGCCTGGCGTGCTGCAATTCATGGGGTCACAAAGAGTCGGACACGAGTGAGAGACTGAAATGAACTGAACTGAACTGAACTGAATGATCAGTGATGTTGAACACCTTTTCATGTGCTTATTGGCCATTCATATACATCTTCCTTGGAGAAATGTCCAAGTTCTTGGCTAATTTTTGTATTAAGCTTTTTTTTGTTGTTGTTGAGTTTGAAGAGTTCTATATATATTCCAGATATTAATACCTCATTAGTTTTGTGTTTTACAAATATTTTCCTCTTTTATGAGGGTTGCCTTTTTACTCTGATGACAGTGTTCTTTGATGCACCACAGTTTTTCATTTGGGTGAAGTGAAATTCATCTATTTTTCTCTTTTGTTGCCTGTGCCCTTGATGTCATATATAAGAAATCATTGCCAAATGCAAGGTCATGAAGTTTTTCCCGAGTGTTTTCTTCTAAGAGATCTATAGTTTCAGCTCTTATGTTTATTTAGGTCTTTTATTCATTTTGCATTAATTTTTGTACATGATGTTAGAAAAGGGTCCAACTTTATTATCTGACATGTGAAGATCCAGTTTTCACAGCATCATTTTGGAAAGGATTGTTCTTTGCCCACTGAATGGTCTTGGCATTCTTGTCAAAAACAGTTTGACTACACACTGTCATTTATTTCTGGGCTATCTATTCTATCCCACTGGCTTATGTGTTTGTCTTTACAACAATACCATACTGTTTTGATTACTCTGTAGTAAATTCTGAAATCAGGAGGTACAACTCCTACAACTTTGTTTTTCTATTTCAAGATTGTTTTGGCTATTCAGGGTTCTTTAAGATGCCAAATAAATTTTAGATAGTTTTCTATTTCTGCAAAAAACACAACTGTAATTTTGATACAGGTGGCATTAAATCTGCAGATTGCTTTGGATAGTGTAAACATCTTAACAACATTAAGTCTTCTAATCCATGGCACAGGTTGTCTCCATTTGTTGGTGTCATTTCTTTTAGTAAAGTTTTGTGGTTGCAGGGCATAAGTGTTTTGCCTCCTGGGCTAAACAGATTTGATTTCTAAATATAAGTTTCTGAGCTTATTCTTTTTGATGCTATTGTACATGGGGCTTTTCTCTTAATTTCCTTTTTGGATTGTTCATTGTTAGTGTATAGATACACAGCTAATTCTCTGGGGTTGATTTTGTATCCTGTTACTTTGCTGAATTTGTTAATTAGTTCTAACAGGTTTTTTTTGTTTGTTTGTTTGTTTGTTTTGGTGTGCAATCTTTAGGGTTTTCTACATATAAGGTCATCATTTGCAAACAGCTAATTTTATTTCTTTCTAATTTAGTTGCATTTTATTTCTTTTACTTGCTCTGGCTAGAAATTCTTGCACTATGTTGAATAGAGTTAAAGCTATGTTGATGGCTAGAAACTCTTTTACTATGTTGAATAGAGTTAAAGCTATGTTGAATACAATTAAAGCTATGGTTTTTCCAGTAGTCATGTATGGATGTGAGAGTTGGACCATAAAGAAGGTTGAGCACCAAAGAAGTCTTGCTTTTGAACTGTGGTGCTGGAGAAGACTCTTGAGAGTCCCTTGGACTGCAAGGAGATCAAACCAGTCAATCCTAAAGGAAATCAACCCTGAATGTTCATTGGAAGGACTGATGCTGAAGCTGAAGCTCCAATACTTTGGCTACCTGATGCAAAGAACTGACTTACTGGTAAAAACCCTGATCCTGGGAAAGATTGAGGACAGGAGGAGAAGGGAAAAACAGGGGATGAAATGGTTGGATGACTTCAACTCAATGACCATGAGGTTGAACAAACTCCTGGAAATAGTGAAGGAGAAGCCTGGTGTTCTTCAGTCCATGGGGTCCCAAAGAGTTGAACATGATTTTGCCACTGAACATCAACAACGACATGTTGAAAAGAATTGGCAAAAATTGGTATCCTTATCTTGTTCCTGATCAGTGAGTATAATGTTAACTGTGGGTTTTTCATGAGTGGATTTTATTATTGTAGAGGTACTTTCCTTCTATTCCTAGTTTGTTGAGTGTTTTTATCATTAAAGGATACTGGATTTTGTCAAATTATTTTTCTGCATCAATCGAAATGATTTTTTTCCCTTCTTTCTCTTAATGCAATATATGAATTGATTTTAATATGTTGAGTCACCTTTTAATTCTAAGAATAAATCCCATTGGGTCCTTCTAATATGCTGCTAAATTCAATTTGCTAGTATGTTGTAGAGGATTTTTGCATCAATGTTCGTGAGAAGTATTGGTCTAGAGTTTTCTTTTTCTGCAGTATCTTTGTCTCGCTTTCACATCAGAAAAATGCTGCTCTCATAGAATGAGAAAGTATTCTCTCCTCTTTTTAAGAAAAGTTTGAGAAGTATTGGTGTTAGTTCTTCTTTAAATGTTTGGTAGAAATCATCAGTGAAGCCATCAGTTCCAGGGCTTTGTCAGGAGGATTTTGATTACCGATTCAATCTCCTTACTAATTATAGGTTCATTTAGATTTTCTTTGTGATTCAATCTTGGTAGGTTTTGTGTTTCTAGGAATTTGTATATTTCATTGAGGTTATCCAATTTTTTCTCATACAATTGTTTGCAATACTTTCTAATATGCCTTTTTTATTTCTGTTGAATTGGAAGTAATGTCCCCACTTTCACTTCTAACTTTAGTAATTGAGGACTGCAAGGAGATCCAACCAGTCCATTTTGAAGGAGAACAGCCCTGGGATTTCTTTGGAAGGAATGATGCTGAAGCTGAAACTCCAGTACTTTGGCCACCTCATGTGAAGAGTTGACTCATTGGAGAAGATTCTGATGCTGGGAGGGGTTGGGGGCAGGAGAAGAAGGGGATGACAGAGGATGAGATGGCTGGATGGCATCACTGACTCGATGGACGTGAGTCTGAGTGAACTCTGGGAGTTGGTGATAGACAGGGAGGCCTGGCGTGCTGCGATTCATGGGGTCGCAAAGAGTCGGACACGACTGAGTGACTGAACTGAACTGAATTTCCTTTTTTATTGTCAATATATTTAAATGCTTGCCATTTCTGTTAATCTTTTTGAAGAGACAACCTTAGGTTTCATTGATTTTCTATAATTGTTTTCTTTACTTAGTCTCTGATCTTCATAAACTCTTTCATTCTGCTAGATTTGGGTTTAGACTGCTCTTCTTTTTCTAGTTTCTGATGGATACTTGTGCTATATATTGAATTCTTGGTTGGCAATGTTTTTACTGTCAGAACTTGGACTATATCAACCCACTGCTTTCTGGCCTTCAAGGTTTCTGATGAGAAATATGAAAATAATCTTATTGAGGGTATCTTGTACGTGGCAATTTGCTTCTCTCATTGCTTTCAATATTCTGTTTGTCTTATCGTCCACTATTTGGTTACAATGTGTCTCATCATGTGTCTCTTTGCATGTATTTTACTTGGAGTTTATTGAACTTCTTGAACATTTGTATTCATGTTTTTCATCAAATTTGGGGAGTTTTCAACCATCATTTCTTCAAATAATCTCTATGCTCCTTTATCTCTCTTTATCTCTCTTTCTGGGAGCCTCACAATGTGTATGTTTGCTTATTTGTGTTCCCCAGGCTCCTTCAGCTCTGTTCACTTTTCTTCAGTATTTTTTCATTTATTTCCTTTAGTTACTAAGACTCAGTAATCTCAATCATCCTATCTTCAAGTACACTGATTTTTCTATCTGCTCAAATCTGCTTTGGAGTGTATTTAGTGAATTTTTTATATCAGGTACTATACTTTTCTGCTCCAAAATTTCTTTTGGTTCTTTTTTATGTTTTCCATCCCTTTATTGATATTTCTATTTTGTTTCTGAATAGTTTTCTTAACTGGTCACCTCATCTTTGTCTAATAAGTCTATCATCTGGTCTTTCTCAGGGATGGTTTGTGTTAATTTTTTTCTCCTTCCAACAGTCCATTTCTTTGTATGCCTTAAGATTTTTTATTTGTTGTTGAAAATGGGATGTTTGAGTCTTACAATGTAGTAACTGAAATCTGGAAATCAGATTCCCCCAGGGTTTTTTTATTTTTTCTTATTTTTAAAATTTCTTCACAATGCCTTTGTGCTGGGATCGGCCTAATGTGTAATATTAAGATCTAAAATTTTGGATCTTTTTGAACCTGCACTTTTCTACAGGCATGTACAGTAACTTTAAAAATTCTCCCCTACATGTGACTGCTTTTATTAAGCAACAAATAAAAAGTCCTTGTCCTTGAATATCTGGCTCCCAAAAGGGGAATACGAGAAAAAAGAAGGGAGGGCTCTGGCCCTTTATATTCCCTGAAGCCTATTCAGCTGGTTGGAATTATTTAAGTTGGCTTGCTTCTGCATCTGTGCCTCCATGATCAGAAGCAATAAGCATAAAAGTTCAGGCCCCCAATATTTGGAGAAAAAGGGCTTTATTGCCCACCCTGGCTCCCATAAACCATGGACAAACTGCTTGCCATGGACAGGGCTGCCTGCCATGAGGCTGAAGGGTGGAGGATACTGTTAGCATATTCAGACCTGAAACTGAACAAAATTAATTAAGACTCACTGTTTAAGTCTTCCTCTTGGAGTTGCAAGCCTTTAAATAGATTCCAGAGTGTGAAAATAATTACATTAGACAGATTATGTTAGCTTTACTGTCATATAGCTGGAGATGGAATCCTGGTACTTTCTATGCCACTATCTTCCCTGATGTCCCCCCATTATATCTTTAATTGACTATTGCTAGTAGGTTTTGTATATGGATTTTTATACCTCATTAATTCTAAAGTCTTGGATTTTCTGGAAACCAACCATGGAAAAAACTCCAACAAAAACAATACTAGTGGGAATAAGCATCTTATATTGTTCCATCACTCCATCAAGGCCACGTGTGCTCTGGGACAGAGATGAGGCCCCTTGTAGGATGATGCTCCTAATCCCCTCGCAGCTTTCTGGGAGGGTTTGAGGCCACACAGTCCCTGAATCTGTGTGCATCCTGAAAGCCCCAGGCCTCCTCTTCCCCTGCTATGAGCTCTTGCCACCCATGGGGGTGTGTGGAAGGGAGGCTCAAGAGGGAGGGAGTATATGTATACTTATAGCTGATTCACACTGATGTACAGCAGAAAGCAACACAACATTGTAAAGCAATTCTCCAATTAAAAACAATTTTGAAAGAAAGAGAAACCCACCTAGATGGCCTCTTCAGGCCCATATTTCAGTTTTACTTCCCTCTGTGCATGGCTATCTGAAGCTCTAAGAAGAGACCTAAATTCCAAGCTTTTCTCACAGGGTCCAGGCAGGACCTGCTCCCCAGGTAGGGCATCTGGATCCTCTGCTGGCCCACGGTATGATTGAGAGAGTCAAGTGGGCATCTTTGGGATTGGGACTGATTGGGAAGGAATAGGGAAAGTCTGTGCCCTAGGGGAAGGGGAGCTAAACTTGGGGCTGTTTCAAGGGTCCTGGATCAAGTACTTGCCTCATCTGATCCAGACAGGTTCTGACGCTCAGGGGTTTCATTTCAAGAAGAAACAGATTCTACATCAGGCTTTATGTGTCTTTTGTTCTCACATGTCACTTAATCCTTAAAATGACCATATGGGAATGATCGTCCACTTCTATAGATGAGCAAATCTGGGCCCTACAAGGTAAAGTAGAGTGGACAAGGTTACCAGCTAGTAACTATTACTCAGATTCCAGACTCCAGACCCAGCTCCTACCCTTGGCCCTGGGAAGGAGATTGGCAGATGCTTAGTGGAAGACAGACACAGCTCAGAGATTTAGCAGGGGAGCTGTGCTCAGAGGCTGAGAGCTTGAGGATGGCAACCTGATTACTGGGGATCTCAGCATGGCCCAGCCTCCAGCTGGCAGGAACCCCCCTGAGCAGCCCCTAAAAGACTCAGCTCAAGAAGAGGTTGCAGCATATGGCCAAGCCCTTCCCACACCCTCACTGGAACCTCAGAGGAGGTAAGGGTCCAACTGAGGTAGGGGCCTGGACTATGCCATCTCATACTTGGCTGCTCTGAGCTGTGGCAGCATCTTGTCCAAGGCCCAACAAACTCTGTGGTCCTCCTTCCCTCCTCCCTAAACAAATCCTGGAGCTGGGATACTCATCTCTTTTCAGTTTGGGTCTCATGAAGGGCTCCTCCCTGTTCCCTACTGTTTGAGGGGATACTGTGAGGGTGCTAGAGTCTCCCTCAGACCTGAGCCCAGAGGTTGCACTTACCCAGCATGGGAATGCACCTGGCCTTACCTTGGGAGCCAACACACTTGACTGTGAGGAGAGGACTGGCATGGGTTGCTTTTGTGTTCCATATGGCCCTCAACTTGCTGACAGAGCCTGCTGCTTCCGTATCTTGGGGAGCTAGGGTTTCTGAAATCCCAGGGCTCAGCTTGAAGGCAATCTGTGGAGTGCAGGTTGACAGCACCAATACTTACCACAGGTCAGTAAGTAAAAATGGAGCCTTTCAAAAAGGGAAAGTTGGTCTCTCTCTTGCTCCCTAATCCATCTGGTCAGTTCCTTACTCTTGGTCTATAACCTTGACTGTTTCCTGAGGACATACTTCTATAAGGGACATCATTGGGCTGAAAGACACCAGTCCTTATTAGGGAATCAAACTACACTGGCCAGTTGCTCCCCCAAATTACAATGAAGTGGTTTTGTTTTACCCTCCTAACTGCCATGCTTCCTTACTTCCAGGAACCACTTATCCCCACTGGCTAGAATCTGGTTAGGGAGGGGTGGGACTTGTAGCCGGTAAACTGGGTACTGGTGAATGAAAGTGAATAGAAAAGACAGAGCAGCCCACTCTCACTGCTCAAACTTCTGCTGCATGTCCAGTGCCCGACTGACACCTCAGTCTTGCCAGGCACCCAACTGTGGAGAGCCCTGTGTCTCCCAAGTCCTGGTCATGGCCTCACTCGCAAGTTCCCCAGAAAGGGTCTTGTCACCTCAGGAAGTCGGACCATGACCCAAGACTCCTCCACTCACCTCCTCCGGTAGCCCCCTCATCCCATCCCTGAGCAACGGACCCACCCAGGTTATCCAACCAGAGTAAATATGGGGCCATGTTTGGAGACCACCACAGAGATGTTCTCTTGATACTCTTTCCTCTTAAACACAAAAGATTCTTCAAATGTATCTACAATTTAAATAAGAATTACTTTTATTATTATTATAACAATAAGAATGAACATCTGTGGACTTCTATCCAGGCTAAGATAAAGATAATTACCAGTACCATTAAATCCCTATGCACTTTCCCTTATAAATCAGGTTACTCCCTAACCTTTAGGCAAAAACCATCCTAGTTTTTGTGTTAATTGTTCCCTTGCTTTGCTTTATGGCATCTTGTGCATCTACCCCAAGCAACATACTTCTTAGTCTTAAAATCGGAGGGAAAGCACACACTGGCCATGCAAGGAAACAGCAGCACTACCCTCACTGGGCAGAGGCTACAGGAGGAGGTGAGTGAAGGAGTCTTGGGTCATGGTCTGACTTGGATCATGGTCCAAATTCCACTATCCTGGAATAGTTTTCACCATCCTCCAAAGGATTCCCTTATCATTCCTCTTGTGTTGGGTCTCCTGCTTTCTGTAGCTCATGTCTTCTTTTCTGGTTTATTTCCTCATTTTGATGGAGCTCATCCTCCAGTAGCTTCTTGAGAAAGAGTGCTTAGGAAACAAATCTGAATTGTAGGACGCCCAACTGGTGTCAGAAAAGTTATGAGTGTGAAAGTAAAGGAGAAATGCACACTGGATCATCTCAGATCACAGTATATAGACCTCCTTTGGAGGCCTTAGACATTTCATCACCAGAGTTATTTTCTCACAGTCTTTGATACCTTTTACTTACTTCTTCTCTGTGTCCCTACAAGATCAAGAACCCTGGAACAGTCTTTCATGTCCACTGCAGCATCCCCAGTGCCTGAACTGTGCTTAGGCACATGGTTGTTGCTGTTCAGTCACGAAGTCATGTCTGACTCTTTGTGACCCCGTGGACTGCAGCATGCCAGGCTTCCCTATCCTTCACTATCTCCAGGAGTTTGCTCAAATTCATGTCCATTGAGTCAGTGATGCCATCCAATTATCTCTTCCTCTGTCTCCCCCTTCTCCTCCTGCCTTCAATCTTTCCCAGCATCAGGGTCCTTTTCAATGACTCAACTCTTCGCATCAGGTGGCCAAAGTATTGGAGCTTCAGCTTCAGCATTAGTCCTTCCAATGAATATTCAGGGTTGATTTCCTTTAGGATTGATTGGTTTGATCTCCTTGCAATCCAATGGACTCTCAAGAGTGTTCTCCAGCACCACAGTTCAAAAGCATGACTTCTTTGGCACTCAACCTTCTTTATGGTCCAACTCTGACATCCATACATGACTAATAGAAAAACCAGAGCTGTGACTATACCCCCAAACACATCTAAAATGAAGAAATGAGTAAGTGGATGGATGACTATTAGATCCTGGTCCTATTTTGGCCACTGATCTATGGTATAGCCTGGGATGGAATGCTTCCCTCCTCTGGGCCTCATTTTCTCACTGAATTGGTGGGACTGGAATGGGAAGGTACCTGACCTTGTCTAGCTCTGGTCTGCATAGGGGCAGAGGACTGCCCAATGTCAACAGCAACCTGGCTTCCTGCCCACAGCTCCTGCCTTCTTTCTGAAAATCAGGATGTTTGTGCGCCTCTAGATTCCTCCATCTTTCTGGGCCATAGAGGTCCCATGTACAGGCTGGAAATTTACCTCTGAGTCTCAAAGTGCCAGATGAGAATACAGGTGGACCAGGAGGTGGAGAATTGAGGCCCAGAGAGGGAACACTTGCACTACAGGTCCAAGTTCTGGTTCCCAACTTGGAGGATTCCCAGTCCTCAGTAGTGGAAGGAGGGACCACAGACCACAAGCCACCATGCCTGGCAGACTGAGGTGGGAGTCTCAGATTCTTCTTAGAGCCAAAACCAGAACTATCTTCCTGACTTAGATCTACTCTGTGTCACGCTGAGCAACTCAAAGCCAAACAGCATTTCATTAGTAACATTTGGTAATCAGCAGAGCTTCTTTACAGGCGTGCATTGTCATAAATAGATTCTTGTTTTTTTACCACTCATATTTTGGTGCTTTAAACTATTCTAGTTTCTTTGCCTTTTCATATACATTTCAGAATGACCTTGTCTATACGTACAAAAAATCCTTCTGGGATTTTGATTGGAACTGTAGCAAATCTGTAGATTCATTTGGGGAGAACTGATAGCTTTACTATGTTGAGTGTTCCCCGTGGACACAGTATATTTTTAATGTCATTGATTTCTACATTTCTAATATTTCCTTCCCTCTGTTTGCTTTGGTTCTATCTTCTTCTTTGTCTAGTTTCTTAAGGTGAACGTTTTAATTATTGATGTAAGGCTTTCTTCCCTTCTAATGTGAGAATTTAATGTTATTAATTCTTTTTTTTAGGCATATCCCACAAATTCTGCACTTACGGATTCAAAGCACCATTGATTGTATAGCACTGTAGTATGTATGTACTGAAAAATCATCCACATATAAATGGCCCTGCACAGTTCAAATCTGTGTTGTTCAAGGATCAACTATATTTGAAATAAGTTACTTAGAGAGCAAATTTGGAAAACTCAACAATGGCCACAGGACTGGAAAAGGTCAGTTTTCATTCCAATCCCAAAGAAAGGCAATGCCAAAGAATGCTCAAACTACTGCACAATTGCACTCATCTCACACACTAGCAAACTAATTCTCAAAGTTCTCCAAGCCAGGCTTCAACAGTATGTGAACCATGAACTTCCAGATGTTAAAGCTGGCTTTAGAAAAGGCAGAGGAACCAGAGATCAAATTGCCAATATTCGTTGGGTCATCGAAAAAGTGAGAGAGTTTCAGAAAAACATCTACTTCTGCTTTATTGTTAGCCCCACTGTAAAGCCGCTGAGCAGGCCACCCACAAACCAGAGAACAATTATCCCAAAGAAGTTCTCTCACTGTTGTGAAAGTTCAAGGCCCCACACTGATTTCCCAACCTGGGGCTCTGGCAAAGGGAGTGAGAGCCCACGGGGAATCTGACTTTGAAGGCCAGTGGGATTTGAATACACAACTTCCACAGGACTGGGGAAAGAGAAACTCACAAACAAAACCTTGTGTGCACCAGGACCCAGGAGAAGGGAGCAGTGACCCCACAAGAGACTGAGCCAGATTGGCCTGTGAGTTTTCAGGAGTCGCTGGTAGGGGTGTAGGTTGACAGTGGGCTTTATCCCAGGGATGCAAGGTTTCTTCAATATCTGCAAATCAATCAATGTAATACACCACATTAACCAATTGAAAAATAAAAACCATATGATTATCTCAATAGATGCAGAGAAAGCCTTTGACAAAATTCAACATCCATTTATGATTAAAAAAAAACCTCTCCAGAAAGCAGGAATAAAAGGAACATACCTCAACATAATAAAAGCTATATATGACAAACCCACAGCAAACATTATCCTCAATGGTGAAAAATTGAAAGCATTTCCTCTAAAGTCAGGAACAAGACAAGGGTGCCCACTTTCACCATTACTATTCAACACAGTTTTGGAAGTTTTGGCCACAGCAATCAGAGCAGAAAAAGAAATAAAAGGAATCCAAATTGGAAAAGAAGAAGTAAAACTCTCACTGTTTGCAGATGACATGATCCTCTACATAGAAAACCCTAAAGACTCCACCAGAAAATTACTAGAACTAATCAATGAATGTAGTAAAGTTGCAGGATATAAAATCAACACACAGAAATCCCTTGCATTCCTATACACTAATAATGAGAAAACAGAAAGAGAAATTAAGGAAACAATTCCATTCACCATTGCAACAGAAAGAATAAAATACTTAGGAATATATCTACCTAAAGAAACTAAAGACCCATATATAGAAAACTATAAAACACTGGTGAAAGAAATCAAAGAGGACACTAATAGATGGAGAAATATACCATGTTCATGGATTGGAAGAATGAATATAGTGAAAATGAGTATACTACCCAAAGCAATTTATAGATTCAATACAATCCCTATCAAGCTACCAATGGTATTCTTCACAGAGCTAGAACAAATAATTTCACAATTTGTATGGAAATACAAAAAACCTCAAATAGCCAAAGCTATCTTGAGAAAGAAGAATGGAACTGGAGGAATCAACCTGCCTGACTTCAGGCTCTATTACAAAGCCACAGTTATCAAGACAGTATGGTACTGGCACAAAGACAGAAATATTGATCAGTGGAACAAAATAGAAAGCCCAGAGATAAATCCACGCACATATGGACACCTTATCTTTGACAAAGGAGGCAAGAATATACAATGGATTAAAGACAATCTCTTT
>NW_011495072.1:387180-387856 GCF_000754665.1 Bison bison bison | reverse complement strand
CTAGATGTCCATCGGCAGATGAATGGATAAGAAAGCAGTGGTACATATACACAATGGAGTATTACTCAGCCATTAAAAAGAATACATTTGAATCAGTTCTAATGAGGTGGATGAAACTGGAGCCTATTATACAGAGTGAAGTAAGCCAGAAAGAAAAACACCAATACAGTATACTAACGCATATGTATGGAATTTAGAAAGATGGTAACAATAACCCTGTATACAAGACAGCAAAAGAGACACTGATGTATAGATCAGTCTTATGGACTCTGTGGGAGAGGGAGAGGGTGGGGAGATTTGGGAGACTGGCATTGAAACATGTATAATATCATGTATGAAATAAGTCGCAAGTCCAGGTTCGATGCACGATACTGGATGCTTGGGGCTGGTGCACTGGGACGACCCAGAGGGAGGGTGTGGGGAGGGAGGAGGGTTCAGATGGGGAACACAGGTATACCTGTGGCAGATTGATTTTGATATATGGCAAAACTAATACAATATTGTAAAGTTTAAAAATAAAAGTAAAAAAAAAAAAAGTCTGAAATGCAGTACTTGGGTCCAATCTTAAAAATGACACAATGATCTCGGTTCATTTCCAAGGCAAACCATTCAATGTCACAGTAATCCAAATCTATGCCCCGACAAGTAATGCTGAAGAAGCTGAGGTTGAATTGTT
>NW_011495072.1:386480-386778 GCF_000754665.1 Bison bison bison | reverse complement strand
GACAGGAGAACACACTGGTCATAGCAAACACCCTCTTCCAACAACACAGAGAAGACTCTACACATGGACATCACCAGATGGTCAATACTGAAATCAGGTTGATTATATTCTTTGCAGCCAAAGATGGAGAAGCTCTATACAGTTGACAAAAACAAGACTGGGAGCTGATTGTGGCTCAGATCATGAACTCCTTATTGCAAAATTTGGACTTTAATTGAAGAAAGTAGGGAAAACCACTAGACCATTCAGGTGTGACCTAAATCAAATCCCTTACAATTATACAGTGGAAGTGACAAAT
>NW_011495072.1:384716-386380 GCF_000754665.1 Bison bison bison | reverse complement strand
CATTTAAAGAAATAGAGGAAAACAATAGAATGGGAAAAACTAGAGTTCTCTTCAAGAAAATTAGAGATACCAAGGGAACATTTCATGCAAAGATGGGCACAATAAAGGACAGAAATGGTATGAACCTAACAGAAGCAGAAGATATTAAGAAGAGGTGGCAAGAATACACAGAAGAACTGTACAAAAAGGATCCTAATGACCTGGATAACCATGATGGTGTGATCACTCACCTAGAGCCAGACATCCTGGAATGTGAAGTCAAGTGGGCCTTAGGAAGCATCACTATAAACAAAACTAGTGGAGGTGATGGATTCCAGCTGAGTTATTTCAAATCCTAAAAGATGATGCCGTGAAAGTGCTGCACTCAATATGTCAGAAAATTTGGAAAACTCAGCAGGGGCCACAAGACTGGAAAAGGTCAGTTTTCATTCCAATCCCAAAAAAGACCAATCCCAAAGAATGCTCAAACTACCACACAATTGCACTCATTTCACATGCTAGCAAAGCAATGCTAAAAATCCTTCAAGCTAGGCTTCAGCAGTACATGAACCAAGAACTTCCAGATGTTTAAGCTGGATTTAGAAAAGGCAGAGGAATCAGAGATCAAATTGCCAACATCTGTTGGATCATATAAAAAGTAAGAGAATTCCAGAAAAACATCTACTTCTGTTTCATTGACTATGCAAAAGCCTTTGACTGAGTGGATCACAACAAACTGTGGAAAGTTCTTAAAGAGACTGGAATACCAGGTCACCTTCCCTGCCTCCTGAGAAACCTGTGTGCAGGTCAAAAAGCAACAATTATAGCCAGACATGGAACAACGAACTGGTTCAAAATTGGGAAAAAAGTATGTCACGGCTGTATATTGTCACCCTGCTTATTTAATTATATGCACAGTAAATTATGTGAAATGACAGACTGAATGAAGCACAAGCTGGAATCAAGATTGCGGGAGAAGTATCAGTAAACTCAGATATGCAGATGACACCACCATTATGGCAGAAAGTAAAGAGGAACTAAAGGGCCTTTTGATGAAGGTGAAATAGGAGAGTGAAAAAGCTGGCTTAAAATTCCACATTCAAAAAACTAAAATCATGGCATCCGGTCCCATCACTTCATGGAAAATAGATGGAGAAACAATGGAAACAGTGGCAGCCTTTATTTTCTTGGGCTTCAAAATCACATCTCTCAGCCTTCATAGAACTGAAGTGACTTATGGTCTTGCTCTGGATTAGGCTTTGGCTTATGGAAATGTTGTGACTGGTTTGATCTTCTATCTAGAACACTAAAAATTCTCCATATTAGCTATAAGGTTATTTCACTTTTGTATCACTTGTTTGTTCACTGGAGTAGCACTTTTCATTTCCTTCAAGAACTTTCCCTTTGCATTAACTATGTGGCTAACTTTGGCACAAGAGACCTACCTTTCAGCCTATCTTGGCTTTTGACATGCCTTTCTTACTAAGTGTAATCATTTCTAGCTTTTGATTTAAAGTGAGAGATGTGTGATTCTTTCTTTTACTTGAACATTTAGAGGCCCTTGTAAGGTTATAATTGATCTAATTTCAATATTGTTGCATTTCAGGGAATAGGGAGGCTGGAGGAGAGGGGGAGAGTTGGGGAACAGGCTGTTGGTGGAGCAATCAGGGTGTGTATATATATAT
>NW_011495072.1:382837-384540 GCF_000754665.1 Bison bison bison | reverse complement strand
ATATATATATTACGTTTGTTACATTATGGGTGCTGTCTGTGGTACCTCAAGACAATTACAATAGTATTGTCAAAGATCATTAATCGGAGACCACCATAACAATTACAGTAATAATCAAATAGTTTGGAATATTGTAACAAACTGTAACACAGAGACACAAAGTGGGCAAGGCTGTTGGGTAGAAATGGAGTATTTCCTGCCGCATTAATAAACAAGAATGTCACAGTCATCAGCAATTCCAGCTCTCCAGGGCAAACAGGAAGAACACCACCCGTGGAACAATACCTGTGATCTGCGCTAAAAAATTGGCCCCAGATAGTTGAGATGCACATGAAGTGAATGATTGCAGTGAGCCCAGACTCTTGCATCTTCCCATATATAGAAAAGTGCTAAATTTCTTGAGATATCTGGTTTTCCTTAGTTAACAACAACCGTTTACTGTTCAGATTACCTTCCCCTTGTTGCAAACTTCTATTTAACCTGGCTCCTCCCCCTCACCTACTGCCTCCTTGGAGCAGCTCTCTTAGGGTGACTTGAAACTTGAGATGCTGTCTCCCAGGCTTGAAGTCCTAAAAATTCCCACTGAATAAAACATAACTCTTAACTTTTAGGTTGTGACTATCTTTTTTTAAGTCAACACAGAGTCGCCACAAACCTTCAATTAGTAAAAAATGAAACATCTGCAAAGTGCAAGAAAATGAAGTATGTTTGTATGTACATTTCATAGTCTATTTAGAATTAATATTTTTCACCACTTCAAGTGAAACAGAAAAAACTTAGCCACCATTAGGGTGCTTTACCCGCTCTCCTCTATATTTTAAGCATCTCATGTGTTACATCTACACACACTGAAAACCTCATCTGACAATGCTATCATCTTTGTTTTCAACCATCGAACACACGTTAAAAATTCAAAGGGAGAATAGTCTGTTGTATTTATATAGATATTTATCATTTCTATTACCCTTCCTCATTCCTGATGTTTTAAGTGTCCTGGCATCATTTCCTTTCTACCAGGGCAGCTTCCTTTAACAATGCAAAAGAGCAGGTCTGTTGGCAATAAATTCTTAGTTTTCTTTCACCTGAGTGTTTCTTATAACATCTTCATTCCTGAATGACTTTTTCAATGGCTCTAGAACTGTGGGTTAACAGTTCTTTTCTTTCAGCATGTTAAAAAATGTTGTTTCAACTATTTCTGACCTCTTTGGTTTCTAATGAGAAAGCTACAATCATTTGATACATTCTTCACTTGTAAGTAAAGCATCATTTCTCCTGGTAGCTCTTAAGATTTTTTCTTGGTGTTTATTTTTCACTGGTTTGATTATGATGTATCTGGGCACGAGTTCCTTTGTGTTTTATTCTGTTTGGATTATACCTTGTTTTGGGGTTCGTGAATATGTGGATCTATTCAGTTCAGTTCAGTTCAGTTCATTCGCTCAGTTGTGTCTGACTCTTTGCGACCCCATGAATCGCAGCACGCCAGGCCTCCCTGTCAATCACCAACTCCCAGAGTTCACCCAGACTCATGTCCATCGAGTCAGTGATGCCATCCAGCCATCTCATCCTCTGTCGTCCCCTTCTCCTCCTGCCCTCAATCCCTCCCAGTATTAGAGTCTTTTCCAATGAGTCAACTCTTCACATGAGGTGGCCAAAGTACTGGAGTTTCAGCTTTAGCATCATTCCTTCCAAAGAAATCCCAGGGC
>NW_011495072.1:363152-382737 GCF_000754665.1 Bison bison bison | reverse complement strand
TCAAGAGTCTTCTCCAACACCACAGTTCAAAGGCATCAATTCTTCGGTGCTCAGCCTTCTTTACAGTCCAACTCTCACATCCATACATGACCACAGGAAAAACCATAGCCTTGACTAGATGAACCTTTGTTGGCAAAGTAATGTCTCTGCTTTTGAATATGCTATCTAGGTTGGTCATAACTTTCCTTCCAAGGAGTAAGCGTCTTTTAATTTCATGGCTGCAGTCACCATCTGCAGTGATTTTGGAGCCCAGAAAAATAAAGTCTGACAGTGTTTCCACTGTTTCTCCATCTATTTCCCATGAAGTGATGGGACAAGACGCCATGATTTTCGTTTTCTGAATGTTGAGCTTTAAGCCAACTTTTTCACTCTCTTCTTTCACTTTCATCAAGAGGCTTTTGAGTTCCTCTTCACTTTCTGCCATAAGGGTGGTGTCATCTGCATAGCTGAGGTTATTGATATTTCTCCCGGCAATCTTGATTCCAGCTTGTGTTTCTTCCAGTCCAGCGTTTCTCATGATGTACTCTGCATATAAGTTAAATAAGCAGGGTGACAATATCTTTGATTAAATTGAGATGCTTTAAGCCATTGTTTCTTCAAACACTTCTTCTGAATTACACTTTTTCTCCTATCCTTTTGGGACTCTAGTGACATAAGTGTTAGACTTCTGCTGTTATTCTAGAGGTGCCTGAAGCTCTGTTAATTTTTCTTCCAATTTCTCTCCATTGTTCAGACTGGATAATTTCTACCAAACTACCTTCAATATCACTGATCATTTTCCCTCTCATTTCCAGTTCTGTTAGATTTGGATTATTGTTATTTTTTTCAGTTCTAAGATTTCCATTTGGTTCTTTTATATCTCTTATTTCTTTGCTGATATAGTCTATCTTTCTATTTGTTTCAGAAGTGTTTCCCCTTACTTGTTGGAGCATTTTTACAATAGCTTGCTTAAAGTCTTTGTCAGATAATATGAGTTTGCTAGGTTTTATCTTAGCATTGGCATCTATTCACCATCTTTTCTCATGTGAGTTGAGATTTCCTAGTTCTTCACAGGTAAAGTAATTTTGGATGGTGTTATAGACATTTTGAATACTACGTTTACAAATTCTGATTCTTTTAAAAATCCCGTGGAGAATATGTATGTTATTGTTTTGATAGGCAATTGATTCAGAGGGGCTTTTTCCTAAAGCTCTGATGGGGTTGTGGTTTTAATGTTAGTTTTATTTTCAAAGCCATTAAGTTGATGTTCAAATTTGTGTGCCATGCAGCAGCTAATCTGAGACATGGACAGCAGTCTATTTTGTACTTTGGTTTGTTGCTGTTCAGTTTCTAAGTCATGTCCAACTCTTTGCAACCCCATGGACTATACCATGCCAGGCCTCCATATCCTTCACTATCTCCAGGAGTTTGCTCAAACTCATGTCCATTGAATTGGTGATGCCATCCAACCATTTCATTCTCTGTCTCCCCCTTCTCTTCCTGCCCTCAATCTTTCCCAGCATCAGGGTCCTTCCCAGTGAGCCAGTTCTTCACATCAGGTGGCCAAAGTATTGGAGCTTCAGCTTTAGCATCAGTACTTCCATTGAATATTCAGGGTTGATTTCCTTTAGGATTGACTGGTTTGATCTCCTTGCAGTCCAAGGGACTCTCAAGAGTCTTCTCCAATACCACAGTCTGAAAACATCAATTCTTTGGCACTCAGCTTTCTTTAAGGTCCAACTCTCCTATCTGTACATGACTACTGGAAAAACCATAGCTTTGACTATACAGACCTTTGTTGGCAAAGTGATGTCTCTGCTTTTTAATATGCTGTCTAGGTTTGTCATCTGGTCCCATTGCCCCTAAGCTGCTAAGTCACTTCAGTCGTGTCTGACTCTGTGCGACCCCATAGATGTCAGCTCACCAGGCTCCTCTATCCCTGGAATTCTCCAGGCAAGAATACTAGAGTGGGTTTCCATTTCCTTCTCCAATGCATGCATGCATGCATGCTAAGTCACTTCAGTCGTGTCTAACTCTGTGCAACCTTATGGACAGCAGCCCTCCAGGCTCCTCTGTCCACAGGATCCTCTAGGCAAGAATACTGGAATGGGTTGCCATTTCCTTCTCCTGGTCCCATTACTTCATGGCAAATAGATGGGGAAAGAGTGGAAACAGTGATAGACTTTATTTTGGGGAGCTCCAAAATCACTGCAGATGGTGACTGCAGCCATGAAATGAAAAGATGCTTGCTCCTTGGGAGAAAAGTTATGACCAAACTAGACACCTTATTAAAAAGCAGAGACATTTCTTTGCCAACAAAGGTCTTTCTAGTCAAAGCTATGTTTTTTTCTAGTAGTCATGTCTGGATGTGAGAGTTGGACTATAAAGAAAGCTGAGCGCTGAAGAACTGATGTTTTTGAACTGTGGTATTGGAGAAAACTCTGGAGAGTCCCTTGGACAGCTAGGAGATCCAACCAGTCCATTCTAAAGGAAATCAGTCCTGAATATTCATTGGAAGGACTGATACTGAAGCTGAAACTCCAATACTTTGGCCACCTGAGTCATTTGAGAAGACCCTGATGCTGGGAAAGATTGAAGGCAGGAGGAGAAGGGAATGACAGAGGATGAGATGGTTGGATGGCATCACCAGCTTGATGCACATGAGTTTGAGTAAACTCCAGGAGTTGGTGATGGACAGGGAGGCCTGGCGTGCTGCAGTCCATGAGGTTGCAAAGAGGTTGCAAAGACATGACTGAGAGACTGAACTGAACTGAACTAGGTTTGTCATAGCTTTTCTTCCAAGGAGCAAGCATCTTTTAATTTCATGGCTGCACTCAATCTGCAGTGGTTTTGGAGCCCCCAAAAATAAAACCTGCCACTGTTTCCATTTCCCCCCCATCTATTTGCCATGAAGTGATGGGACCAGATGCCATGATCTTAGTTTTCTGAATGCTATTTTAGGTTTTTCACTCCTCTTGCACCTTCATCAAGATGCTCTTTAATTCCTTTTTGCTTTCTGCCATTAGAGTGGTATCATCTGCCTATTTGAGGTTATTGATATTTCTCATGGAAATCTTGATTCCAGCTTGTGCTTCATCCAGCCCGGCATTTTGCATGATGTACTCTGCATGTAAGTTAAATAACCAGGGTGACAATATACAGCCTTGATGTACTCTTTTCCGACTTTGAACCAGTCCATTGTTCCATGTCCATTTTTTAATAGAAAATGAGTTTTTAATATTTTAAAAATAATACATTTGTGGCAAGTGTAAATAAAGTTCTAACATAATAATAAATTGATAATTTGAACCAAGAAAATAATAGGGCCACAAATGCAATTCCAAATGCAAAGCAGTTATCCTATGTTTAAGGATAGTTTATATTAATGTATATTTTTGTTTTTAAGAAAAAGATGATTACAAAAAAAGATGTATAATTGGGTATATAGCCATTTAGGTATACCTAAGTTCTATTGGTCAAAAATATATTCTTTTAGAAAATCCATTTTAAACATCATACTTTTTTCAGTGATTTTCTCCAGCTCTTTGATGGACTGAACTCAGGAACTGGTTTGGCCATACTTGAATTATACTGATATATACAATACAGGCCTCCAAGGGACAGTCCAGCTCTAACTTGTGAAGTAGGCCCAGTTCAGAATGTTGAACAAACAGTAGTACTAATCATCAAAAGTTACCAACTTTAGGTACGTTTGTTTGGGTTTCTGTGGTTTAGGCACATCCAAAATTTCTTCATAGTCCGCACTCATTCTTTTTGCCCCAGTGACCAACTGTGACCATTTGATCTGAATTTTAGGACAATCTTTCTTCAAATGTTCCACAGAGCCACATAGTCTGCAGCCACCACCATCGGCATAGAGTCCTTTGGGATTATCAGGACAAGATCTGGACAGATGTCCCATTTCCCCACAAACAAAACATTTTGCAAAAGGAAGTTCACCAAGAGCTGGGTCTAGTTTAACCTTGCACTTGTGGATCCACACCAGTAACATATTCCAGTGCCCATTTCTTGATTCTCAAGGGCAGCAGGGCAATCTGCAATCCCATGGCCAGCTGTCTACAATGGAAACATATTGCATTTTTCTTTGCTGCTTGTCTTTTTAATCGTCTTCCTTCCCAGCAACTGTCTTTCTTTAAGGCAACTACGATTTTTTCCCTTGCTTCCAGACTGTTGCTATCATCTCACCATGTGAACCGTCTGTGAGTTTTGTCTTAGATATTCCATTAATCCATTCACATCTTCATTTAAATACTCCTTTTTCTTTTTATTCTTTTTGTGTTTTGCTTGGGATGCATAATTTTTAAGGCACAGCCTATTGGCTTCAAGTTGTTTACTCTTTGGAAGGTTTTGGCTTTGTCCTTCAAAGGACCCCTTCTTCATGTTCTCCCATAATGTTGTAGAGAAGAGTCTTTTGTTCTGTGTGGTAATAACTCATGCCCATCTGGCAGGGCTTCATCAGAGGTTTATCAATCACACAAGAATCCTCCAGAGCAGCAGAGTTACCAGGCCAGAGAAACACGTGCCCCTGTGGTGGTGGCACCTCCATGTTCAGTTCTGTTGCTTCTTGACCTGCATACAGATTTCTTAGGAGGCAGGTAAAGTGGCCTGATATTCCCATCTCTTTAAGAACTTTCCACAGTTTGTTGTGATCCACATAGTCAAAGGCTTTTGCATAGTCAATGAAGCTAATGTTTTTCTGGAATTCTCTTGCTTTTTCTATGATCCAATGGATGTTGGCAATTTGATCTCTGGCTCCTTTGCCTTTTCTAAATCCAGCTTGTACATCTGGAAGTTCAAAACCTATGATGTACTCTTTAGGGTCAGATCCCAACCTGTGCAGCTTGGGCATTAGCCCAGAAGTTAATAAAAAACTTTATGAGGTAGCTTTCCTGACCTCCTCTCTCCTGGGGCTCCCTTTTTTGGTCTTCAAGCCAGAAAGCTAGGGCTTTGCTTACCCAACTTTCCCAGTTCTGCTATGCACTTCCCATGACTATGCCTGAATCTAGGGCTAAACGATGGGAGGACAAAAGAGAAAGAAAAGTGCCATGTTCATCCTGCCTTCAGTTTGGCAATAATGCATCTGTTCAGAGAGAAAGGCTCCCCTACCTCAGAGTTTTAGGTTCTTGCAGGGTCCATGAAATGCTGTTGTGGAATTGCTTGTGAGCTGGAGTATAAAAGCACAGGAAAGATGTTTTTAAATGTAGTTTCCTACTCTCTCTAGGAGACCGCTCACTTGCTCCTTGAGCCAGAATCAGCAGATGTCTCCCGAAGCTCTCTGTGTCACTGTTGATGTCCCTTTTAGTTTTCAGGCTGCCCTGAGTTTAGACGGGGAACACAAGTGGAGGAAAAATGGTAAGCTCACTGACAATTAGGTGGTACTTCAAATTATGATTTTCTTCTCCAATCTGCCTGTTATTACTCAGTTTTCAAAGTAGCTACTCCCTGCATCCTGTTTGATTTTAAGCTGCAGTCGGAGCTTAAAAGACAGAATGGAGTATACTTACATGATCCTACAACCTAAATGTTGGTGTTTATATTTTTGTAGTTTTATTCTTTTTAAAAATCAATAATGTTTGTTTTCATTACATTAACATTGCATGTTTTCATTACATGGAAACTTTCAAGTTGTGGGAAGTGATAATGGTGATTCTGATAGAAATGTAAAATTTCATTACAGAATATTTTCATTTTAATAAACGAGTTTTTATTAGAAAAATTGTAAGCAAGACTACTCCAGTAATGCCTGCCTGCTGTGCCCCACATATGTATCCACACTCTAACCACTGAGTCAAGTTTTCAATGTTTCTTCCATTTTAGAAGACCCTTCTGTTCGTTTTGAAGATCAGCTGCAGTGTTGCCTCCTAGAAGAAGCCTTCAGAAATGCAGTAGACAGGGGGCTAGGTCCAATGCATTTGGAGGTGGCCACAAGAGGAGCTGAGTAAAGAAAGGGTCCTCTGAGCAGCTGGGGTTATAGAGACAGACTTGGGAAGGGCTGGTAGGCTGGGACAGGAGAAGCTGTTGGCAGGTGGGTATGTGGGCCCTGAGCCTGAGTTTCCCCCCAAACACAGTGCAGATGATAAGCCCACATAAGCATGGAGAGGTTGTGAGTGACCGTGCCCAGCGCAGCACTGGAACTTGATCAGAACCATCTCTGATTACACCCCATGGAATGGCTGGACCTCCTCTAAAGTCCTTCTCATGGACTGTGAAGTCCCACCAACTGGGCTCCAAGCTCACCTCTCAAACCTCGCCCAAATCCTTTCCTTGCATACACTACACTTATTCCTACCTCAGGGCTCTGTGCTTCCCTCACTGGGAACACCCTTCCCCCAGGTCTTCACCTGGCTGCTTCCCTCTTATCCCCTATCAAAGCCTTCTCTGACCACAGGTTCACATGGTATTCACTGCCCAGTCATTCTCCACACTGGTTCTGTGCTTAGTCATTCACTCGTGTCCGACTCTTTGAGATCCCAGGGACTGTAGCCCACCAGGCTCCTCTGTCTTTTGTATTTTTCAGGGAAGAATACTGGAGTTGGTTGCCATTTCCTCCTCATTTCATATTCCTGTGGCATGAAGTTGTATCTTATTTACTTGCTTGGCCCCTGTTCTCCCCATGTGACCATGAGTTCTTGAGGGTATGGCTTTGCCAGCCCTACTCAAGGCTGTACCACCGACATCTGGAACAGGGCTCACCTAGCACTTGCTGAAGGGCTAAATAAAGGAATGAATGAATGAACAAACAACAGCCACGAGGAGGTGACTGGTGCATCAGCAGACAGAGGAGGGCAGAGAAAGTGCTCAGGGGTGCCTGGCCAGTGGCCAAGGCTACCAGTGGTGACCGTACTGCCCCGTGGGGCTGGCCTGCCAGGCGACAGCTGCCAGGGAGTAGAGTGGCTCGTTCTGTGAGGGGAAACAAGGGTCTTATTTACCACAGACAATGAATTTCAAGACTGTGTGAAAAACACATTTGTCACTGAGATGTGTGAATCGAGGACACAGGAATGAAAGCGCTAGCTGTTCTTCAGCTGAGTCTTCCCCCAACCCCCGCCAGCCAGCTGAGAGGCACAGCCCTGCCTGTCCTGGCCTGGGCCCCGACTGGGATCTGTGGGAGCAACCATCCGGGGAGGCTCCCCACCCTCCTGTGATCGACCAGAGTCAGCCGTGCCCAGGTTTTTCTCCCGCTGAGCCTCCTGATGGCTCTCCTGGCCCCAGGCCTCAGCCGAGCCACTGTCTGTGCTTCAGCCAAGGGCTGCACTGGCAGCCGCTCACGTCCCTCTCTTGTTCTCCTCCTCATCAGGCCTGAGTCCCGAGTGTGGTGGGAGCTGTGGAAGCAGCCCTGAGGTGGCCCCCTGCTCTCGGCCCCTCCTCACCGCAGGTTGTGAGGTGTGTGTCTCTCTCTAGTGAGTGGGTGGGGTTGGGACGACCCTTTTGTGGGCCCTGCCCAGTTAGAGCCTGGAGGGCAGGGGCTCTTGTAAGCACTATAGAGCCGTTCCAAATCAGGGCCCTTGAGTCCCAGAGAATTGGTACTTAGTTGCTCAGCTGTGTCCAACTCTCTGTGACCCCAAGGACCGTAGCCCACCAGGCTCCTCTGTCCATGGGATTCTCCAGGCAAGAATACTAGAGTGGGTTGCCAGGCCCTCCTCCAGGGCATCTTCCCAACCCAGGGATGAAACCCAGGTCTCCCACATTGCAGGCAGATTTTTTTACCATCTGAGCTATCTGAGCCCCAGAGAGTTGGAGACAGACCAAGTTGGAAGCCACGGCCCCGGTTCCAGGTTCAGGGGCCACATGGTGAGACCCAGGCCATGGCTCCCCATTCCAGGCATCCTGGGGCCCCCCTCCAGCCCAGGAGTGGGATCCCCACTGCCAGAACCTCCTTAGGGAGGGAGGACCCCATCGGCAACAGAGGAGGAAACCACTCTCAGTTTAAGTTTGTGGCTTCCTCATTATCAGGCCTGAGTCTCGAATGTGATGACAGAGCCTGGGACTTTCAGCTTCCACAGCTGAGCCCTGAAGGCAGGCCTCAGGTGAATCTGGAAGGTGTGAGCATTTATGAGGTCCCAGGCCTGGTGCCTGCTCACCTGGAGGCGGCAGGGCAGGAGGAACCTCACATGCAGACACTGTAGACTGGAAGGAAGGGGACATCAACAAGGACCACGGTCCCCACCTCCTGTGGCCTTGGAACCCAACATAACCCTGGCGATGACAACACCCCAGCAAACCCCGAGCCAGCCTTCTGGGCTGACGGATTTGCTTTCATCAAAGCTGACAACATTGGGACTGCCTAGGCCAGTGTGCATGGCAACCACTGCCCTGCCTCCCTGCTGAGGGTCAGCCCCCACTGCCTGCATACCCTCAGGGATGCTGCCCATCTGTCTTTGGAGTCTGAGGCAAAAATAGCTAATCGCATCTCCACGTTCTGCATGAGTCACCCACACCTCTTCACAAACGCCTCTCAGGCATTTTCCAAGACAGCAAACAGTCGGCAAAAATAAAAGCTTTATTTTTTATCCCTGTGGCTTCTGGGATTTGTTTCAGTATCTGGGGAGGCAAGCCTGGGAGGCTTGGTGATGAGCTCCGTGGGCTACATGGAGCAGGGAGGGGGTCTTCCTCACTGCCTGGTAGTGGAACAGCCTCCTCACCTGTATGAGCCTCAGTTCCCACATCTATAAAGTGGGCTCATAATAGCCCCCCTTGGTGGATCTACTGGGGTCAGAAGTAGAGTCACTGCTCTGTTGGCATGGTGCAGCCCACTCTGTGATGAGAGGCACTCAGGCTCCTGGCCAGGAGGTTGCACTGGCTTGCTTCTGTGCCTCCTTCAGGCAGGAACTGCCCCGGCTGCCTAGCCTTACACTGCCACTTGGGTTATCCGGCCTTTCTCTGAGCTCAGGCCTCTCTGAGCTAGCCAAGTGCACCTTAAGCTGTCTTGATCAGGGCCCAGGAATCACGAGGTGGTTGAGGAAGTGGGGGCATGGAGGTGTAGGGATCCCCAGCAGTTAGAACAGTCTAGGGTGTGCAAAACTCACAGGCGCTGCTGCCCACTGACTCCCCTCAGACCCTCCCATCAAGCTCAGCCAGGGACTTCCTGCCCCAGCCTGAAAAGAACTGGGTCCACATTCTCCCTTCTCCAGAATCCCTACCAGGCTCCCCCCACCTCCCGGGAGCTGGAGCCCACCTGGATCTCCTCCCCACTTGTGTGGCCTCTTGCCCTATGGCCCTCCCACCTGCCCACCAACATTCCGTTCCGCCTCTCTGGACCCTCCCTGCCTCCAGGCCTCTGCACTGCTGTACTCTCTTCCTGGATGGCAGAGGCTGAAGTTCAACCTGCTGTCCTCTCCTCCAGGGAGCCTGACTCAATCCCCTCGGCCCTGCTAATGGCCACAGCTCCCTTTCTGGGATCCCATGCCGTTCACACAGTCCTCTGAGCAATTTGTCCCTGGGCAAGGCCTGTGGTCCCTGTGTGGCTCTCTCACCTACTCATTCATGGCCAGGGAGGGCGCAGTTCACTTCTGTCCCTCATATGGATCCAGGCGGGCAGTTGCCAAGTGCATCCACAATGGTCACTCCAGGTAAATCAAGAGGTTGACAAGCAGGGGTCCAGGTGTCCCGCCCCTGTAAATGGTGGATCTGCTGACCTTATTTACACAAGGGTTTTCATGAGAATCAGCATTTCTGCCTTTACTTAAGAGCTCAGAAGAGCCAGCCACATCAAGCCTCCATTCCTTCCTGGCACTTGTCCCTCTACTCAGGGAGGCCACCAGCTTGCTGTCCCCATCATCTGGCTGGCCTGATTAAGCCCTCTGTGGTCACTGGCGTTCGGGTGCCTCAGGGGACCCGGTATTCTAAGAGACCAGAGACCAGACCCTTGCACTGGCTGCACCTCCCTGGGGGTCACACAGACATCGCTCCCTAGGACGTTTGCTCCTAGCTAGAGACGTCTGTCAGGGGTCTGGAAAGATAGATAGATAGATAGATACAGTAGTTTATTAGCTTGAACACCAAGCTATCTTACATCTTTTAGGAAGAAAAAACACTAAATTTAAAAACGCACCACCCACTGAATTTGGACACAATTAAAATGTGTTAAGCATTTCCTTGGGGAAGGGACACAACACCTCTACTCAATTAAGAGAAACATTCATATGGTCTAGGTCTTTATTTTTATACCCACATGCCATGGATTCATAGGAATCAGCCCCAGGAGTTCAGGCTCCTTCCCATTCGTCCTCAAGCAGTGTGCTTCTTTGGGTGGAGCAGGCTGGTGCTTCAGCTGAACCCAAGGCCCTTTTTCTTTGACTTCCTTCTTTTTCTGATCATTTTCCTTCACACATTTCAGGAAGCTATCTTGGCTGTTAGAGTCCTTAATATGCTCAATACGCACATTAATTCTCTTGGCAAGAATCTTGCCCTTAACTTGTTTGCTTACAATGATCCCAACAGCATGCTGAGTAACACTGCAGACTCATCCACTTTTGCCGTGGCAACATTTGTGGGGCATTCCTTCTTGAACAGTACCGATTGCCTTGATAGCCACAATATCACCCTTCTGGTAGATGCACATGTATGTGGCCAAAGGAACAACCCCACGTTTTCTAAAAGGTCCAGAGGTCATTCAGCAGGTGTCCCTCCTCTTCCTCTTTGCATTGCTCATTTTGGCAAATTACTGGAAGATGGTGGTTCCAGCCGAAAGGCAGGAAAGATCTTAATGGACAGAGAAATAATTTCATTTCTCCCTGAATTTGGAAATCTGAAGGAAGTAATTAAAACCCATGGGATGGTCCCAGAGCACTGGGCAGGTGAACGTGCTGCAGCCCCCTCCCCCCGCAGATGGATGGCAGCACTGGAGCAGGAGGGCCCAGGCGACAGCAAGCAGGGCCACTCAGCTGCAAATAGCTCCAGGAAGCAAGAAGCTGCTTTTAAATACCCCTCATTCCTGCTATAAGAGGAAGTTCTCACAGCTGAACTTTAACAAATTCGTTGTTGTCTTTTCTGGGAAGATGAGGGAAGATGAAGTCATCCTTGTTATAATAAAACAAAGAAACATACTGTTTTTCTCTGGCTTCTCTTAGGAGTCGTGAGTAGACAGAGAAAAGGCTCTTGTCAGAGAAGCTGGGAGGATGTGTGAGTGTATCTGAGGCCCAAACCAGCGGCTCCACTGGGCATTCTGGGTCAGTCCTGGCCTGTGCCACAGCCTCTGGACTTGTGGGGCCCTCATCCACGGCCAGCACCTTGTAGCATGTGCACAAATGCGACTGTGAATCTTGTTCCCTCTAGGATTGCTGAAAAGCAGTTTGATTGTCACCTGCAGGGGGACATAGAAGGGGTCTTATGGTTGTCACAGAAGGGGAAACTGAGGCTCAGAGAGAGGGCCTGACCTGTGTTAGGTCACCTAGTTTGACTGAGTGGGATTCAAACTAATATTGGGCTTTTATTGACTTCTGAAATGGTCTGGGGTAGCCCACAGCCATGACGGATTCTGACTTGAGAGGTTCTCCATGCAGAGACCCAGGCAGCTTGTGTAAGGAAAGGCCCAGGCCGGATGCGGGGGCTACTGAGGTCACAGGCAGTAGAGGCTGGCCCAGTGCACATGGCCAGCACTGGGCGTCCATGCAGAGCAGGGCCTCCCCAGCCACTGTCCTAAAAGACAGTCAGGGAGGCAGTGGTGTTAGAACTTGAGTCCTGTGTGAAGACACCACTTGGGCATGGCCACCTTTGCAAAAGCCAGTGAGCCTCTGCCTCTAAAGCTGAAACCTCTCACACTGGGGGTTCAGTTCTGTTCAGTTCAGTTGCTCAGTTGTGTCCAACTCTTTGAGACCCCGTGGACCGCAGCACACCAGGCTTCCCTGTCCATCACCAACTCCTGGAGCTTGCTCAAACTCATGTCCATTGAGTTAGTGATGCCATCCAACCATCTCATCCTCTGTCATCCCCTTCTCCTCCTGCCTTCAATCTTTCCCAGCATCAGGGTCTTTTCAAATGAGTCAGTTCTTTGCATCATGTGGCCAAAGCATTGGAGCTTCAGCTTCAGCATCAGTCCTTATAATGAATATTCAGGACTGATTCCCTTTAGGATGGACTGGTTGGATCTCCTTGCAGTCCAAGGGACTCTCAAGAGTCTTCTTCAACACCACACCCTGAGGGTAGGGTCATCCTGATCAGATGTGAGCACTGAACATCTGTCCCTGCCCTCAGCATCTGGGGAAGGCTGGTTGTCAGTTGGAGGTGCATTCCTGGAAAATGCAGATGCCGAGGTCTCACACCAGCTTGTGGACAGCCCAGGTGGTTCTGATGCCCAAGCAGCCAAATCCTCCACCTAGAGGAGTCCCAGAGGTGGGGACCCTCCAACTGTCACCCATCCAAGAGCCCTTGGGCAAGGCCCACCCACCTCAGAGCTTCCTAATAAAGTGCATACAGTGCACCACCTCACGTGTGGACAGGAAGACACTGGTGTGAATCAGCTGCCTCGTGCCAAACAAACTCACAGCCCAGATACGGTTACCTCTTCCCTCAAACCTCTGCGTCCAACCATGCTGCTGCTCTTATCCTCCCTGTTTCATTTGAGGCGACCCTGGTTGAGTGACTTGTGCACTGCAGTGTGGGGAGCTGGGGGAGCCAGGCCAGGACATAGTGTGTGACCCAGAACCCAGCTCATGCCACCTCCCCCACTCTGGGCCCTGGGTCACATGTATCAGTGCAAGGAATCGCCAAGGCGGAGTGTGGAGAAGTGAGGGCAGCCACCAGGAGAAGTCTTCCCAGGGCTGGGGACACCTAATGCCAGGCATCAGAATGGTGACAAGGGTGAGGCTCCCCTGTGCACACCGGTCCTCTGCACACCTGCTCTGTGCAGCCCCCTGCATCCCTCCAAGAACCAGGCTCAGGGCCTTCAGGACCTGAAACCCTTCACTCCAGTGTTTTTTGAATGACACATTCCAGGATCATTTTCATGTTTCCAGGCCTGACGACTCTCTGCACAGCTATTCACTTAGTCATGTTTTTCATATCAATTCACATTTTAAAATTAGTATCATTCTTAATGATAGTATCTATGAACTCATGGGTCTAATGTGCTGGCCATGTGCTTTTTAAAATGTGTTCAAATAAACATGCTGACACGTGTCAGTGACTGAAGAGTGAATAATGTTATGGCGGTCAGTGCTCAGCATTGCTGGAGTGACTCAAGAGTGAATAAATGTATTGCAGTTAGTCCTCGGCATTGCTGGCCCCTGAAGACAACAGCTGGCGCTGAGGTGGATTATAGGTCCTCCAGTCTCGGAGTCTCTTAGGTGAACCAAGCTGCTTCCTTGACATGCCCGAGACCCACAGGGACCTCAGCTGGGCACAACCTCCAGCAGCAGGTGGCCCCTGAGGCAGAGGCCACGCAGGCCATGCCCTCGCCTAGGTACACGTTCCACGTGGGCTCCAGTCCACGGAGGGCCGTCCAGCCATGCTGAGTGCTACTTTCATCTTGGCCCAGGCGGCTGGCTATCAGTCGTGTCATCGGGACAACAAAGTCCAGGCTTTGTGCGGGCTGCCAGGCCAGCCCAGGCACCCCATGTCACAACTCCAAGACTCGCCAAGATAAGGCTGGGAGGAATCACTGCTTGTGCAGATGGGCCCTGCTGCTCAGGGGACAGGCACTTCTGGGACTAACACTTCAGAAAGACTCCGCCACAAAGACACTCCGAAAACATCAGTGCTTTGGCAATGGTAGCTGTCCAGGCTGGGCCCATCTGAGCACCCTCCTGGCCCTCTCTGGTCCTGGAGGTGGGGGCTACACAGAACGGGGGCTTCCAGGGATGACAACTTTGACAGCATGTGGGTGACTGAGATGTGGGGGTGAGACTCAGCGAGAGAAAGGAGTGGCTGGCAGAGGGGCAGGGAGGGGGATGCTAGCCTAAAGGCCACAGAACAATGGGAGCTACTTAACAACGGCCACAGAACAACGGGAGTTTCCATAGAGAACAGTTTCTCTAAGGAAGCAGCCTGCTAACTGGCTTCATTTCTAGCCTCCTCTCAGTCCCAGCAGCCCCAGCAAGGGCCCTCAGGTGAAGGTCTGCAAAGTCCCTCTGGCCAGGCCACAGTGGTTCCAGGACTAAGTGAGGCTAGGGCATTTTGGAAAGTGAGATGAAGCACCTAGATTACTTCTTGTCCACACCAAGACCTGGCTCTGCTGCAGCGGCCCAAGGTCACGGGCCTCTGTGGCTTCTGCCTACTCAGCATCTATTCCTCCTTATGGCAACAGAGACCATTCTGTCCTTTCTTGTCTGTGGTATCAAGGGCATGTGCCCCAGTGGCTACTTGGGGTAGGAACTAGCTTTCCCTACAGTGCTTTGGGATGGGTGTGTGATTTGGGCACAACCACTCAGGGCATGCCACCCCCAGACTTAGGAATAGATCCATGAGTAGGCACTTCACTGGGGTGGGCCACCAGACAATTCTTGGGACAGGAATTTGAATTGTTGGAGCAGAGACTCTGCCTTCTGCTTGAGAAAAGGAAGGACAGGAGGTAAATATAAGGCTGCCAAGGGCCTTCTTGTAAAAGAAGCCCAAGTGGAGAAAGTAGAGTGAACCAGCAGAGAGCCAGAGACCATGTCCCAGATCTAGCTATGTCTGATGTCCACCCCTAGACTTTTATTTTTAGTTTAAAAAAATTTATTTTTAATTGAAGGATAATTGCTTTACAATATTGTGTTGGTTTCCACCAAAAATCAACATGAATTAGCCATAGGTACACCCCTAGACTTTCTATTTACAGATGCAAAGACATCCTCCTTTTGTGCTTCACCTGCGTCTGCTTGAGCTGAGATTCTGCACATGCAATGGAAAGAATCCTAAGACCCGAGGCTCTGGAGACAGACATGGTTTTGGAGTGCACCATCAGCAGCAGGGGGTGGGCTACACCCCATCAGCTATGGGCTGTGGGAACACATAGGCTGGCCAGGGCAGACAAGCATTTGGTCCTTAGCTGTGAGTCCCTGGGGAGGTCTCTTTCCCTCTCACATTCTCTTCTACAAAATGGATCTGAGGAGCCCAGCTCACAGGCCGACGTGCCAAGGTGACATCTGCTCTGAAATTCAATGGAAGGAAGGATCAGACATGGGAGGGACATCCTGGGAGTTGGGGAAGGGCTGTGTAGGGAGGCAGCAGGTGTCAAGGCCCAGAGAAGGGAACAAGCCAAGAAGAGCAAGGCCACTGTGGCGAGAGCAAGGTGAGGAGCACCCTCACTGTGGGGCAAGGGATGAGCAAGAGATAGGTTTGGTCCAGTGTTGTGGGATGGCCCTGGTAGGTCTCTGCTGGGTGAAGAACGGACAGAGGGTGAGTCATGACTGTAGGATGAGCTGGAATCAGGGGATGGAGAGAGTGGCTGCATCCTGGGCAGATGGGGAAGGTGATGCCCACAGGCCATGCTGATGTGTGGACGGCAAGGGTATGGCTACTCAGGCTGGCACTTGGCCATCCGGGGGACTTGACTGACATGAGGGAAACTGCAGGAAGATGTGAGAGTGGGGGAAGCCCAGATTAGAGCAGTGGAGGAAGACAAGGCTGATTATTGGGCCAGCCATATGGATGGAGGAGGAGAGCACGAGGGCACAGCGACCCTCTGTGTGACGCACCAAGGTTTGGAGGACGAGCTCCAGAGCAACAGATGGGTGGCATGAAGGTGGAAGTTGGCATGGATGTACACCTTTGACCATAACAACTGCTCTGAGACCCTGTCCAGGGAGAGGGCAACCATTGACAGTGCCTGCCAAGAACAAGGACATTCACCACATTGCGAAGCGTGCTGAGCCCCTGGCCACAGGCACTGGCTAAGCAAAGGGTCGTCCTCTCTTCAACAGAACGCCATGCAGTGGTAGGAGGAGCACAGGAGATGGTGAGCACATCTGCAGCTGAGGAGTGAGAAAAGCCAGTTATAATTCAGGCTATGCTTAGAATGAGTGAAGCTTTGCATAAGAAAAATGTACCTCCACACACCCAGAGGGAAAAAAAGAAAGTGAAAGTCACTCAGTCGTATCCAACTCTTTGCGACCCCATGGACTACACAGTCCATGGAATTCTCCAGGCCAGAATACTGGAGTAGGTAGCAGTTCCTTTCTCCAGGGGATCTTCCCAACTAAGGGATCAAACTCAGATCTCCTGTATTGCAGGTGGAGTCTTTATCAACTCAGCCATCAGGGAAGCCCAGAGAAAAAGCCCACCACATTCAATGGCCAGAGGGATCATCTTGTCCTTAATAGGCTAAGGAGTGGCTTTGGTTTTTCCTTTACTGCTTTCTGCATTCCTGATACTTTCTGCTTCAATGGCTTGTATTACTTTTACAAAGAAGCATTAAAGGGTTTTTTCATTTTGGGAAAAAAGAAAGGAAAGACAAACGGAGAGCAGACAGGTGATAGAGGAGGAGCATGACACCAGCTGTACCAGGAGGAGGCAGCTTACTGGAACCTACAGCTTTGCGGGAGGCGGCCAATTCCTCTCTCTCCAGGCCCTCATTGATCTGAGGAGGTCATAACACACAGAATGCGGCGTACATTTGAGTTGAATGACAAGCAGGGGTGACTGATTCCAAGTCATTTGTCAAAGCAGAAACCAATGTACGGGATGGCCCGGCCACTGTCTGTCTTCAGACACCCGACAGCTGCTCCATCACCTCTTTTCTGAAACCAGTGCTCCCACCACTGCTCTTTGAGAAGAGTTCCAAGACTCAAAATAGTTGGAATGCAAACTGCCATCTGGGGGTTCAGACTGGCACGTGTACAACATTTTAGTTTGTGGAGTCCTTTCATCACCTCTGTGTCCTAGGTCCCGGCCTACACCCTGAGGGAGCTGAGCCCCTACCACATGTTGGCCACTAACAAGCAGCCCAGGACCCAGCTCCTGCCCAGGGGGCCAGCAAGTCCACTCCTGCAAGCAGGGCCCCTGGGGCCCTCAACTTCTCTTCCAGTCTTAGTTATTGTTACTAGTCTGTGTTTTAAGTTTTTAATGAAGTATAGCATATATCCTACAATGCACACACATTTGAAGTGGCAGCTAGGTGAGTCCTCCCAAAGTGAAGACACCTGTGCAACCAGCACCCAGGTGGAGAAAGAGCCTGTTTCCAGCTCCTCAAAGTCTGGCTTGGGCTCCTTTCCACTCATTAACCCTTAATTTCAACTGGAAAGAAAAATGAAGAGGGATCAAGAGGTAGAAAACCATCACTGTTAAGACAAAGCCTGATATGTGCTGTGCCCAGAGGGATACTACTAAATGCAGAGAGAGGAAATGAGGAGGGGCCCCATGTGCCCTACCTGTGCAGCCATGGTGGGCTGCATACCCAGCTTGGGGCTACTCTGCCCCTCATCACTGGTGGTCAAGAGGCCACGGTCTAGGGATGTGTCAAGCCTGTTCAGCCTCAATCCCACCCCAGACCTACATAAAAGAAGCAAGAACATGAACTACATGGATAAATATAGACAGTTTTTCTTTTTATTTAAATATCTCTAAAATGTAATTGGCTGCGCAAAGCAAAAATAATGTATGTGGGGTTTGTAAATATGGGGAAACACAATGTATGACAATAGTATTGTAATGTGTCCCCCAAAAGATATGTTGAATTTCTAGCCCCTAGTATCACTGAATGTAACATTGTTTGAAAATAGGGTCACTGTAGATTTAATTAGTTAAGATGAGGCCATTCTAGAGTAAGGTGGGCCACTAACCTAATATGACTTATGTCCTTAAAAGAAGATGGCCATCTGAAGACACAGACACACTTGAGAGGAAATCATGAGACAATGAAGCTGCAAGCCAAAGAACTGTCAAAGATGTCTGGCAAACCACCAGAGCTAGGAAGAGGCAAGGAAGGATTTTTCTGTTGGTTGCAGAGAAAGCATGGTCCTGTTAATACCTTGATTTTGGACTTCTACCCTATGAGAGAATAAATTTCTGCTGTTTTAAGCCAACCCAGCTTCTGGTACTTTGTTACACGACTCTAAGCAACAAATACAAGCACAAAGGTTGAGAGACAAGGGAAGATCCTGGCATCGCGTACTCATACTATGTGTGAAGTAGTATAGTATTACTTGAAGGTGCTAAGCTAACGTTGTGGCAGGAAGAATTCTAAAATGGCCCCCCAGATTCCCAGCCTCTGGTGTACATGCCTTGTGTAATCCCCTCTCCTTGAGCGTGGGTGAGACCCATGAATATCATCAATGGTACTCCTATGACCAGGTTAAGTTATATGGCAAAGGTGAGGGGAATTTTGCAAATGTAATCAAGCGCCTTAATCAGCTGGGTTCAGTTCAGTCACTCAGTCAGGTCCAAGTCTTTGCAAACCCATAGACTGCAGCACGCCAGGCCTCCCTGTCCATCACCAACTCCTGGAGTTTACTCAGACTCATGTCCATTAAGTCCGTGATACCATCCAACCATCTCATCCTCTGTCATCCCCTTCTCCTCCCACCTTCAATCTTTCCCAGCATCAGAGTCATTTCCAATGAGTCAGCTCTTCGCATCAGGTGGCCAAAGTACTGGAGTTTCAGCTTCAGCATCAGTCCTTCTAATGGAGACCCAGGACTGATCTCCTTTTGGATGGACTGGCTGGATCTCCTTGAAGTCCAAGGGACTCTAAAGAGTCTTCTCCAACACCAGAGTTCAAAAGCATCACTTCAAAAGCATCAGATGCAAAAGCACCTTCAGTGCTCAGCTTTTTAGTCCAATTCTCACATTCATACACGACTACTGGAAAAACCATAGATTTGACTAGATGGACAAATGTTGGCAAAGTAATGTCTCTGCTTTTTAACATGCTGTCTAGGTTGGTCATAACTTTTCTTCCAAGGAGTAAGCGTCTTTTAATTTCATGGCTGCAGTCACCATCTGCAATGATTCTGGAGCCCAAGAAAATAAAGTCTGTCATTATTTCCATTGTTTCTCCATCTATTTTCTATGAAGTGATGGGACCGGATGCCATGATCTTAGTTTTCTGAATGTTGAGCTTTAAGCCAACTTTTTCACTCTCCTCTTTCATCAAGAGGCTCTTAAGTTCTTCACTTTCTGCCATAAGGGTGGTATCATCTGCATATCTGAAGTTATTGATGTTTCTCCTGGAAATCTTGATTCCAGCTTGTGCTTCATCCAGCCTGGCATTTCTCATGATGTACTCTGCATATAAGGTAAATAATCAGGGTGACAATATAAGCCTGGACCTACTCCATTCCCAATTTGGAACCAGTCTGTTGTTCCATGTCCAGTTCTAACTGTTGCTTCTTGACCTGCACACAGATTTATCGAGAGGTAGATAAGGTGGTCTGGCATTCTCATCTCTTGAAGAATTTTCCAGTTTGTTGTGACCTACAGGGTCAAAAGATTTTACATAGTCAATAAAGCAGAATTAGATGTTTTTCTGGGACTCTTGCTTTTTCGATGATCCAATGGATGTTGGCAATTTAATCCCTGGTTGCTCTGCCTTTTCCAAATCCAGCATGAACATCTGGAAGTTCATGGTTCACATATTGTTGAAGTCTGGCTTGGAGAATTTTGAGCATTACTCTGCTAGCATGTGAGATGAGTGCAATTGTGTGGTAGTTTGAACATTCTTTGGCCTGCC